>NW_008334665.1:2216925-2218217 GCF_000622305.1 Nannospalax galili | reverse complement strand
AATATATCACAAGAAAGGTGGTTTGTTCTTTGAAGCTTTGAGTCCTCGGCCAGTGAGGTCCCACAGACCCTTAAACATTACAGGTCATCATCAATGCTCTTGGTTACTTTCCGGAGCTTGAAGACCCATTGCTGAAGACAACACATCCTTGAGTCATAGAACATGGAGAAATCAACCTGGTCATGGCCTGGAAACTTTGTCTCTTCTAGATAGTGTCCACAGTGCCATAGTTTTCAAGGTTCTATGTACCCTACATGGGGAGAAAAGTCAACACAGTATTTACCAGTTGTGAATTTTTCTAACTACAATAACAACTGCTCTGGACATATATGCCATCCAGTGCAATAGTGGCACAAATGTTATGGGAGTTGCCAACCATTTATGATCGAAATTAAATTGTGCTCCAGGAGACAGACCCATGCTTTGTACTGTTAACTGGACCCAAAGTTTGTAGCTGGCCGGGTTACAGGCCCTAGGATAGAATCTAATACTTTTATCTTAAAAAATCAACATAGAGATAAACTGCCTCCTAAGCTCGTATTTTTATACCCATAGATTAGTGCATCTCTTAGCCCTTCCCAAGAAAGCTTCTACTTGCAATAGACGGTACTTAACACAGACTCACAACTGATCAGTATGCACCAAATAGGGGAGGATGGTGTGCTTGGCTCTAAATGGGATGTTGAATCACACGCTCTTTCCCAAAGACTCCATGTACCACTACAGAAGTGGAGGAGGAAAGAACGTAAGGGCCAGAGATAGTGAACGTCAGTAGTGACACATATTTGCAGGTCACAGTGGGGCCTTTGCACACATGGACTCAAAGTGACTGTGTATTCATGCACAAGATCAAGTCAGTCAGAATCCCAGCATGGATTGGGAAGGGGCTGGGAAAGTCCCACCCTCAGCTGACGAGCAACTGGCGTTTGATGCCTGCTGGGGATGGAGAGTCAGTTTTCTCCAAGGATGCAGCCCCTGGGGTCTGCCTTTGCTACAGGAGAGGGTCTACATGCATTCCCATAAGACAACACCAAGTGTACTCAGCGGGTTTGAAAAATTAGCAAATGAAGTACAGGAGAGGGTCTACATGCATTCCCATAAGACAACACCAAGTGTACTCAGTGGGTTTGAAAAATTAGCAAATGAAGTTGGGGAGGGAAAGTGGTAGAAAAGGTGGGGAAGAAATTGGAGAGAAGGGACGGGGACTGGATTTCACCAAAACACATTACATGCATGTAGGAAATTCTGAAGCAATAGAAAAAATAAAAATGAAGAAAAAAATACCATGGATA
>NW_008334665.1:2206222-2213270 GCF_000622305.1 Nannospalax galili | reverse complement strand
TGAACCCCACAGTCCCTGAAGACAGCAGTGGTTTGAGTCACTCATCACTATGAACTTCTGCTGAGGCCAAGTGTGGCCCAAGGTGGACTGGGAGGCATCACCTGGCCATTTTTCTGACTCCATGGAGCATGGCCCAAAGCTTAAGACCACACTTTCTCCAGCAGACCTGAAAGGGAAGTGGACCGATCACCCTTAACTTCAGGAACTGTTACGATGCCTAGGGTGCGAAGACAGACCCATCAGCTCAGTAGAAGGGGACCTAGATCAGCCTCAGGAAATGTTCACAATTCCTCATTCAGAAAAACTCATGAGAAGTTTTTCTGTCTAAAGTCTGGTGTGGAAAAGGTTGCATCTGGAGGGGATGTGTGTGTGGCTCCCTGGTCACTGAGGCTGCAGAGTCTGATTGGCAACAGTCTACAGTTGTATGGCGACCTCATACATCTAATTGGCACACCAGCAGCCTCCTAAGAAACTCATTCCCTCCTACAGAGCCAGGTCTGGGTCTATCGCCAGGAGGCACTGACATCTTTGTGAGGGCTGTGTCCAGACCCCCAGAGTGATCTCTGCCCTGAGAAGCGTCTCCCCAGGAGGCTTTGCCTCTTGTTTTGCAGAACCAGAGGGAACACTTGATGTGGCTGAGATGAAATTAGTGCCTGGACAGTGGCCAAAGAACCTGGCCGTTCAGACAACGCTCTGTATACAGGCTTTGCCTCTTGTTTTGCAGAACCAGAGGGAACACTTGATGTGGCTGAGGTGAAATTAGTGCCTGGACAGTAGCCAAAGAACCTGGCCGTTCAGACAACGCTCTGTATATTCAGCTGACGAGCAACTGGCGTTTGATGCCTGCTGGGGATGGAGAGTCAGTTTTCTCCAAGGATGCAGCCCCTGGGGTCTGCCTTTGCTACAGGAGAGGGTCTACATGCATTCCCATAAGACAACACCAAGTGTACTCAGCGGGTTTGAAAAATTAGCAAATGAAGTTGGGGAGGGAAAGTGGTAGAAAAGATGGGGAAGAAATTGGAGAGAAGGGACGGGGACTGGATTTCACCAAAACACATTACATGCATGTAGGAAATTCTGAAGCAATAGAAAAAATAAAAATGAAGAAAAAAATACCATGGATATAGTAATCAAATTACATTGCCAAATATTTATTTGAAAAAACCAATTAACACGTACTCATATCATCCTTTAAAAAAAACTGTACGCGTACATGTATTGTAATTCCTTAAATATTTTATTTATTGTTTTTCTTTTATGTGTATGAGTGTATTGTCTGCATGTTCTACAGACATCAGAAGGGGCATTTAATCCTCTGGAACTGGAGTTACAAATGGTTGTTAGTTTACATGTGGGTGCTGGGAACCAAATCCAGGTCCTCTGTAAGAGCAGCCAGGGTTCTTAACTGCTGAGCATCCCTCTGATCCCTGTATTTAATTTGTTAGATCTGCATGTAGTGTATTAGATATCACTATGGCATTTCTGAGCAAAGTGTCACTGTGGTTCTCCTGACCTCACTTCCTGTTACCCTGTTCCCTGCAGCCTCCTCCTCAGACTCCTCTCGTTCCTGTACCACATGTCCTCTAATCCAGCCTCCATCCTTCTTACCACCTAATGTTACTCTCTCGGTCTCCTTTCTAGGTATATTGTTTTTATTTACACCTATACCTGCTTACATGTTTACACATGTAAACATGTATTATAGGCTAGGCTCCTCATATGAGTGTGAACATGCAGTTTCTGTCTTCTCGGTCCAGATCACTTCATTTACTTTATAGATCCATCCATTTTCCTGAAATGGCATGATTGTGCTTTTCTTTACAGCTGAATAATATTCTATTGTGTACACGCACCGCATTTTCATTATCCAGTGGTCTGGTGTTGGTCATCTAGGCTGGTCCATTTTCTTCCTGTTATGAATAGAGCATCAGCAGCCTCCCATGGGCTGAGGTGAAAGTCTCACCCATTCAGCTATGCCTCCCATCCCAGATAGCTTACTTCCTACTCACAAAACAGCTCCAGCCTGGCTGAGCCCTTCATCGGTTTCCATTGTATTGGCATCTACTCCAGGTTCCAGCTCAAAGAAAAGACACTTGAAGCCGTTTGCCTCTGTCCTCTTTGAATGAGGAAGAATCACAGCACAGACACAGCAGCAAACATGTTGCCGTGCATCTCATCTTCTTCTTATACCTTCAGCTCCAAGATCTTAAAACCGCTTCCCTTTCCCAGGGTGGTGAAGTGAGCGAGGCCCTTTACACCGCAGGCTGTGACTCATAAGAAGGCAAATGACACACATTCACGAATGTCCAAACCATGCTTCTAATTGTTTAGCAAGGAAAGACTGGGGCAGGATGCAGGAAGACAGGCTTTGGACAGTAAGGCTTGGTGGAGGGAAGCAGCTAAAACAGGTCTGAATGTGGGGATACCTGTGTCCCTCATCCAGGAGGAGTCCACAGTCCCTACTTGAAAAGCACATCTGTACACAGTGAAGCACATCCACGGGCATGTCTGCGTTCAGTCATATGACACAGAAGAGAGGAATGTAGGAAAGGCCTCCTGTGTTGAAAACCAATCCTTTCAGCCAACTTCTGCATATCTATGGAGGTTTCCCGAGTATCAGAAGAGACAGTTATAGGCCAATAACTTACAAGCCAAGAGATCTTTTGAAGTTTAAATGCAGGGCAGAGCTATGAATCCTCAATAATCACATTGCCTGGACAGTCATGCCAGGTGACATGGTAAGCATGCATGTGTGGTTAAACACAGTCTGTCAAGGCTGAGAGGCAACACTGTGCCACGGCCAGACAGGAGCTAGGGTTGGCATTCTGATTCTCTCTATGACTTTGGTTCACTAACTTTGTGTTTCAGGCAAAAGCTTATTCTCGTTTTATTTTTAAATCTCCCAGGAAGCCCAAAGCACAATCCTGGTTCTGCTCTGTTGGACACAGGGGAGGAATCAGGTTTGTGCTAGCCTTCGAGAAACCCTGACAGTCTAGACTTTAGACGCTGAAGCTGGGCTCTGCTTCGTGGATGCTGACACTAACCTGACTCTCACTCTCTAGAAGCGTGCAGCACATGCACCTTCACACGCAGCAAGCTGGGCTGAACCCACAGACCTTCAAGCTCTGCACAGAGAGCCATGAGCCGCCACAGAGAAGGGACTCATTTCTGTGCCTCAGAATCTGTTCATGTGCCAGGGCCAAAGCTTGATGGAAACTTCCAGTGTCTCCGACTCTCCCATCACCCAAATGTCAGTCTCCAGGGTTACAATTCCTAGTGTTCACCAGTGATCTCAAAATGATAAATAGAAAATGCCAGAAACAAGTAATTTGTAAGACCTAAATACATTATTGCAGTTTTATTACAGCTATGATTTTATGACTTGTTATTGTTAATACCTTAATAATTTATAAATTAAACTTCATCCTATGTATGGATAGAGTTGTAGGCATCCACCGTGGGCCTTGATACATCATTATAGACAGCGTGTTGTGACTTGGGGAGCAACAGAAAGCTGTCATGAATCAAGCACCTTCCTGATCAGTTACTCACTCAGATCAAGACACCAAGAAGCATCCGAGCACAAGACAGCAAACACCCTGGGAGTTGTTGAATAGTTAGATTTAGGAAGCAAGAAGTGGAAAGAGTTTGAGAACCCTTATATTTCATTTGACTATCTAGAAAAGGGAAATATAACGAATAACAATTGGTATGCTGAATGCAGTTTTAGAATACGGAATTCAGAAAAGAATTTCCAGGAATTAACAGTAGCGACGTCAGTTAACGTGTCCCACTCCTCCCACAGGCCTGTGTTCCGTGCTCTGGCTAGTCCTCGCTTACCCATCGCACCTGTGGATCTCTACCCCTCCCTTAGCTACTTTAAGAAATGATGCTGTTGTTGATGCCTCTCACTCTCCCCTCAACGAGACTTCATCTTGGGGAGTTGACATCTCAAAATCCTTTGGGCTCCGTGTAGGGCCTGAACACAGGTTTATTGACGATAAAAAGGAGAACGAGTGACTCCTGGATAATGGGACCTTGGCGTTATTTTCAGGCGAGTCATTTAAATAAGCTCTGCGGCTCTAGTTCAGATTTACTGCCCCAATTTGACAAAGAGCAAATCAGTACAGAGAGCCAATGAGCAAAAGTGTCTTGAGATACCATTATTGGTAGGCAGTGGTTACAACAACATTTGGTGTTGCTCAGAACCGCTGTGGTTACCAGGCAGGTCGGAAATAGAACTTGTGGAGCACTGGACTTTATGATTTTCTTAGTCAAGGAAGAGATTTCAGGAGGAAGAAGCTCCCTCTGAGCTGATCCTCTCATATAAATGGCAAATATTTCAAAGACCTAAGAGGCAGCATGTGACCCCCAGACTCTGTATTCTGACTGCATTAGAGGACACTCAGTTTTCAATGTTGGTAGGTTTTACTGGTTTTAAATAAAACAGTTGAGAACTTCGGGTAAGTCCAATTTTCTTGAAAAATCACTTCTTTAAAAATCAAATCCCTTCCTTCTGAAATCTTGCTTTTACATATATAATGAAAACCTATAACACTCCTTAATTCTGGCTGCATTAACAAGTGAGATATTAAAGGTACTTACATTTGGGTGAGAGTGTTGACCTAAGTTATGCAGTGTGGACAGGAAATGCTATATGCAGGGAAAGAATCACATTTATCCACAGAATGAAGCTTCATCTTCCTTCAGTGCCCCTGGAACTATGGTTCAAAGACTCGCCACTCTACCCAAACCTGCAGAGGCTCCTTTCCTTCAATCAAATGGTAGCGAGACAGGACAACACGGAGCTGGCTCAGAAAAGAAACCACACAAACCCTGTCTGAAGCAGCAGCCCCTTTTTGCCCAAGGGAATGGCTGCTGTTTGACCTCTTCTTCAGAAAACATGCTTCCTGCTTGAAACTAGAGATCCCTGTGATCCCTTAATCTTACTGGCAGTCATGTAGGCAGGTCATAGTTTCTTGTCACATCTGTGCCTGGCCCGTGGTCAGGTAGGCAGGAATTCAAACCCACCAATGACCGAATGGGTCTGGAATGATGCTGGATTATCTATAAATGCAGTAAGAAACTACAGCCTGGTGTTCATGCTTTGGAGATCATTATCCTGAGCTGCTAGGGACACAAAAAAGCTGTGATGATCCACTCAGTCCCTGATGGCTGCTATGAAAGTGGCGATCCCCATGACCTTTTGATTCCCTGACTGTGAACCCCACAGTCCCTGAAGACAGCAGTGGTTTGAGTCACTCATCACTATGAACTTCTGCTGAGGCCAAGTGTGGCCCAAGGTGGACTGGGAGGCATCACCTGGCTATTTTTCTGACTCCATGGAGCATGGCCCAAAGCTTAAGACCACACTTTCTCCAGCAGACCTGAAAGGGAAGTGGACCGATCACCCTTAACTTCAGGAACTGTTACGATGCCTAGGGTGCGAAGACAGACCCATCAGCTCAGTAGAAGGGGACCTAGATCAGCCTCAGGAAATGTTCACAATTCCTCATTCAGAAAAACTCATGAGAAGTTTTTCTGTCTAAAGTCTGGTGTGGAAAAGGTTGCATCTGGAGGGGATGTGTGTGTGGCTCCCTGGTCACTGAGGCTGCAGAGTCTGATTGGCAACAGTCTACAGTTGTATGGCGACCTCATACATCTAATTGGCACAGCAGCAGCCTCCTAAGAAACTCATTCCCTCCTACAGAGCCAGGTCTGGGTCTATCGCCAGGAGGCACTGACATCTTTGTGAGGGCTGTGTCCAGACCCCCAGAGTGATCTCTGCCCTGAGAAGCGTCTCCCCAGGAGGCTTTGCCTCTTGTTTTGCAGAACCAGAGGGAACACTTGATGTGGCTGAGATGAAATTAGTGCCTGGACAGTGGCCAAAGAACCTGGCCGTTCAGACAACGCTCTGTATACAGAGTCGGGGCTACAAATGGCATCGGTCTAACCCCCTTGAATGTGCTTCCACCATGGCAAGGAGGGACAGAGCAAAATTCTCCTGGCCAAGACTCAATCCAAACCAAGAAACAAAGGTCCCACCAAGATTCCACCAATTCTTCAGGGATATTGAGATGAACTCTTGATACCACCACCCACATATGCCGTCCCACACAAGGCAGAAGTCATTAATTTTTCAGAGCATCACACACAATCCATATCTTCCTCAAGGCCTGAGAATTGCCCCCCTCCCACCATGGCAAGGAGGGACAGAGCAAAATTCTCCTGGCCAAGACTCAATCCGAACCAAGAAACAAAGGTCCCACCAAGATTCCACCAATTCTTCAGGGATGTTGAGATGAACTCTTGATACCACCACCCACAGATGCCGTCCCACACAAGGCAGAAGTCATTAACTTTTCAGAGTATCACACACAATCCATATCTTCCTCAAGGCCTGAGAATTACCCCCTCCACCCAGGCAGATGTCCTCCTTCTGACAGAAGGCACTACACCATGAATGCTTCCCTCAAGGCCCGAGACGGAACAAACAGGCAGGGAGATGCCTCCATCCAGCCCAGAGGCAGCTACCCTCTGAGAGACCGGAGGCCGCTCCTGTGGCTCGGGACGGGAGCATAGGCAGAGGGAAGCCTATTTTCTACCACGAGCCCTTCACCTCAGACTTGCTGAACTGGAAACACCACACCCCTAAGTACTCCAAGAAACCACAGGCTGTCATAGATCTAGTGGGATCCACTTGCCAAGCTCATCTTCCCACAGGAGGAAACACCTGCCGGCTCTGTTTAACCCTCTTCAATAATAGCAAAGGTGACAGGTGAGGACTTGGGGTCAGAAATGGTTAATGACTCTGGTCCCACCAGGAGAATTCAGTGCAGAGACATGGGTCAGAAATGCCCTCTCAGAAGATCCCCACTGGCACAATTCAGAGGGTGATGGGACCGACTTATGGGGGTACCAGAGGCAAAGAAAACATCCAAGCCAACTGAGGTCTTCAGAAACCAGATCAGAGTCTGCTTTATACGAGAGACTGTGTGAAGCCATCCACCTATGCATTCCTTTTGACCCTGAGCCCCCCAACCCCCCA
>NW_008334665.1:2191217-2204560 GCF_000622305.1 Nannospalax galili | reverse complement strand
AAAAAGTCAGTTTGGATTTCCCAGTGCCAAAGACTTGGAGGTAGATTTGAGTGAATATGGGGAAAGTAGCTTTGCTCACATTTGGAAACCTAATTACTCACTGATAGTCAAGCCCCTGGGTGCAGGAACACAGGGGGAGAAAATGAACAATTTTAGTGGGTATGGCATCAACAGGATGCCTCCCTGACTTTCAACGAAGCCCTGCTGGACACACTGGCCTAGACATGCACTGTTAGGACCTGAGAAGTTAACCTGTTTGTCTATGAGAAGAAGAAAATTGCACTTGAAGTCTTTATTTTTTTTAATTTTTGGGGTGGGGGTATGTGTATGAGTGTTTTGCCTGCATGTATATAAGTGCACCATGTGAGTGTAATGGCCACAGAGGTCAAAAGGGGATGTGAGATACCCTGAAACTGGAGTTATAGATGGTTGTTAGGTGCGAAGTGGGTGCTGGGATCTGAACCAGGGTCCTCTGCAAAAATAGCAAATGTTCTTAACCACTGAGCCATCTCTTCAGCCCAGTACTAGGAGCCTGGACCCAGGATATGAGAACTTGGCAACGACCTGTGTCCTGTCTGGCTAGCAAGTAGGCATGGTGGTCCCTGGATGACCGCCTTGCCTATGAGCCCTGGCTGCCATATTCCTCCTGGTTGAGGAAGCACTCAAACTGAGAATGCAACATCACTAATTTCAAGGTCCCACATGTTCTACCAATGAGGGTACCACTGGCTCACCAGCCCAATTATGAAACAATACCAGTGTCTTCTATATGCAAACCTCCATATACATCTAGAGACTGTCAAAATGCTACATCTAGCTACTTTCTTGCCTGCTGAGCTAAGCTCCCTCCCCAGACCATGATTGTATTGAAGCAATGGGCAAGATATATTCAAGTCACCCTGACTTCACGGGTCAGTCTCTGTCCTCCCCAGACTAGACCTACCCAATGGTCGCTGCTTCCAGTCACATGGGAGGAGTCTGGCAGGATATGTGGTGGTAACAGAGATTGAGGTAACAGAGCCAGGGACCCTCCCCATAAGATGGTCAGCTCAACGGGCAGAGCTTTTAGCCCTAACCAGGTTCAAAGGGTAAACATCTACATAGACTCAAGATATGGCTTGCTTCCCTGTTCCTCCCCATAAGATGGTCAGCTCAACGGGCAGAGCTTTTAGCCCTAACCAGGGCCTTGGAATTAAGGTTCAAATGGTAAACATCTACATAGACTCAAGATATGGCTTGCTTCCCTGTGCCTGGGTCCTCTATAATGGGAGGGAGCATCTTACTGAATGAGGAAAAGCAATAAAAATATGACCAATATTCTCTCAGAAGCAGTCTGACCCAGTGGCAGTGGCCACCATTCTCCACCAAGGACATCGAAAAGGAGAACTCACAACCAAAAGGAATCAACAAGCAGATAAAATTCACAACAGGCAGCAAGAATGAATGTGCCACAGGTCCCTCCCAGGAAAACCAGAACGGCCTCAGCCCTGCTGAACGCCCAAACTGTCACCCAATAAGAGGCCTGGAGGAGACACTAACAGGAGACGTCAGATGGAGGTGGCTCCTTCCCAGAAGACTCCCCTTACTTCAGAACCCCCATCCCATCCCATGGTTCCTCGGCTCCATGAACACACTCATTTGGGAAATACAGCATTAGAGACTTTGAGAAACCTGCCTTACTATATGGATAAATTCTCTGTGCTCTGTGGGAATGTGACTTGGAAATGCCAGACTTATACCCACAACAATACCAAACAAGGCCCTCCCGCCAACTACTGGGAACACAGAAAACTGAACAGAGATACCTTGAAGATCTGGAAATAGTTGACTGAATTACAGCCTTGGAGAGGACATAGGTACCTGGTGGTCACTGTGTGCACTTTGCATATCCCACTGGTATTAAAAAATCCAGGAGAGTAACAAGAGCCTTTCTGACTGAGATTTGGCCCCAGCATGGATTGCTTACATCAGTTGAGACAGACAACAGTCTTGCCTTTGTGACCTCGGTCACACAAGGGCTAGTAAAGGCCCTGAAACTGAAATGGAAATTGCATGCAACTTACCTCAAATCTCAGGGAAGGTAGAACATATGAACTGGGCCCTAAAACAAGAACTAAATATATGTTGTCAAGAGGCCTGGGTGCCTGGACCTCGGTACTGCCTATGGCTCTCTTGCGAGTGAAATACTCACCACACAGAGGAATGAAGCTGTCACCTTATGAGAATTGTTCGGTATACCCCTGCCTCACATAAGAGTCTCTGAGGGCTGGAGGAAATAGGAAGTCTACAAATTCCTGGTTGGCAAACATTCTAGCCAGTATTAGAGCCTCGTCAGTGGGTGCTAGAGAGACTTTCCTTTCCCTTAAGTAACCCAGTACCTCCCCACAAACCAGGAGACCTTGTAAGGGTAAATAATTCACAAAAGACCCCTCAAAATCACATGTAAGGGACCCTGCTGTGGACTTCTAACCACTCCTTCACCTCTGAAGCTAGCAGGCATCACTGGATCATCACTCCCAAGTGAAGAATGCTTCCCCGCCTGAAGGTTCAGGCATATGGATGACCACTGGGGATCCTGAGATTCCCTCTCAAACCCTCAAGATCACTGTTCAAGCCCAGTGCCCTTCCTTGACCACACCAGAAACTGGTCGATCTACGTATGGCTGGAGCTTAGGGATTCAATTACTGGAAGAAAATTAACTTAATGGGCTGTTTGGTTAGTCCCCAAATGTACTGTGTCACCCTGTGACTTCATCTTTCCTGCCTTTGATTTAGTCTTCATATAGAGTCTGCCTGCCGTAGCCCCACGGATTGGAAATGTGGCGAGAATTCCTGCTGGCACTCTTCTACTGTCGTACGTAAGTTGGATTGCTTCCAACCAGTGTTGGTGATAGCCTACCTCCTTGCTTGTCTTGAGCCTGGGGCCACCTCCCACCCAACATGTTCCTGCCAAGAACACGTATGTTCAGATCTCCTGAACACCCTCCACTGAAAGCCCTATGAAGGTCTGTCTTAAAAAGATTTATGGGACACAGACACATAACTTCACTGTTTATACTTACGAAACCGCCACCATTTACACCTCTTTCACTTTAGGTGACCAGTCAGGGAAAATTTACTGGACAGGAAGCTGCACCCTGGCCTTCCTGACTCCCCAGATGAATACCATCAGGATCAAGAGAGCTCCCCAGACCGTATCCCTGTTAACTGCGTTAATGGCTGATGTGGGTACAGGAACAGGTAGAATTGCTTCATCAGCCACCTTGTATCACCAAATCATTAGTAGTCCTGCGAGATCAACTGGACCCCTTAGCAGCAGTAGTCCTACAAGTCAGGAGGTACGTGGGTCAATGCTGGAAAGGGAGGACTCTTTCTCTTCTTAAAGCAGCAATGCTGCTTCCATGTCACAGTCAGAGATGACCAGGGACAGGGCCCACAATCCGAAGAAGTAACTACAAAGAGACAAGGAGCTGATTGCTGGGATTCTTGAAGCCGTTTCCGGAGGTGGGCATCCTGGCTTCTCCCACTGACTGGTCCTCTCCTTTCATTCCTTCTGGACTTCCTGTCCAGTCCCTGCATCCTTATCATGATGACCCAATTGGTCTCCTCCTGCCTAGAGGCCATAAATTTCCAGATGCTCTTCCAAGACTGTTAAGAGCTTGACTTGAGAGATATAGGAGAAAAGGGTACCCCTTAAAGAAGTCAAGAAGGGACCGAAGGGGGGAAATGAGGTAGAACACCGAGAGCTGGATAAGTAATAAAAAACCGAAAAACCATGCCATAAGGAACAGCCCCTTGCCTGCAAGAGGAAACAGCTGCTTGTTTAACATTTGCTTCTGATTCTATAAATATGCTTCCTGCCAGAAACTGTGGTTCATGGTCTCTTGTCGCATAGGTTAGAAACTTCTGTGACCTCTGATCCTGGCCAACAGTCATGTAGACAGATCATGGTCTCTTGAATCATAAGCTAGGAACCCTTGTCATCTCTGTGCTTGGCCTGCAGTCACATGGGCAGGAATTCCAAACCATGCACGATAGAATGGGTCTAGAATGATGCTGGATTGTCTTTAACACTGTAAGGGACGATGGCCTGGTGCTCAGGCTTTGGAAACTTGTACCCCAACTCCTGGCAGCACAGTTAACCTTAATTGGAAGGGGTGAGTCCTGTCATAACAGCATCTTCATAGGAGTTCATCAACCTGCCCAACCCTCTTCTTTTCTAGATAAATTATAATACCTGACATGACATAAATGCTGTGTGGACAGTTGTTAGACTAATTTTATGGCGTAAGAAGGAAAAAAGGTCGGTATGTGTTCACTCTGGGGATGTTTTCCCCGTATGCCTATCCACAGTGGGTTGAATGCACAGATGCAGAGCACAGCAACCCAGAATGCCAGCCACTACAGCCGAAACCTCTGCAGCCTTGAAGCTCTAATAGACTAATAGACTATCCTAATCTAGTCTGACAGAGGTGTTGATTTATTTGACAAAGACATTCTGAAAGTCCTGCTGATTCCTTCCCCATAATTCCATTTTCAAATCCAGAAAAACAGAAGCCGTGAATAGCAGAGCTTTCCAGGCACTGTGAGCAGTGTTTTTCAAGTGACAGTAAACAATTCCCCTGAAAGCCTGGAGCTCTGAGGTTTACAATGAGAAATGTGAGCATAGACGGTCATTAGAATCTTGGGTTCTTTCCTCAGCACCTGGGAACCGCCACATCCAGCAGACCAGACCCCAGCCTCATCTGGCCAGTGAGCACAAGACACATGATGAATGTGAGCCATGAGGTCTACTGAGTGAAGTTATAGAAGGGATTTAAGAGACCTAATAGGCAAACAGTTAAACAATTGGCTGGTATGCTTCTCTATTGAGTATATGTAGAAATAATATTTATTGTATATGATTAGTTATATATGTAATACTATATAGAAAATTAGTTATGTATATTAATAGTATATAGAAAATTCATTTATTTTATATGTTAATAATATGGAAACATTCAATAAGATATAAACTATTGTTTCCTTTTAATTTGGGTAATTGAAAATCAAAACACAAGGCTTGTGCTGATTCTCATAACACAAATGACAGCAACTAGACAGTGGTTTTAATAAAATTATTTACATCCTAATTAAAATCTGATATGCATTTTAGTAAATGAGAAGCTTGAAGATTTTAGTGCTGGTGAAATCCAAAGACAGAAAAGCTGAATTTTTGACTGTTACTTCATACAGAAGATTTTATAGTTTTCCATTGTGAAATGTCATCCTAAAAAGGTCCATAGTCATCCTTTGGGAGGCTCCTTTAGGACCTGGATGGAAGGTGTATTCCTGCCTGGCTGGGATCTGTTAGAAGGAAGTGAATCACCACGGGTGGTGGTATTTCATTTGAGAGACACTCTGGGGTATTTTAGGGAGTGGTTATTTCTGAGGCAGTCTGAAGGTACAGGAAAATTGGAACCAATAGGAGCAGAGCTTGGGGGTGGTGGGGGGTGGTGGGGGGTCCCTGTCTGAGAAGCAAACTGCTAAGAGTCCAGGGAATGCATGTGATGCCTGAGGCCAGAGGCTCTCAGGGGGAGGTGTGCAACCCAGCTGGGGCAGGTCACTCCAGAGTAAGTTCAAGGCACAGGGGCTGTATGAACTGTCGAAATACCCATTCTGAGAGTTTATCCAGATTACATAGAATTTGGAGGCTTTAAACATGATTTTGATTGGAAGAGAAATGTAATTATAGAGCAGTAGAGTTGGGTGAGATCTGAAATCAGAGTGATGAAGTTGGAAATAGAAGAATTCATGCTGATGAGCTCAGAGTAAGATTAAATCCGTCACTGGAGCTAGATATTCATAATATTTCACAACAATAGTATTATTTTCATAATAATAGTCTTTGTGACTGTGTGGTTCAGACTGCTTTGAAGGTCCACACACTGTCCTGGGTGTCTGTATAGATGCGTTTGTAACCCTCCATGCATACTAAACCTTGATCTTGTAGCAGGCAGCCCACTCAGTGAGGGCACGGTTTTGGTAATTGGACCTTGGACCTCACACCCTTTGTAGGCAGTAGGAGATGGTCAGGCTTGCTGCAGAGATGAACTTGTAGATGTGGCCAGATTCAGCAAGGGTCACAAAGAAATTTTTCTTCAGGTCATGAGCAAGTTGATAGATAGTGTCTTAATATTGCACTGAAATGACTTTAAAAAATCCTTCTGGCTTGAAAACAGCTTAAGATACAAATTTGAGAGTTCCCAAGGAACTCTGAGTTGTCACTAAAGAAATAAAATCTCCCTTAACAGGAAGTTTGTCCTGTCTGGGCAGGCTTTCACATTTCCTTCAGCAATCCTTTTAAACCTCATGTGTTAAGAGTGCATAAGAAAAATTTTAGAGGTTCTGTCTTCCAAAGTGCTTCAAGGGGCTTCTAACAGCCCCTCGGGTGAATGGGAGTGCCTCTCCCTCCCTTAGCTGGTGCCGGCTGGGGTACGCTAGTCGTTAAGGTCTCCCTTCCTAGTACTGCATGTGGCTTTTATTTGCAGTCCGGATCAGGATTTCGATGGATAACCTGAGACATGCTCCTTCATTAGAGAGATCTTTAATTTAGAAGAATATCCATCTCATGGTCACAGCAGCAGGCAGCCCACAGGCCACAGGGGCATCGTTTTGAAATGGTTATGACTAAATTTAGAATTCAATGATTATATCCGCATTTTAACAGAGTCTGCTCTGCCCTATATGAGCCGATTTGAGGTAGGGTCTCATTCTGTAACCCCAGGATGGCCTCGAACCTATAGTAATCTTCCTGCCTCAGCATCTAGAGTGATGAGATGGAGACTATCCTCATCTTTAGAAGTTGAGATTACTGCCATAATTTTGAGCTCAATGTCATGACATCACCGTGTCCCTCAACATTTATATGCTCTTTCAAGGGATGGGAGGGAAACTCTGCTTCCAACTGAATGTTCTGTCAATAAAAACTGAACTGCATATACTCTTGAAATGTTATATTTAAGCACAGGTGACAGGAATCAAGTCTCTGTATAACCAGAATGGACTAATAAAAATTCATCAAAGACAATAATTTAAAATAAAACCAGTTTCAATAGTTCCCACATTTACAGAGCTTATGTATTTATTAAGCTATTATTTTGGTAGTATGAAACATGCCTGGTCTGTCACAATGTGATGTTTAACTTGTAATTCCTCAGTGTCATCTGGATTTCCCTAAGGCATTGTCTTCCTGAGATGTTGTCTGCTAGACCAAAGTCCAAGATGAAATTTCAATTACATTAATGAAATGAACTGTTCATGTGGAACTAATCTTTCTATAAAAATCTCTTCAAATTAAACATCAGTTTTGAAAGACAGATAAATGCAATTTATGGCCTGGTTGTGAATTTTGTCAGGATTTATGCTACCAACAACCCTGCGCTGACATATCCAACTCCGGATAGTGGAGTGGGGAAAGACCAGCCTATAAATTGTTGCTGGTCACACAAAGATGAAGCTGTAAAGGGTGGTCCACTAACGACCTGTGGTGCCTGCCACAGAACAGCAGGTCTGATGACACAACATCTCCATGGATTCACTCAAGTAAATGATACAGGAAGCATCTTTCACAAACAGAAGACTCTGTGTTGACATTGCTATTCAAATAAGGATGCACATACCAAGAAACCACCCGACACATGGCAAAGCTTTACGGCTGTGTGGTTTGTGCATGATATACAAGACTCTGCTTCAACGAGCTTAAGTTATGCCACACAGTGCTTAATTACATCCTATACAGAATGCTAACAGCCCATATGGCAATACCTGGGAACATCCTCATTGAGAGTCACTTAACATTTACAAAGACAATTTAAGTTTAACCGGTACACAATCCTTGACATTGCTGGCTGGAAGAGACACTCTTTCTTTCATGAAAAATAAATTACAATGCTAGGCAAGTTCTGAGGACTCTTCCTAATGTGCTTATTTTCAGCTTTGAACACCTGTCTCAGCCTTCATTTAATTATAATGAATCTATAATTAAGAATCTGCTAGAGTTTGGATAGAATATTCAGCTTTGAGGAAATTGCATTAACATATTGTCATATTCCAACAACTTGAAACTTACATAAAAACGGATCGAACCTCCCTGGCTTTTCCCAAACACCAGCTATCCCTGGTTCCCCTCCTCTTCCTCTTCCTCGTGGTTTCTATGATGCGTCAGTTGACCATTTCTGTAAGGTACCATCCATTCCCTTCAGACCGTCCTTTCCTCCTCCCACAGCCCTTACCTCTTCTATTCAAACTGATTCCCGCCTCTCTCATTCCAAACTTATCTATTAAAACATCTTTTCTATTCCAACCTCTGTCTCCACCATCTCTTCTACCCCGACCTTTGACCCTGCCATCTCTTCATTCCCAACCTCACCTCCATCATCTCTGCATGTCTATCACTAATCTCTATCATCTGTTCTCTTCCAAGCTCAACCCTCTCTCCTCTATCTCAATCTTGGTCCAAGCTGTCATCTTCTTGTGGGCCTCTGTGAAGGAATTACTCTCCTTCTCTGTCCTTTTGGCCTCCTGGTGATCCTTTACACACCTGCCAGAAAGAGCTTGCCAAACCTCTGTGAGATAACAGTGCTTCCTTGAGGAGCATTCTCACGTTCTCTTCCCATGGACTCCAGGTCAAATCTAATTCCTTTCCGTTGGTAACAAAATCCTGTGTGATTTACCTTTCTTTGCCCTGTCTCATGTTTCTCTCAGACCGTGACTTTGTGACAAGATCTCTGGCTTCCCATCATGACACCTCATTTGTCATCTTTAAGTTCCTTACAAACATCAACCCTATTTGTTCCAGTCATTTCTTCTTTCTTATATGATCTCTGTATGGCCATGTCCTTAATATTCAGAAATGTGTCTGAATGTCACTCCAGCCTGGGAGCCATGTGAGATGAAAGGATGTCCATCCCACACCCCTCTAGGAATCCACACTCTCCATGGGCCCTTGTCATGATCCTGTGGCTCCTAAATATGAGCCTCAGAGATCCCAGCCGACATCAACACAGGACCACAAGAGCTTAGGGGATTGACACCCTCTTGTTTGCTGTATTCACACCTATTTAGAATACAGCCTGGGTCCCAGTTAGAGCTAAGTAAAAATACAGAATGAGTGCAGATGAAGTTATCCATGAGTTCTATATCCTAGTCCTAAAAATCCTGAGTAGTTTTAGGTTAACCTCTCAGCTGTTTCTGCAACATTGCTCAGAACTGCTGACATGCAGCGTCCTGCTACAGACTGGCACTTTGATCAATATCGGCCACTTTTCTGAAGGAAGCCTGGTGAGGCTGAATTGCCTGGGACATCAGAGCAATCTTGGTTTGTGTAAGGATACTCCATGATGTTCACATGATGACAACATGGCCTACCAACCCATTGTCAGCATGTGTTTCTATTGTTCAGCAACTCCGGAGGGATGGAAGGAAAATGTCCCAAAACAACTGGCCATTGGTCAGGTTATTTTCAAGGACGAGCTATGAATTATATATGGAAATTATGAATTTAGCAGACATGGACCTTTGAACATCTATCTATCGTGACCTATTGAGAACTTTAAGTCTTCACTCCTTTAAAAAAATAGAAAGAAACGGAGGCTGGAGAGACGGCTCAGTGGTTAAGAGCACTGGCTGCTCTTGCAGAGGACCTGGGTTCAGTTCCCAGCACCCACATGGCAGCTAACAACCATCTGTAACTCCAGTTAGGGGATCTGATGCCCTCCTCTGACCTGCATGCTCACTGCATGAAATCGGTATACTTACAGACAAGCAGGCAATACACTCATATGCATAAAATAAAAATAATAAAATATTTTTTAAACATACAAAGAAAACAATTAAGTTCAAGGGTTTTGTTTTTAATCTCACTGATGTGACTGAGCTTTGGGTCTAACCCTGCTAATAATGATTCATAATGACACTGAGAAATCATTTCAATTTTCTGTGATCAGTCTCTCTTTTTTAAGAAGGAGAGTAATTCCTATGATTTCTTTAGATTCTAGGTATTTTACAGTTTCCCTATCATAAAACCTAGTCATAAAGTAGAGATAACATAATGAGAGACCAACAGAGCTCAGATGACACAGCTGTCACCTGGGAAGCCCGTCTCCATGAAGAACTGAGCCTCCAGCTCTGTGGCCGTCTCACCAGGCGCCAGGCCTTCGGGTCTCCACTCAGAGCCTGTTGTTTCCCTAATGAGAGGTTACCTGGCTCATGTCAGCTGGGTGACACCCATTTTCTAATGATACACTGACTTCTGTGACTACTTTAATACGGGTCTCCATCTCTAAGCTCAGAGGTGGGTGCAAACCAAGACCAGGTGTTCTAAAGAGAGTGGCATCATCAGTACTCCAGAGTGCCCGACCAGTGGAAGACTCACAGTAAGTTTCTGTGGAGGAATTGGAATCTGCAAAAATTCTTGACAGAAAATAACTACTTAGCTCCTTTTGTGGCCAATATTCAATTGCTTAGGAATTAATATTCCAGTCACATTGAGATGAGTCTGAAAATCCCTCCAAATGCTGCTCAATTTTGTGTTTGTTCAAATATTTTAATTATTTTGAAGCATAGTCTCAAGATGAATGTGCATGCATGCCAGTAAAAATGCTAATTGAAATAAAATAACTTGGATCCACTAAGCCCTTCTTTCATGCATGCCTAATGTCGATCTCGAGATTGTCTCCACTATCCAGAGGTTCACCGTGAAGAGGAAATCCACTTCCAAACTCCCTCTCCCTAAAAATCTTTGTACCCTGAGGTCTTTATTTGAGAGAGTGTATATCAGGCCAATCAGCTTGGGACAGGCTTCTTTCCAAAAAGGGTCCCTTCCCTGTAAGCTCTGGGAACTTGGTATGCAGTCAGGACCCAAGTGATGGGTATATCAAACCACTAGCACCTGAGCTCGCAGGACCATCCGAATCAATAGTGGACAGAGTTTCATGAGTGGTTTCACAATTCAGCAAAAAGCTAATATACATGGAGGTGGCATATTGGTAAGTTCATAGATTTTTTTCACAAATGTCAGTGAATAGTTAAATTCAGAAACAAATATTTCAGAGAACTCTGTTCTCAACTGTCTGCTCCTCTGGGACTGGCCTGGAGAGTGGCCTCGTGGGGCATTTGGGTTGTTTCCATATGCATCTACTGCATCGTCCTCCTTCTAGAATGATCAATAAAAGTTGAGAGCTGACCTGCATGATCCTCACAAATGAGACGTGGAATTGTCCTAACAATAACTAGAGCTGGACTCAAATTCCATAAGAAAAAGTCTGGAGATCCCTGAAAGTCTGTTTTTAAGGGTCCAAAACTCAGAATGTGGAGGGTTTAAACGTATTTAGCGAAGGAGAAGATGCTCATTCTCCGCATGCTGGAGAGGGAGACGGGACACCCCAAGTCACCATTTCCTTTCTGTGCTTGTATTTTCCTTCAAAACGAGTCCATGAAAAATTAAAATCTCCACCAGCTAAGGCTAAGTGTTGAATGCTAATACATTCACTACTGAAGTAAGAAACTGTGTTTAAAATACATTTCTTGGATATGAAGCACCACACATAAAAATTCAGGTCTGCTTCATCACAAGTGACAAACTCCTGTCACATGTCAGAATGGTCGCTGCGCTCATTGCTAAACTGCACAGGACCTATGGAGCCAAGCCCTACCATCAGTAGGCAGGAGCCACCAAAATATCAGAATGCTGCCCAGCTTTCCAACTGGAAGACATGCACATTTGAGTTGCTCTCTCCAACATTTAAGGGTTTCCTCAAGCTCCATGAGCAGGGCCTACCTGTGAGAATACCCTGAGCTAGGTGCAGGGAGGCAGTATGAAGTTCTTGGCTGCCGGTTCCTCGTGAGTCGATGCCTTGAAGGATAACCAAATACAAACAAATCTATGACCTTGCACAGGTGCCACCCAGCGCATCGGACTCACAGAAAGCCAATCTTGGGCTTCCCTCCCCTGCCCTCTCCAATCCTCATTCCTGGGAACATTGGATGGTTTTCTTTTCACTTTTTTGTTTTTTTGAGATGGGGTCTCCCTGTAGCCCCAGCTGTCCTGGAACTCACTATGTAGACCAGGCTGGCCTCAGTCTCACAGAGATTCACCTACCTTTGCTTCCCAAGTGCTGGGATTAAAGATATGCACCACCGTGTCTGGCCTGGATGGTTTTCTTAACTCTTAATTATGAATCAAAATGCTGTTACTAGTTCAAAGAGTTTGTCATAAAATGCCTGTTGATTTGATCTCTTCTGTCTACATTTCATGAGTGCGATGGCTTTTGAGAACTCTTCTGAAGTTCCCTCATGTCGTGGTTATAAAAGGACTCCTTTTTCATTACAAATATGGATCCACATTTCTCTCTTGCCCTTGTTTACTTTTTCTTTACTTTTTACTCTTTATTTTTTAAGTAAAATAATTCTATGAAAAGGCAACAGGGAATAAGTAAGGTAGAGACAAACTGAGTATTTGCCAGGGTTTATGATTTCAGGTGCTTGCAAGGAAATTGAGATCAAGGACCTGGGGCACTGTAGATTCAAGAGGACATGAAGACAGAGCTTATGCAGTGACCATGCCGCCTTTCTGGAATGGAATTCTATCTCTCATTTCCTGTCTGATCCAGGTTAGAAGTGCCCTTCCTTCATTAAATGTAACAAAGAACCCAATTTCCACACTAGAGACCAAAGCAGAATCTGGGCAATCTAAAAAGGATCCTGTGTTCAGGGGAAAATAGGATTTCGGTATTTTCCTTTCAGTGAAATATTGTACAATTTTATAAAGAAAATAATGTCCAGTGATTGAGACGCTTATGCAATTGCTTTGTATTCCAAGGTCAATGGTGAGCTAATTCACAAGCCGTAAGGACTGTTAACTTGGTAAGAATATGTCTGAATTTCTCAAGTGGTTCTCAAAACACCTCTGACTGGAGGGAAGGCATCAAATGATCAGTTGCTTTGCACTTCTTTAACTTTGTATGATAATAGCTATAATTTAATAGAAATTTTCAATCAAGGATGCCTTGTCCATACTAGAATTCAAACCTTATTATTCAAACGTGAATCTCTGAGTTTTGTCATTATTATTAGTTTCTATTTTTCTGGTTTTGGGTTTTAGCATGTTAAATTATCTAAATCCAAAAGCAATTCTATTTAGAACAGCATTTGATCATTATTTAAAATAATTTATGGCCAGGCATGGTAATGCACGCCTTTAATCCCAGCACTCGGGAGGGAGAGGCAGAGGCAGGTGGATCTCTGTGAGTTCAAGGCCAGCCTGGTCTACATAGTGAGTTCCAGGACAGCTGGGGCTACAGGGA
>NW_008334665.1:2182421-2191171 GCF_000622305.1 Nannospalax galili | reverse complement strand
GAGAGAGAGAGAGAGAGAGAGAGAGAGAGAGAGAGAGAAGCCAGGCATGGTAGCACAGGCCTTTAGTCCCAGCAGCACTCGGGAGGCAGAGGCAGGCAGATCTCTGTGAGTTCAGGGCCAGCCTGGTCTCCATGGCGAATCCAGGACAGCTGGGGCTACAGGGAGACCCTGTCTCAAAAAGACCAAATAAAATAAAATAAAATAAAATAAACCAAATAATTTATGGAGCTGAAGAGATGGCTCAGCAGTTAAGAGCACTGGCTGCTCTTGCAGAGGCCCCAGGTTCAGTTCCCAGCACCTGCATGACAGCTAACATCTCCTTGTAACTCCAGTTCCAGGGCATCTGATGCCCTCTTCCAGCTCCAAGGCATTGCAGGACACAGGTGTACTTACATATACATGGGCAAGACACATAAAGAAAGTAAAAATAAATGATTTTGAAAATAATTTATGATATTCAGTTTGTATTGAGTTGTCATGTCTTATGTCACAAATATTCCATTTTCCTAACTATTTATGCTGCCTTGTTTTCTGCTGTAGTGAAATCACATCACTGATATTCAGAACAACTGCCAGTGCACGAGTCCTTCATGGACCGATGATGATGACGATGAGTCCAGCTTGTTCATCATGATAAAGAGAACAATATTTCTCCAAGGGCAGCAGAAGCCTCTGGTCCGTGGTGGACGTTGGAGAAAACTATGACAAACCTGACCCTCCCGTGGCTTTTCCCTACGTGAATTCCAGCTGGGCAGGTGCTCTGTCTGCTCAGTGCAGGTAGGTGTTTAAAGGTGGCCATCGTTCTTCCCATTGGCGGCAGTCAGAGTCCTTTAACAGCCGGCCTTCGAGGAATGACTGAGGAATAGGTAACTGCCACCTGGACTCATCCTGCATGAACCTTTTACTGTGCTCTTCTAGCTCTCATTCTTCTTCGGCTCGTTTCCTTTGTGTTGAGACAGGGTCTCGCTACAGAGTCCAGACTGACCCCAAAGTCATTATGTGCCTGCCTCAGTCTTTCAAACGCAGGAGTCACACGTCTGGGTCACCGAGCGCAGGTGCTGTGATCCCATACCTTGGACACCAAAGGTAGGTGCTGGGGTCACATTCCTGGGTCACCACACATAGCTGCAATGCCATATTTTAACTAAGTTATTGATGTGACTATGCAACTCTTCACATGGCCAGGAGTGTAAATGCTGATCTCCCACGACAGTAGCGTTATCTTCTCATTTTCTTTCAAATATAAACGATCTTTGGCTTATGATGAGAATTCATCCTGAACATTCATTATAAATTTAAAGTATCATAAGTTGAAATGCATTCACCGCCACCTAATTTGGAAGATCACATCTTAGGATCACAGCGGGCCCTGGGACTGTCACAGCTGGGGCAGCTGTACAGCACTTATGGGAGGATCATGGGCAGAAAAGTGAAAATTATACTGGAAACATGAAGTGCAGTTTCCACCAGTGTGGGTCACTTTGGTTCCTGCCATTGTTCAGAAAAATCAAGTCATGGGATCGTAAGTCAGGGTAGCTACCGTTTCCTGTTTGGAACTGTTTGCCCTGTGCTCACTCTGTGTGTGACTTATGAACATGCACCTATCTATCAGCAGATCACTGTCCTCTGAGGACCCTCCAGGCATCCCAGCCTCCTACTCCCTGTCTCTCCAGCTGTGTGCTGGTTAAACTTACATTCCTCTCTGTGTGGCCTTACCGTGGCCAGGGAGGGTGCTGAGCCCAGCCTGAGTTCAGTCAGTTGATCAGTGATCACACACAAGAAATCTAAGACATACCCTGGACGCCAAGGAGCCACAGAGCGCTTCCTGGACTGGCAGTGCTCTGAGTGGGCCTCTACACGTCCTCATGGGGACGTGACCTTGACAGGTTCCATGGGAGAGGACAGGGTAAGCTGCTCCTGTAGACCACTCCAAGACACTATGGTTCTCTGCTCTGGGGGATTCAAGGCTGCTCTTTCCTACGTTACCGTCAGTGACTAGTTCTAGAGTTTTGAGGATGTCTCTAGTGAATTATGGCCTTCTGAATGGTTTTGGTAGACCTGGAACTTGTAGGGGGGTCAGCAGAACTCTGCCCCCACCTCTGACTGGGCCATCTCGGCTGGTGCTCACAGGGTGTTTTCACTGGACACTCATGTCCCTTCAGCCTTTTCTTCCCCTAAGTCTCGCATTTCTCATTTGTGTTGTGAAGCCTCTGATGCCCACACCCTGCCTTCTGCATTTTCTGTCTCATTAACTTTCTCCTGTTATTTTTTAAACTTTAAATACTTTAATATTTTGCGAATTTCATGCAGGGTACTGTATTACAATATGTTCATCCCTCACTTTTCCCTGTGATTCCTCCCATGTTCCCACCTCAGTACCCTCACCTCTATCTATTGATTATAGTTTCTCATATGCACATGTGAGTACAAACGGCCTCCTGAATCCATTTAGTGGGGCTCTTGTATACACGTGTTAGGGCTGTCATTTGCCTTTTTTACCATGGCAAATTGCCTCATGCCATGTGAAACATCAGAACCTTTCATCGTCTGAATTTTATTGGGTTTCCTTTCTACTTTTGACTGATCTTTCTGGCACATTCTCCAAAAGCTGGTTGGGTCCCCTGCACGTACTTCACAGTGTGACATTACAAGGCCGGTTGCTGTTGTCGTCAGGGCTGTTTGGGGTTTCACTTACCAAGATTATGATGATCTGCCTATGACCCCCTGAGAATCCCAGATATCTGAACACAAGCTATTTTCTCAAAAGATGTAAGTTTCCTCTAATCAAACCTGTGCATCAGATGATGGGAATTGGGGTATTCACAGCAGAGATCAATATCCTGTGCACTAGTTGTCCACTTCTAGCCCGATAGAGACAGAGGCAAAATGGAATGATCCAGAGAGAGGTGAGGCCCATCTCAGCAGCTCCTGTTTACTACATAATATCTACATTAGTATTACTTCATACAAAGTGAATTCCCATTGTAACATTAGTTTGGTTATGATTAGAATTTATTTTCTACTCTAAATCCAGTAGCTTTCTAGGAGGAAATGTATTTTGGTACAAATATAGCATTTATTTTTACAATTTGGCAGTCTAGTATCTTATTAAGTTCTCTCTTGCTGCCTTTAATGGTTTCATAAAGTCAATTGAGGATGTTAATTTTCATTTTTTAAAAATCATTTTATGTAACCTGGCTGGGGCAGTTAGTTTTCTTTCAGGAAATTTTACCTAAACCTTGGTACAATAAAGTTGGTGGGGGGGAAGCTCTGTTAGAGCAAGTCTAACCATGTGCTCAAGTTACCTTAGAAGAAATCTCTCTTCTTGGCATTGGTCTGGCTTTGTATTAAATACAGAAATGGAAACAGAGTCAATGAAGGAGTCATCAGCCACATCAGCTTTACAATCTGTCATCAGAAAAACATCCCTCAACTGTTCCAGCAGAGATGAGCACAGAGAAGATTTATTTAACCTCAGACACAGCCTTTCCTGGGATAGATGGATCTTTTCAACAGCAAAACAAAAGAAAATTGCAACCATCCTTCACATCTCCAGGCCCCAGGCTAGAGCTATATTAAGCTACCAGAGGGTGGAGGGGAATGGAAGTAGCTTGTCTCCAGATCTAGAATGACTCCCCAGGTCCCCAAGTGACATGCTTGCAACCTGAGGAGATGGCCCAACATGACTTAATGCTGAAGGGGCAGAAACAAGATTCAGGTCCTACAGACATGGGGACAGTTAAAAACAGCAGAGTTGGACCCTAACATCACATTAAAAAGATAATGTTTGAAATGATTGACAAGATAGAAATCTTAATAGAAATTCTAGGATATCTGGAATTTTCTGTGGACTGTGAGAAAGTTTCATTACAAGCTGTCATAAGGACATTTTCCCTTCAATGATTCACTGCTGGGAACACACACTGAGTCCTGCCCTCAAATCTCCATGGCATCCTCTAAATTTATTGCCTCTCTGTTATTTCACAGGGATATAAACCATTGTTTCCTCCTGTTATTCTGGGGAATTTTAATCTCAGGGGCTTCATCCTAACCTCATGCTATTTTACTATTGATTTTCATACCACTTAAAAATTGCCCAAATACTGTACTATAGTTTTTCCAATCCCAGGGATATTTACGTATTTGTTACTGACATTTGGTGGCCTTCTGCTCTCCAGCTCCCCGTGCCTGCCTCTTCCCCATTTCTTCCTCCCTCCTCACCCTCTGACTCGCTTCTCCCTCTTGGGTCTCTTAGTCTTTAATGTCGGTCAGTCACTTTGTTGGCGCTCCGTTGTACATGGACTAATACTCAAAGATCTGGCTCTAGACATGTGTGATGAAATCTTCTTCTCCTTGATGGTTGTTGTGTTTTTTGTTCATTGTTTGATAATTTCATACACATACAACATGTTTTGGTTTTATTAAACCTCCATTCTCCCTCTGGCTCCCCCTAGATCTGCACCCAAATCTTTCCCTTCCCAATTTCATGACTCATTTTGTAACCACTGATCTCTTACCTCAATATTTACATGTCTTAGAATCCAATTTGATTCTAGGACTTTAGATCCTACATAGTTAATTACAGTAATTACCTGTGAACCTATTTAGAAGAAAGATGTGGAAACTGGTAGAATTTCTACCTAAGGGTCAGAAATGAGCCACCATTGGCAGTGTTGCATAGCAGGCACACTGCAGGACAGAGTCGGGCTCAGTTGCTACTGCCCTGTGCGTCAGCAACCTTAGCGGTAGTAGACAGCGAGGGTTCAGCACACAACACAGAGATGGTGAGCCACAGGAACATCAGGAAGGTACAGTGGCCGTGTGCTGTCCTCCTGGCCATCAAACGAGCGGCGCGCAGGCACACTGACACAAGTGAAGCTAATCTGGGAAGCCATAGTGTCGCCATCAGAGTGTGCTGGGAAGAGAAACAACCTTGAGGTCCAGGGCCTTGTATCCAAAGGAAGAAAGAGGAGGCATTGATGTTTCCAATTTTGGAAAGAGGGAAATATTGGCAGAGAGCAACCATGATGCTGCTAAGCTTGGGGCAACGTCACCAGTAGCTCCTGGTCAGGTGATGGAACGAGGCACCAGGTTAACACCTGGAGGAAGTCTGTAGAGACCAGTTTCCCGACTAACTGTGCCTCATTCCTATTCCAAAGCCTAGTTTTCGTGGGAAAACCTGGATGTAACAAGAATCATTCTTTTCTTTGTTTCTTTCTGACTAGTTTGTACATTAGCGGCTGATCTTAGCCAAGCATGCCTGTAATCCCAGAAATTGAGAGGCAGAAGCAGGATGATCCAACAATTTCATGGTGAGTCTGATCTATATGGCAAGCTTCAGGGCTGTCTACCCAGGTCTACTTAGTGAGACTCTGCTCAAACAATAAAACTAACAAAAAGTGCCAAACAGAAAATGACTGCTCTTTCCTGTATCAGAAGTTCTTTGGTTTACTCTAAAATTGGTCTTAAAAATACGGGTAGAAGGTGTTTGTAACGGCAAAGCACTTTACTCTTCCAATGGGACTTGATTAATGGCAATTCGTCCAAATTTAAGGAAG
This sequence comes from Nannospalax galili, assembly GCF_000622305.1. Taxonomy (NCBI): domain Eukaryota; kingdom Metazoa; phylum Chordata; class Mammalia; order Rodentia; family Spalacidae; genus Nannospalax; species Nannospalax galili. The sequence goes on along the minus strand of NW_008334665.1, from coordinate 2,185,613 downwards.
AACCCTGCCTTTGGGCCAGCTTAAAATTCAGGAGTTTAAGGGAAAAAGTCTATTATTGACCAGTATAGTCTATTATCTTCATCACATAAGGAAATATCATTACTTCAGGTGAAATAGAAAATGTAGTTAACTTAGATCAGGTTAAAAAACCATCTGATACAATGCTTTGAATTATTCTCACCAGCTCAAACCTTGCTTGTGAGTGAATAACTGCTCCTGTGTTTGTTTTAGGATCATCATAGATTAATCTGAGGATCTGAGAACTGGATTTAGAGTTACAAAGACTGTGCACACTAATATATGTGTTAACTTGGCTAGGTCACAGTGCCCAGACACTTCTCCAAACTATTATGGATGGATCTTTTGGAAGGATGAGACTAACTCAGTAAATTCTTAGTAAAACCCCTTTCAAGGTGGATTATGGATGGATCTTTTGGAAGGATGAGACTAACTCAGTAAATTCTTAGTAAGGTGGGGATAGGCCATGTCCACTCATTGAAGACTTGATTAAAGAAAGCTCAAACCTGCCTCCAGCTACTGACAAGGCACTGGGGCTCACCACGCCCTTCTTGGTGTGCTCTGCTGGCTGCCTTCAGGTTTCACTTCCAGCAAACTTCTACAGAAGCGAAATCAGACCTACAGTCTATATCAGGCATCCCCGTCCCAAACAGACCACCAGGCTCCGACCACTGCAAGCTGTGTTGTTTTGCGTCTTTGAAATTCCTGGTATGATTTCATTTGAAGACGAGGTTTCACTTCCAGCAAACTTCTACAGAAGCGAAATCAGACCTACAGTCTACATCAGTCGTCCCCGTCCCAAACAGACCACCAGGCTCCGACCACTGCAAGCAGTGTTGTTTTGCGTCTTTTGAAATTCCTGGTATGATTTCATTTGAAGACATGATCATAAGAAATGTTTGGAAGTCAATGATTTACAGTGTTCTAGGGGATGTGTTGGACACTGGGCTTGAAAAAGTACAATCTAATCACGTACCATCATAACAAAAAAGAAGTGATTCCATAAAATTGTAAACAGGCCTGAGTGTGCTGGGCCACACCTTTAATCCCTGTCCCTGGAAGGCAGGTGTATCTCTGTGGGATCGAGAACAGCCTGGTCTAAATTGCAAGTTACAGGCCAGTTAGGGCTACAGGAAAAAAATCTGTCTCAAAAAACGAAGTGACAGAAACAGCAAATAGAGGTGCATCATCACACCTTGTGAGCGTACACCATGCTCCAAGGTCCTGGAACTGGACGTGATGGAGACTAGGAAATGTCACAGTGATAGCATTCAGAGTGATAGAGGACCTCACAGCCTGCTTTCTATTGATATACACATTAGCCCTCTAGGGCTAGGATAATGGGGCACATAGACATGGTGGTTTTAAATAATTGAATTCATTTTCTCCCATTTAGAGCCCCAAATCAAGGCACCTGCATGTTGGCACTCCTGCCCTATGAGGACTAACACTCCATTCACAAGAACAGCTCTGAGGGGGAAGAGGACCCTGGCAGGTGGCTTGGTGACCTGTGGGGAAGGAGGAAATCAGGAGCTTTGTCTCCTACAGGTGGAAGAGGAGTATTGGTGGTGATTGTTTCCTGCCTCATTAATATGGGCCTTAGACGCAGGATTAGATCCATTAGTAAGAAAAGAATCGTGTCTACAGTGTCTGGGGACCATCAGCAACATTCAGCTTTCATATGCAGCAGAGTGTTCACCATAGCTCAGACTGTGGCAGATGTACAGTGTGCAACACTGGTTTGTCTTTCTCAGGAAATCACTGCCAAGGTCTGTGACTCCATAATTCACGGAACCTTTCCTGGGTACCGCTTCTGCATCATAAGGGAGATTATGGAGAAGTTTGTAGAAACCTAGCGGAATGCATGGAAAGGTCTGCACTGATGCCTCCAGCTCCCCTTCCTGACCCTCCTGGCTTGCCTCCTCACCAGCCTCAGTGGGAATCTTGCTGTTCATTGGACTGTGGTCTCTGAACTGCCCAGAAGGACTGAGCCTCATCCTCACTACAGTGTGAGGACCCAGACTACCTGCGGAGGGAAGGCTGCTTCTAGACACACAGGCCACCTGTCAATCAGAACTCGTGTGGATCCTGGATCCTTCCAGTCTCTACCAGCCTCCTGTGTCTTTTCATTTCTCTCTGTCCCTCAAAATCAGCCCCTTTGAGAATGAAAATCTTATCGTTTTATCCCCAGAGTTTAACAAGTTGAGCAGCACCAAAAAGTTATTGAATAAATATGTATTGAACAAAATGGGTTTACTCTAGTTTAGATTTCAGTAAGATCAGGTGAACACAGCATGAAGGACTATTAAAACAGAGAGCCTGACCTTAATATTTTATAGGCTCCAATCATGAGATCACAGCCTATCCATGTCTTAAAGCCCTGACCTGCTCTTGGGCCCATGAGTACCAACATCTGTAAGAATGTTTAGGTTTCTTCCAAGAGAATCTGAGCCAAATCTGATGACCGCCTTAGCATCCAAGGTGTGGGGTAAAGAAAGAAAGATGTTGGAGCTTTCCAAGAGGCTTCCCCAGAAGGAAGAGTTCTTCACGTCGCAGAGACGTGGAACAGTCAGCAGGAAATGGCGACTGTCTCTTCTGGAGGCACTTGGGGTTCGGAACTGGTTTGAGCCAGTCAGAGAGAGATGTTTCAGAACTGTCCTGGCCAGGGGTCCTGGGAGCCCCGTGCTTCGAGGGACTCCTGTGTATCTTTGGAATTTGGGTTTTGCCTAGATGTGCATTACTTGAGTTTCCTCATAATGGTTAAAAAGACTTGTTATAAACAGTTACATCCCCTTACTTCACGTTTAGCCCAAGCTATCAAAGGGGCTTCAGGAAGTAACTAAATGCATCTGTATGTTCGCATTTAAAAAATAAAACAAAGAATCAGCATATATTAACCAAATGGTGAAGCAGATGTTCCAGAACGTCTGTGTTAGGGAAGCGATTAAAATGGCAAAGAGCGTCTCTCTGTCCTCTGCACAGAAGCACCGTGGAACGCTGTGGTAGGAGAGCAGCGTGAGAATAAGTAGAGTGCATTCTGTTTGATTTTTAATAATGAGAGTGTCTCCTGCCTTGAGCTCTGCAGTCATTCAAAAAACTGTAGACTGGATGAAAAAACAGACATTTATCCAAAAGTAGCAGAGGAAATGTATTTTTATATTTTGACCAAAATAT
>NW_008334665.1:2167757-2182160 GCF_000622305.1 Nannospalax galili | reverse complement strand
AACACTCCAGCTAGGTGGTTGTGACTGTGGGTGTATTGAAAAGACAGGCAAATATAATGGAATTTCATTGGCTTTCAGTTAACAGGAGGCTTCTCCTGAGGCAACCTCACTTGGGTCCTGGCTCCCAGCTTGGCAAACACTGGCCAAGGTGAAGCCATTCCACCTCCAGGACTCTCCTATCCTGCACCAACCTTTGAAGGGAGATGGGCATTGTTCTTTCCAAATTTCTTTGCTATTTTTTGCAGTGTTTATTTTTATACCCAGTGAAAAATCTCTCCCTCCTTCATATGCCTGTTCTCACTTCTGAAACTGTAACATTGCAATGAAAAGCAGATCTCTTCTCCCTCTCAGCCCAGCACAGTTGTGCTCCAAGCCTGTGGTGCGAGGTTCTCTTAGCTTTTCGACATCTCTGTTAGACACCCAGAACCAGTTACAAATTTTGTGAGCTTCTCCTCATCCTAGCCTTTTCTGTCAGCTGTGCCCCTGACTGAACGACTGTCTAGAGCTCCACTGAAGTCTCTAAACCATTGCCTGAAATGACCCTCGTTTCAATGTGTCTAAGATGTTTAACTTCTCATTTCCCTTCACTGGTAGAATTATTTTTTAACCCAGTTTTAGGGTAAGACCTCTTTCCTATATGGAACTTACTTGAAGATGTTAGGATTGGTGTTTACTGTCCCTTATAATACATGTAGGTTACAGTAGGTTTCAAATATAATTAAACACTAAAAAAAAATCTAACCAGAAGCTTGCAAATATACATTGGGATTCAAACTAATAAAAAATTAAAAAGGTTAATATTGCATTTAGACCCCAGATAGCCAAAGTAACCCTGAGCACAAAGAGCAATGCTGGGGAGATTACTATACCAGATCTCAAAGTATACTACAGACCTATAATCATAAAAACAGCATGATACTGGCACAAAAATACAGACATATATCAATGGAATGCCATTAAAGACTGAAACCTAAGCACATGCAATTTCAGACACCTGACACAAAAATAGACACATAGATCAATGGAACATCACTGAAGACCCAAAACCTGAGTACATGCAATTTCAGCCACCTTATATTTGACAAAGGTGCCAAGAACACACAGTGGAGGAAAGACAGCATCTTCAGCAAATGGTGCTGGCAAAACCAGATCCCCACCTGTAGAAGAATGAAACTAGATCCTTATCTTTCACCTTGCACTAAAGTCAACTTGAAATGGATCAAAGACCTCAATGTGAAACTGGAAACCCTGAAACTATTAGAAGAAAATATTGGCAGTAACTTACAGGATATAGTTGTAGGAAAAGATTTTCTAAATCAGACAAAAATAGCTCAGGAATTAAGGTCAGCAATCAATAAATGGGACCTCATTAAATTAAAAAAATTCTATACCCACATGGCAGCTAACAACTCTCTGTAACTCCAGTTCCAGGGGATCTGACACCCTTTTCAGACTTCTGAGGGCATTGAATAACACAGGTGCACTTACATACACGCAGGCAACATTTGAATAGACATAAAAAATAAACAAAGAAGCAAGAAAGCAAATGACCCAATTAAAATATGGGCTAAAGATCTAAACAGAGAGTTCTCAAAAGAAGAAGTAAAGATGGCTAAGAAACATCTCAAAAAGTGTTCACCATCGTTAGTAATTAAGGAAATGCAAAATAAAACCACCCTAAGGTATCGCCTTACCCCAATCAGACTGGCTAAGATCAAGAGAACAAATGATACTAAATGTTGGAGAGGATGTGGAGAAAGGGGAACACTCATTCACTGCTGGTGGGATTGCAAACTCATGCAGCCTCTATGGAAAACAGTGTGGAAACTCTTAAAAAACTACAAATGAACCTACCATTTGACCCAGTTATATGACTCCTTGGCATTTACCCAAAGAATTCATCCTATTGCAGAGAAACTTGTACATCCATGTTTGTTGCTGCTCTTTTCAGAATAGCTAAGGGATGTAAATTTGTATGTAAATGGATGGATCTAGAAACTGTTATACTAAGTGAAGTAACAAAGACTCAGGAAAACAAGTGATGTATTTTCTCCCTCATATGTGACTCCTAGCACCAAATCCTTTTAAATTCCAGGTCCTTTTAATAAGATGATGCTACACAGCAGTCCCTTCTGCATGAAACAGCTACCATCATCACGACATCAGCTGAGCCTGATCGCTAAACATCGTCACAATTGGGCTTGTTGACTGTTGTGCTCATTCATTAAAGGAGTGCCAAGCAGTGTCACGGGAACCTTACTGAAATATCCAGCCAGTCTTCCCAGACAACTGTATGTAATTTGACCCAAATCACACATGGCCTCCATTATTTGGGAAGGGCTAAAGTATACAATCTGGGGAAGGCTGGGAAGAGAAGGCATGACCTATGCTGGGTTAAAACTTTCCAGTGTGCATACCCTCAGGTCATACATACACCTCAGCAACCCCTCAGTTATCTTGGTAGTAAGCTCAATAAATTCATTGGTTCCCCATTAAAACTTTAATGAAACATTGGCTTGACACTAGAACCTCAACAGGGAATAAGTATCACTTAGCATCCCCAGGAAAAAAATGTTTCACAACTGATTGAAAATTTGTTAATGCTATTATGTCTCATAATTATTTTTTTAAAAGAGAATGAGAATGTAGAAGATGTTAAAAGGATATGGGAATGGAGATATTTTCCAAAATAGAAAAAATGAGAAAGCCTAAGCAAGTGATGAAGGTCTGTGTAGGTTTGTTATGATATATAAAGGATGAGACAAAAATAATATTCACATAATCTTAAATTTTCTATGGTCATAGTTTAGTCAACTAGTTTAAGGAACAAAATATAAATGTAATCAATGTTTATCTGAGAATATTTTGTTCTTTAACTAAGCCTTATCTACATAGCACATGATAATTAAAAGTACCAGACTGGTGGAACTCACCTTCTTGTATGTTTAACAGGCATACTTTGAGGCCTATACTAATGTGGTCAGAGGGATTTAAAGGACAGTTTTAGCCCCTTGACCTCCAAGGTCGACCAAATTCTGGGGGACTATGGAACATCTCTCAAAATGTCCTGTAACTGTGGTGAGTCACCTGTCCTCTTGTTCAGCGAGGACTTGGAGACCCCACGAGATGGACTTGAACCAGTGTCCAGTCTACAAAGAGGAGGGTCAACTCAGAGGAAACATCTCATTCATGCTTCCGAGTAAAGCCAGACATGGTTGAGCAAGACCTCTGACTTATCTTCACATAGATGGAACTGGTAAAAGAAAGGAGCCAGGAGCTCCTTGTGACCAGGAGCCCTTGTGACCCCTGAGAAACAGATTCTCAAATGAGCTTAGCTCAATAAGCCAACTTGAAACAACAGGGGAAAGCCTCACCTCTAGAATGAGTAAAATGGAAAACAGAATATCAACACCGGAGGATAAAGTTGAAGAACTGGACAACTCAAGCAAAGATTATGGAAATTTTTTTAAAAACAGAGGAATGGAATATGCAAGAGATGTGGGACACAATGAAAAGACCAAATCTATGGATCATAGGAATAGAGGAAGAAGAATTTCAGAAGCCTTTGAGAGGGAACTGACACTGATTCTAACCATCCAACAGCTATCAAAATACCTGAAAGCAAATCCTGAATCCATCACTCTAGAGTCCAGCCTTGGAAGACAAAAGAAAAATGAGGAGGAACCCAACAGAAGGATGCCTTTGGAAGCCCTTGTCCTAGAGGGATGCTTTTGGAAGCCCTTGTCAAGAAACGCCAATGGACTCTCATACAAACATTTGAAAATTGTCTTGTTCTTTTTTCTAGTTCCCTGTCTAGACCTTGTAATGCTGACTACTCTTGCCTTTACTTCTCCTTCACATCTCCTATTCACGATTCAGGGACTTTCTTTTCCCCTTAGAGACAAGAGTTATGTAATTTGGGAGTCTTTTAGATAGACCCACCGAAGGGGTACTCCAATTGCCTCACCCTGCGTCCCTGTTCAGCATGGACAAAGCCAGAGCGGTCTACATCCCTATTCCCTATTGGTAATTTGGGTAACCCCTTCAGAGGATGGCATGGTAAGAATAGGAGGTAGGAATTGGCTAGGCAGTTAGGGTAAAAAGACCCCGAAGAAAAGCCAAAGTTTTTTGGCTATAAGTCAAAATGTCCTTGGGCCTGTTAGCAACATACTCTGTTTCGAGGTCCAAAAATGTCAAAAGCATTTGGGAGCTTGTATCTAATCCTTAAAAGATTTTAGGGTCACCTCTTCGGGGGGGGGGGCGGTGAAAGCCCCATAAAAATAAATAAATGAAAGAAGAAAAAAAAGAAAAGAAAAAGAAAAAAGTGATGTGGAGACATGGGAGGTGTTGGAAGGGAATGAGTGGGCATGGATTTGATCAAAACACCTCATATGCATGCATGAAATTCTCAATAAAGTTTTTGTAAAAGTTTAAAAATATATTAATTAATAAAAAATGATAGTATTAGTTTTCAAAGATATAGTGGCAGGTTGAGGAAATGGCTCAGTGCTTAAGAGAGCTCTCTGCTCTCAGAGACAACTGGGAAGAGACTCCCAGCATACCCATGGTGGCTCACAACCATGTGTAAATCCAATTCCAAGGGACCCAACAGCGTCTTCTGGCCCCCATGGGCACTGCATGGGTGTGGTACATATACATACATGCAGGAAAACACTCATACATATAAAATAAAGGGAACTCAATCCTTTAGCAGGTTACAATAGTTTCTCTCTACTTCCACAGGTGGAACTAGAACATTGGGATCATTTGGTTCACAAACTCAACGTAAACAATGAACATGTGAGACTTCATAAATGCCCGGGAGTTTTTCTCAGAACTGAAATGAACAAGTCAATGTTGTTCACTTGGTGGAATAACTTCCTGTTTGACTTTATTTTAAAAATGTTCAGAAGAACCATTCTTCATGGTTTACAGAATGGATGTTGCCCTGATCTTGCATCTTCATCTTTTTCTGGTTGGCACAGTGGCCCAGCCAGGCCTCCTTGGGCACTCAGCCCTCCTTTATCCCCCTAGTCCTTGTGGGTCCTCCATTTCTGCTTGTCCTGGAAGGCTGTGTCTGCTTTAGCTTTCTGCACCTGGTCTAGGGACCCACAAAGCACCCCTCCCCCAGCGGTACTATCACATGTTTACTCAGCTGGAGAGAAATTTTTTGAAGTTTTCATTTACTTGATATTTATTTTGTGCCTGCTTTGTGCCATTCTTATAAAGATATTTAAGAAGTGAAAGTCAGTGTGTGATCAAGGATATGTGTAAAAGAGACCAAGTAAATATACAGAAGACAATCTGTACTCAGATCCTGTGTGCATGAAGCAGGAGAACAGCAGAAGAAATGTATGCAGCAGCTGAGAGATGGCTCAGTGGTTGAGAGTGCTTGCTGTTTTACGCGGAGGCTCACAATGCCAGTTCTAGGGGATCCAGTGTCCTCTTCTGGCCTCTGTGGTCATTACACAATGCTGGTGCACTTACATACATGCAGGCACAACAACCATCCACATAAAATAGAAGTAAATCAATCACCAAATTTAAAAAGAAATATATGCACGTGAAAAATTAAAAACTAGGTGATAGTTGTATCAAAAACTGCATTACAATTTGATTGATGGTTGTGGATAATTATAGAATAATTGAGAATCGTGAGGGCACTTACATGTCATTACATCACATTGGAAGTTAAATAATTGAATATTTCTTTTAAACTCATCACAGGAATTCATGGCACATGGCTTTAAGTTGGCAGATTGCGGTTATTGACAGGAGTTCAAAATGAGCAGGGCAGGTCAATGTAGTGTGAGATCTGAGATCACCTGTTTGATACTGGGAACAGTTGAGGCTACACACACTTCCTGGCGCCCACTGAAGGTGGTTCCAGGATCCCTCACAGATACCAAAATCCAGTGGATGCGCAAGTCCCTCCCATAACATGACACGTATATGCATCCAACCTGTGTATTCACCTATGTGTTTAAATCATCTCTAGATGGAGCACACAAGGTGAAACCTCTGTAAACAGCTCACAGAATGACAACAAGAAGATCTGGGACATGTGCAGAGTGGATGCAGCATTTTCTCTGGATATCGATGAAGTCTGCAGTGGTGGAACCCATGGAGACAAAGAGCCGTGATCCTTGGATCTGGTCCACTGTGAGACCAGGACAGCAGGAGCACCTGCAGGAATTGTTTCAGAAATCAGCTGTGACATTACTTTGAATACTAGGAAACAGGACAGGAATTCTGAACAAAAATTAGAGTAATTTAATTTTCACTAGGCAGAACTTTCAGCTGCATCCAAGCCTGGTTTGGGGAATTTTTGTGAACTTCTGAGAAGCTATACCGGGTGCTCAGCTGGCCCGTGGCACCAGACACGTTTCAGAGGCGCTCTGGCCATGGCTCACCTGTCCCATGTAATTCAATCCTTGTCACAGTCATAAGAGCCAATCTAAGCTAATCTAAACTAAGTCCACCCAACAATTTCATTCCACTACAACAACTGCCCAGAGAAAAACTTTCTAAAATACCATTGTTAGTTTCAGAAAGGTCTATTTATATTTATTCTCTTTAGGAAGCAGGCTCTTGAGTGGGCCTGGATGATAACCTCAAACCTCCAGCAAGATTGTGATCGTGACTGAAGGGCAGGTGTTTGTCAGTGAATCAATGAAAACTAATGACTGAAAGAGCCTCTCCAAGTGCTTGGGTAGCAGGGATGACAAACTCACCCACAGAGTCCTAGAGGCTCCATTTGCTAGGTATATATGTATTTCACTTTACAACAAAGTTATTGAAAAAGAATGGTTTTAGGATTCTGCACCATGATCCATGGCTCGTGGCTCCAGAGGGGTGATTTATGTGTGTGAGCACACAATCTGTTTTGCAATGGGATCCACTCTAACTTTATCATTTTTTTAGCAGACTTGTAGCAAGGGAAAAATTGGATTTTTAAGAAAGTAATAACTAGAGACCAATGCCATTTTAAAAAGCACACAAGGAGACCTCCTAACTGCAGGGGGAGGTCTGCCATGCGCATGGAGACTCGGCATTTGAATTCATCATTGGCGAGAATGGGGAGCCCACTGTTTATATTTCCGGTGGACTGAACTACAGATCTTCTCCGGCAGTGAGTTTGTATGACTTTGGTGACTTCTGAGGAAATCAGCCTCTGCCTCTGGGAGAACTGGAACAGATTTCTTTTGGAAGAGAAAGAAAATTGTTCCTTAAAGGTTAAGACTCACAGAGTAACTCGGCATTCTAGTGTGTGTTTAAGAAGTGAATAGCGAATGCTTAATTTTAATTTCTATTAATTATAGTTTTAAGTGAAACAAATGATATGTAGATATTGTACCTGTGAAAAGCTAAGAAAGGCTCACAGTGAATACTTTTATAATACAGTTTATAAAGGACTTTAATAATTCAAGCTGAGGTATATTTGGGAATTTCTTGGAAGCAAAAATCACCTACAGTTAGGAAAGTAGTCATAGAAAGAGTATGTAAGTCCTCAGATGCCCGACCTGGGCAGCCAGGTGACAGACATGTAGCCCAGTCACTTTCCTGCTGTTGATCCACCTGGGACAGGACAGGCAAAGCTCTGCATCACAGAGCGGTTGTGTGAACAGACAGGTCTTAGCACATCACCACTGAACTTCACAGGAACTTTACATTTAAAGTAAATCTTCACCAGCTTTAGCAGTTACGGAATTAACCCATCTCAGTTCTTAGGGATGACCAAATGCATTAGCAAGAGAACGAATTTCATCAATATGATTTCCTCTTGATTATAAGAGTCACATAAAGTCTCTAATAACACTGTCTCAGGCTTAGAAATACACACTACATGGGAAGCAGGCAGAATTCCAGGACTGGCCAGATTTCCTGGCCAGATTTCCTTCGTTGTTTTTTTTGGGTGTGTGTGTGTGTGTGTGCGCGCACGTGTGTGTGTGTGTGTGTGTGTGTGTGTGTGTAGCAGCAGCTTGCAGCTAAGAAACAAGCAAAGGTAATAACGTTTCCTCTTGTGATCGAAGAATATTGCATGCAGAGGTAAGGGGGTGCCCCCTCCTGTGGTGGGACGATGTTATAGAAGCTCAGGAGGTCTGCAGCCAGAGGGCTTCAAGTTAATTAAAGAGATTTGGTCAAGGCAACTTGACCCGATCACAGGGGAGCCTCTGAAAGGGTTGGGTCAGAGGAAGCAGGAGGAGCCTTCAAGGCAGCGCCACGATCAGGGCCTCGGCCAGGAGCAAGAACAAAGCGCTGAAGGGATGTGGCCAGCAGCCTCGTGGGAGTCGAGGTTCCCGCTCGCAGACAAGGTCACAGACCAGCTGATGCAACATTTGGAAACTTGCAAGATGCCAACAGAGGACCCAGTGTGGGGGTCTCACAGTTCCACACCCAGAAGCTGCAGGATCCCACACACCTGCTGGTTTGAGCTGTTCCCACACTAGATAAAGAAGTCCATGCATGACACCTCCTCTACCAGGCCTCAGTGCTGGGTGCAGGGTCCCACTGCACCCACACCCACACCCCTTTCTGTTATAATGACTAGGAATCTCATTTGTACAACACCTGCCAATCGCGTTCCCGGTCTGGGGAGAAGTCATAGTCACAGCCTTGGCTCCTGTCTGGGCTCGCTGTGCTGGCCTGACTCTCCATGGTATCCACCTCCTGAACAAGGTCAAGCACATGCTACCTTGGGTTAAGACAATCTATGGAATTATTTGTTTGAATGGTGCTGCTGTACGACTCTGGGGATGCTCACTGATCCATCCGCCCCAGCGTCTTTTACGTTCTCATCAATTTATCGCACCACAGGAGCTGCCGTTTCTCTATGTATTTATACACTTGAGAGTTCATCCCGAGTTTCCTCATGGTAACCTGCTATGTGAGAAATTGCCAGTTCCTTCTGACCAAAACCCAAAGTGAATCAGAGGTTAGCTGAGAGCCTGGACGCTACGCATTGCTAACCCTCAGCTCAGCCTGGGCGTCACGTCCACACCCACTGGCCCTCAGCTCAGCCTGGGCGTCACGTCCACACCCACTGGCCCTCAGTTCAGCTGAGAGCCTGGACGCTACGCATTGCTAACCCTCAGCTCAGCCTGGGCGTCACGTCCACACCCACTGGCCCTCAGCTCAGCCTGGGCGTCACGTCCACACCCACTGGCCCTCAGCTCAGCCTGGGCGTCACGTCCACACCCACTGGCCCTCAGCTCAGCCTGGGCGTCACGTCCACACCCACTGGCCCTCAGCTCAGCCTGGGCGTCACGTCCACACCCACTGGCCCTCAGCTCAGCCTGGGCGTCACGTCCACACCCACTGGCCCTCAGCTCAGCCTGGGCGTCACGTCCACACCCACTGGCCCTCAGCTCAGCCTGGGCGTCACGTCCACACCCACTGGCCCTCAGCTCAGCCTGGGCGTCACATCCACACCCACTGGCCCTCAGCTCAGCCTGGGCGTCATGTCCAATATGGGGAACACCCACTGCTGCCGTTGCCAGTAGCACTGAGCAACATGGGAGAATCTTATTACATAAAGTAATTGGGAAGTAAAAAGGAAGGTTCTTTTCTAGCCTTCAGACATGGTTGATGTGATGATGTGTGTGTGATGTGTGTGTATGTGTGTAGGTGTATGTGTGTATGTGTATATGTGTGTGTGTGATGTGTGTATGTGTATGTGTGTGTATGTGTGTAGGTGTATGTATGTGTGTGTGATGTGTATGTGTGTATGTGTGTGTATGTGTGTATGTGTATATGTATATGTGTGTGATGTGTGTATGTGTGTGATGTGTGTATGTGTATGTGTGTATGTATGTATGTGTGTATGTGTGTGTAGGTATGTGTGTAGGTATGTATGTGTGTATGTGTGTATGTGTGTGATGTGTGTATATGTGTATGTGTGTAATGTGTGCACGTGTGTGTATGTGTATGTGTGTGTGTGTCACATGTATACAAAAGAGGAGGATGTCAGATGTCCTCACTGAAACTGGAGCTAGACTGGTGACCTACAAGGCCCGGGAATCCTGCAACCTACCCCCACCCCAACACTGGTGATATAGATGCAAGCACAACCTAGCCCAGCTATTTACATGGTGCTGGAGATTTGAACTCAGGTCATCCTGCTTGCACAGCAAACACTTTTACCCACAGAGCTATTCCCTCAGTCCCCTGTGTCCCCAGGCCCACCTTTGGGCCAATATTGGAGATTTATCCTAGGGCCTCATAAATGCACAGCAAATGTTCTACTGAGCTACAGCCCCAGCCTGGCAGTTGTTTTAAATACCTGGTGCTATCTTATTTTCTGAGTACTTTGAGTTTTTGACTCAACTCTTCGGCTGGGACTGGCACAGTGCTCCCTTCATAACACAACCTGAAGGAACTACTCACTGAGGTTATTAAGAGTGTTCTTGTAACACGTACTTTGAAATATTCTACAGTATTAAATGTCTACCCTTTCAAAGCAGAGATAAAAGGTGGGACTTAATTTTGAAGGCAAATTTTTATTGCAAGTTATTCTGTAACTTTCAAAAATCTGTGTAACATGATGTCTGAAAATAGTATGTTTTTAAGAGTTCCTGATCTGAAGGTATTTAATTATAGCTACCCAATATTTAGCACTGTAGAAGGATTTTAATGAAAAATTGGCATTCTTTTGCAGGATACTTATAAAGCATGTATTTTTCAGTCTTAAAATACTGGAAGGTGGCATGCAGAGTATACATACACAAATAGAGATGTAGTGGTGTAGAACTATTTTCTGAGTATGCATATATTTGCACAAACATCTACCAGACCAGCCTTAGAATGCTGAACTATGATACTGGATCCTCTCACAGAGACAGGTGAATTTTGTGGCATTTGGTCATGGCCCTCGATACATAAAATTGAATTTATTAAGCTGAATGCACAATGCTATATCTTAAGACCAAATAAGGTGTAGATAAATATAGATTCATAAATAATCAGCTTTCTTAAAAGATGAAAGATTCATTTGTAGGAAAAGCCATGCAGGGAATGGTTCCTGGAGAGAGTAATGCAAATCCTGGAGCCAGGTTTCCAATGGCAATTCATGCGAAGGGAACACAGGGCAGCTGGAGGGAAGGTTCTGAGAGAGGACAGGGGGTGCCCTAGTCAGAGGGCTGGGCATGGGTACCATCACAGGAACAGCTGGGAGGCTCTTCTTTAAATAATCTGCAACCTGCTGCCCATGATAAAAATTTTCCTGCATCAAAGCTAGAATCACAGAATAAAAAAGTAAACGAGTAAATGAAATTCGGAAATGGATGATTTTGACAGAAGTTTGTATCTGTGATACAGGTGAGTTCATCTAATGCCTCACGTGGTAGGAGAGCAATAGATCCTAAGATGTAGATCTGCCCCGTGTGCCTGATGAAATGGTCATCGCCCCAGAAGGACGCGCTCCCGCTCTGTGTTGGTGAGAAGGAAATCCACATGACAGCTCAAGTGTCCTAAAGCTTCTGTGCAGATCTCTGAGGCATGTGCATTAAAAGCAAGCCGTGCTGATGAACCACAGGCTCCATGCCCTTGCCGTGTTTAGGAGTTGGCCATGTAGGTAGATAAGGGAACCACTTGCACTTTTTCAAATGCTGCAGCTGGACAGCAGCGGGCTGGTCTGAGGGCAGAAACAACCGTCGCTCCCTTCAGTGAGTCCGTGTGACGTCCCACCCTGTATTTCCCGTCAGCTTTGAGCATCCTGTCTGTCTTTCTCATTGATGCTAACTATGAAACTTTAAGTACAAATTCAGGCTGTGATTGGATGGTTTCCAAAAGGCCAAGTGAACATTATTTGAAACAAACTAAGAAGTGGAAGCTAACAGATACTCTGTAGGCTACAGAAATGCCATTTAAACATTGTTATCACATGACACAGAAGATATAGTAGGAGCGTTTCACACCTGGCTATCCCTCCTTCAGCTGTGCCTGTACTTTTGGAAGTGCCAGGAATAGAACCCCGGACTCGATGCAAACTAGAGCACTCTACGGCTGAGTGCTTCCCTAGCACTCAAATTTATAGTGTTAAAGAAATGGAAATTATTCACATGCACTGATTCTATCTGCAGTAATGGATGAAGGTGTCAAAAGTTTCAAGTTAGGGGTTTGGAGAGAGCACTGGCTGCTCTTACAGAGGACCAGGGTTCAATGCCCAGCACCCACAAGGCGGCTAACAACTGTTTGTAACTCCAGTTCCAGGGGATCTGACGCCCTCTTCTGACCTCCCCCGGCATTGCATGACACAGGTTCACTTACGTGCATTCAGGCAAGATACTCATAAAATTAAAAAAATAAAGTACTAGTTTAAAAATATTATTTTTATTTTGTGTGTAGGAGTGTATTGCCTCCATGTAGGTAAGTGCACTCGTGACATGCAATGTCTGTGGCAGTCAGAAGAGGGTGTCAGATTCCCCTGGAACTAGAGTTATGGACAGTAGTTAGCTGCCACAGGGGTGCTAAATAAAGTACTAAAATTTTTTAAATAAAAAAGTAATAAAAATTTCAACTTAACTAGAAGTTGTGACATACATTTATGTCAGTACTTGGGAGACTGAGGCAGGAGGATTGCTGTAAGTCTGAGGCCAATCTGGGCTGTACAGATTGAAGCCTCAGCTACGGAGAAATGACCATTTCAAAACTGAAAACTGCAGTGATGAGACATATTTCAGCTCGCGTTAACGCCCTCTGTGTTGACACTGACATAATTCTGCTTTGTACACATTAATGCAGGAACGGCTTCCTTCAAAATATAGAGTAAAATAAAGACAGGTATTGTTCCATTTAAGGTAAGATTTCTGAGTAAACAAATCCCTGGAAAGCGAAGCCCATCATTCCATGTAATCATTAGGCCTCTGAGAAAATTGCTGTTTATCCACGAAGTGTGGCTACATGACAGAGGTCAATATGGAGGGGCATGGACTGTAGCAATAACACCACAGGAAGCAGATGCCATAAGCTAATGGCCTGAAAATCAAAGGTGAAGCTCTTTAAAGAGGGCGAAGGGAACTCAGGGAACGAAAGCCCACTGTCCCCCCCATTCCTAGCCAGAGCTCTGTGAATCCATCAGCTGATGGAGCTACATGGGAAAACAAATCAGGGGCACAAAGACACAAGAGACAAGGGGTTAAAGAGGGCACCCAAGATGGTTCAGAAGGGTAAAAGGACTAGACGGAAAAGAGGAAACACACATACACAGAAATGTACACACACATACATTGTACACATACAATGTACACATATACAAATCATACACACACCACATACATAAATACACATCATAGACATGTACATATAAATACACATATCATGTATATAACATATTATACAACATACTCACATATACATATTACATAAACATATCTACCTTATCACACACATAAACATACCACACATATAGATACACCACACATACATAAACATGTACTCCTACACACATCACACACATACACATATATATACATACATCACATACATATGCACATACATACACACACATACACATATCACACACTTCATACATCATGTACATACACAAATATACACATACACACATCACACACGTCACACATCACGTACATACATATATATACATCACACACATACACTCTAACATACATATACAACATACATATACATGTATACATGTATCACACACATCACGCACATACACATACATAAATATGCAAACATCACACACTTCACTCAATACACATACACACTAACACTCATATATATGAATGCATATACACACATATATGTATAACACATCACATACATAGGCATACATGAGCATACATGCATCACACACTTCACAGACATACATACTAACACATATACATCATTCAAATATACATAAACACACACACACAAGACCGAGAGTACAGCAGAGAACTCCCCTTAGGTCTTGGTCCAGTACATAAGAGGAAGAGCTCATTCTGACATCATGACCATGGTGGGAGACGAGGGGACGGCGGTGTGGGGTGGTGGGTATTTGATCCCACCGTGTAGACCTGCGTGTCTGCCCTCTAGCTCTCTCAGCATGTTGCATGGTTCCTGTCACTGTGTCTTTGGGCCACTAACAATTGCTTTTCTACTGGACTCTGTATTTTCCTTACACTAGCGTCTCCTCCTTTAATGCCAGGGCTCTTAATACATACGCCCCATTTCTCTGAACTCCTGATGAAAAGACCCCATGACAGTGTTCTGAACTTCTGGTGTGAAGACCCCACAACAATGTTCCCAACTCCTGGTGTGAAGACCCCACGACACTGTTCCAAACTCCTGGTGTGAAAACCCCATGACACTGTTCCCAACTCCTGGTGTGAAGACCCCATGACACTGTTCCCAACTCCTGGTGTGAAGACCCCACGACACTGTTCCAAACTCCTGCTG
>NW_008334665.1:2148653-2166550 GCF_000622305.1 Nannospalax galili | reverse complement strand
GCTCTGGGGCATGGCAGGTGTGGCAGGTGTCCGTGGACCTCACAGGGGCAGGTTCACAGCGTGTTAGCCTCAGAAGCCGTGGTCAACGTCTCTCTGAAGTGTGACCACTGTGATCGCCTGGGCAAACTATCTGATTTTATTCTTTGGGAAAGCTGCAGGCAGCAGCAGGCTGTTCAGCACCACAACCATAATCGACTGATTGTTTCAGGCAGGGTAATAAATTGGCCTTCGGTCTATACCAGCTGTGGTGACCAGTTTCCCTCAACGAGCAAATAATTTGGTTGCACCAGTAGAAGACAGTAAATTGAATTTGTTAACTCATTTCTTACTTGCTCTCTTTCAGAGAAAATCTTTATATTTCTCATTAACATTTTGCTTAGTTCCTTCCCTGTCAAATATCAATTATTTTTGTAAATCACTAGAGGACACAAAAAAAGCAACGTAATTCCCTATTTTAATAAACAGGTGTGGGGAATTACAAACGCTCGGACTCCAAACACACCTCCAAAACCTTAAACATCCAATAGCAATATAATGAACTCAAAAAGATTAGCTCAGTCATTGACAAAATTAAATTTTAGTAGCACAGACTGGATCTTTTTGGTTTCTTTCAGTTAAGCATTTATTTTTAATCACCTCAAGTTCTGCATTATGGTGGACGGCAAAGTCAGTGCTCCTGTCTCTACTGGTTTTAATGCCTATCTTGAAGAATACCCAGAGTAAAATGTCAAAGTTCTTTGGCATATTTTAGAGATGTATGAATGTTTTAAAGTATTTTATTATTTTTACTTTATGTGTATGTGTGTATTGGCTGCATGTGTATAAGTGCACCTGTGTCATGCAATGCCCACAGAGGCCAGAAGAACTGGAGTTATGGGTGGATTTTAGCTGCCATGTGGGTTCTTGGGAATTGAACCTAGGTCCTCTGCAAGAACAGCCAGTGCTCTTGACCACCCAGCCATCTACTAGCCCCAAGATGTATGAATTTTTGAAACCAGCCTTGTACATCCACATTGCTGCCCACTACCCACCTGTCATTCAGCACTCTGACCTGTCTGCCTCCACTGGGCTTACAATGGCATCATTTGGGACCAAATTCTCTGGCTTCAGGACAGAGTCTGAACAATGAAGGATCAAGCAATAGAGAGAAGACGTGTGGAGAGTGGGCTGAGGGAGGGTGGGGAGGTAGAGATTAAGGAAAGGACCAGAGAGGAAGAAGAGGAAGGAGCAGTGACCCGATCCAGACTGAGCCTCCTCTCAATCTACTCATGCCACCTACAGCAAAGCTACTCTGGGGCGGCTTAATACATTATCCACTTAAGATAACAAATTATAGGCTGCAGTGATGGCTCAGCAATGAAGAGTGCTTTCCATCCATATCCATACTACTTGAGAAGATTTAGGCTTGCATGTGGAGAAATTTTGAATTGCTTCTTGCCCACGTGGGCAAGAAAGAGTTCATGGAAACCGTCACGTACTTGTTGGGAAGATGCCAGGTGACTGGCATGCCCACTTTAGCATGTTACTGCTCCACCCAGAGGTGCATTGCTGTGGCCCCTGTTGCTGGCTTCTCTAACCACTTAATAAGGTCACCGCCTCCTTCTGATGGAATTTTATTGCAGTGGGTTAACACAGGACTGGATTTTAGATCTACTGATTTTCTGATAAAGGCCAGGCTTTGGGAAGGCATTTTAATTTCTGGAGGGGAGAGTTGGCTTAACTAAGTAAGAAAACTTGTTATGCGAGCATGACTTGAATTTGAGTCCCCAGCCCTCCCCTCTGCCCTGTAGAAGCCTGGTACACACTGGGGTGGAGACAGGCAGATCCCAGGAGTGAGCTGGCCAGCCACCCACTCAAAACAGCTAATGACGGGTTCAGTGAGCGACCCTGTCCCAAAGGAACACGGTGAGGAAGGCACGGGGCCTGTCACCAGGTGTCCACCTGGCCGCTCCAGGTACACCCATACACCCGTGGGGTCACACACGTGACCTCCCTGGCTCAGAGGGGGTCTAAATATGATTAAGCTTTACTGTATGAAATGCAGAAAAAGTCAATAAAATATACATAAAAAACAAAATAATTGGGCTGAAAGAGATAGCTCAGCGGTTAAGAACACTGGTTGTTCTCACAGAAGACCCGGGTTCAAATCCCAGGTCATAGCAGCTGACAACTGTCCATAACTCCAGTTCCAGAGGACCTGACAGCCTCTTCTGACCTCCGTGGGCATTGCACTACAAGGGTGCACTTACCTACATGCAGGCAATACATGCATACACATAAAATAAAAATTAAATAAAACAAATTGATAAAATAGATGTCACATAATCATACAATTTGTTTGAAATACCTTATTAAGTTATAGTACTGAGAATTGGAAAATCTCAAAAAAATAGAGTTCCTTGGTCAAAGTAAGTGAAGCAAGGTTGTCTACTGAGTTAGTATAAAGTTACGGGATAATTACGTATGTTTCATGAACCAGGAGCCGGGATTGTTTGGGAGGGAGTAGGAAACCGATTCAACCTAGGATCATAGCTTTAGGAGAAATGTGCACCAATTAGTGATTAAACCGGGCGTTCACCATCAGGAGGATTTTCCTAATGAAGAGGTAAGAAGGACGTAAGGACACACGCATACTTCCCTCACTTCAGAAGCAGGACAGCAAGCTGAAGCCAAGGAGGCTTTGGAGAACATGGAGCCCCATATCTTGCTCTACAGACGAGAATACCAAGTCCACCAGCCAAAGGAGATCAGCCTGGCTAGTGCCGCTGGTAAGTAAAAGCTGCGGTTTAGACGTGCTCTGCACTGTGCTGAATACAGGTGGTTTCTTGGTAGAGTCAGGGGAGGAGGTCCAAAGGGCCCCACTGAGTGGAATTTAACATATTACTTAGGTGCTTCAAGATATCAAGTGTTGAAGTTTGATGGCTTATTTACAAAAGTCATCTTAGCCATTAGCGTTAAGGGTTAGCAAGGGGGAGGGGGAGGAGAGGAGGGAACAGGTGGGGGTCCATGCTGAAAAAGACCCAGGGGCCAGGAGCTTGTTTTGGCAAAACGTCAGATTCCATCATCATCAGAAATTGTCTGCTATCCAATAGGGACCTTAGCTTTAGGGTTAGGGAAGACCCAGGGGCCAGGAGCTTGTTTTGGCAAAACGTCAGATTCCATCATCAAGTCAGAAATTGTCTGCTATCCAATAGGGACCTTAGCTTTAGGGTTAGGTCCAGGTTTTGGTTCTCAGATGGTTTTTCCGGCCTGAACTGCCAGCCTGACCCCCTGTGAGACGTTGTTACTCACAGGAGCTTATGTGAATTCTAGCGGAAATCAGTGATTGTATTTTAAAATTTGCCTCTGTAAGCACAGGGTGTCTGACTGCGAAACTGTCTGTAATCTAGACCTTAGCTTTCTCAAGAGATATGCACACACGTGATGTTTTCATTTCCTACAGTCTATTATTTGGTCAATGGCATGATGCTTTGGATTCTGTGACTATGCTACAACCTCAACTCATAGTGAAAGTGAAAGTCGTACTGGGCTTCTCTTTAATGAAGGCCACAGAATCAGGGTGAACTCCGTCATACCCCCAGGACTTCATGAATATGAATAACCACTTCAAAGGGTCTCTTTTACAAAAATGCTTGGGCTATTTCATGATTGACCTTGATTTTATAACAATGGTTTAGAACGTGTCCTCGACTGCTACCTTCCTTTACCAGTGATGATTTATGTTTCAGTCCAGCACAGACTGGAGATGAGATGCTTTAGACAACAATTATAACCATTACAAGGCATTGGTATTGAACTATGAAATACAAGTTCAGAAATATGGATCAAAATTAGGCCGAAGAGATGACTCAGCGGTTAGGAGCACTAACTGCTCTTGCAGAGGACCCAGGTTCAGTTCCCAGCACCTACATGACTGTTAACAATCGTCAGTAACTCTATTCTAGGGGATCTGATGCCCACTTCTGACTTCCACGGGCATTTCATGAAACAGATGCACTTATATACATGCAGGCAATATGCTTGTACACATAAAATAAAAATAATAAATATTTTAAAAAAGAAATATGTATCAATGAGCCCTCCTGAAGAGTACTTGTAAATGGTTAGTTTTTGCTAAATGCCCGGATTTCTGCTTAAGGAATCACTTTTCTCTATATAATTTATGTATTCAGAACTATCTTTACTATTGATGTTTACTTTCATTGGCCACTTGAAACACAGGAAACAAACGTTTTGTACAGTGACTTCCTCCAAATTGAAACACCTTTCCAGGAGGGAAGGAGCTGGTTGTGGGACTCGGAAGGGGGACAGATCACACCTGGAAAATGGACAGGAAGATCCGGAAAGTTCCTCCACAGCTTGGCATAAGGAGTAAAGTACTGCAAGGGGCAGAGACTGAGCAGCTGGGCTGGGGACGCTTTCAGATCCAGGGAGCTGTCTTGTAGGCTGTGACGAGTTCCAGAGTGGACGCTTTCATGAGTTGGCACCTGTGTTGCGTAGGCTTTTCAGGAATGCAGCTGACTTTGAGTCCTTCCTGCCTCTGTAACTGAACCCTCACTCACACTCCTTTAAATAGCCTCAAGAAAAACTCATTGGTTCACCCAATGAGTTCAGTGCAGTCATTCATTCTGTCTGTCTTGGGGTTCCTTCCAGGGGTGAGTAGTCACGTGTGTTGTGTCTCCCCAGGAGAAGGATCTCACTGAACAAACCTCTGAACATGTCTGGGATGGTTAATTACATTAACTCAGGTGGGAAGACTCCCCTGCACTAAGGGTAGCACATTCCATGGACTGGGTCCCTGGTTTCATAAGGAGGAGAAATCAAGCTAGACACCAACATTCGTCTCCCTCTGACTCCTGACAGTTGATGTGATAACCAGGAGCCTCCCTTCTTACCACCATGCCTTCCCTGACATGATACACTCTGAGCCCAAATCAACTCTTCCTTCCTTAAGTTGTTTCTTGTCAGGAATTTGGTTTCAGGAATAGGTGGACTAAGATAATGGTCCTAGACTTTTTTCTTTATTGGTTTATATTGCCCTAACTAAAATAGTTTATAGTTTAATCATATCCCCAAAGCTACTTTGTATGTCATAACATACATAAATTATACAAATGTAAAAGCATCAAAACATTTCTGCCTACGATATGGGAAGTAATATCTTTTCTATGATAAACCTTTTTCTTACAAACAGCCATTTCCAGGAGGATCGGGTGACTGGTAAAGCTGAATGCCATACAAGGGGCTTGGGAGAGACAGTCTGAGTTAGGGCAGGCCGAGGAGCTGTGCATAAGAGCCCTCATGCCATCTCTTCTGTGCAACACCTCCACAGTATCACTGTGTCTCCCCTGAAGACCTTGTCTAAGGGAAGCTTCTCAAAGACCACGTGATTGCCGGATTAAGCCATCCTCACACGCACTGAACCTCCGTCACCAAACAGAATGATTAGCCCTCAGTGCCTGATTTGTGAGAGGCTATCAGTCTTCACTGAACAGTCAAAGAGAGGAGCAAAATATATCATGCAGCCTATCAAGTGGGCACGAATCCATCTGACTTGAGGTTCAGCACCTTGTTCCTTCAGGATAGCATCCTGTAATTAATATTAACAACTTACTGTTCTCATTCTATAAATATCGGGACACAGATTAAGACACGGTATGTAAACATCTTTGGAAATAATACCATACTTTATTTATAGGTGTGCACTATAAATTTTGATTAACCACACAGAGTTTCACTTAGCCATCAAAGTGCATTTGTCATACCACAGGGGGACAAGTTTCTTTAGGGCACTGTCAATTCCTGTACATAAGGCCATCTCACCATGAGGACTGACCATGCCAGGAAGATCAGCAGTGTGAGTCGAGGTAAGCCTTGTATGCACTGGGCCTGGAGGCTGAGTTCAACAGCCATGTGGCACTGAATCAAGCAAGCACGCCTCCGTAACGAGGCTCCAGCATAATCTCTGGACACTGAAGCTTGGGCATGCTTCTCTGATTGGTGGAACTCCATGTGGTTGGCCACACATGTGTGCTGGGAAGTTAATGCATCCTGGCTCCATGGGGAATGGACCACAAAAGATTAGAATTTGGAACCTGCCTGGTCTGTGCCCTCTGCATCCCCATCTCTGACTGATGTTCTTCTATGCTCTCTCTAGAGTCAAGAGTTTAACAGATTTGGGGAATTCTAAGAGAATTACAAAGTCTAGAGCTACGTGGTAGTTCCTTCTGATGATCAACCTCAGCAGATTAAGCCCAAGGACTTATTGAGATGCATCTTTAGGTATGTCTGTCGATGCACTTCCAGAGAGAATTAACTGAATAAGAAAAACCTTCCCTGAACATGGACAGCACAATGGCACGCAGGGTCCAGGACCAAACAAAACAGGAAAAAGCCAGCTAAGCATCAACATTCCTCTCTCTACTTTCTGGCCGAGGGGCAATGTGCCCAGCTGCCCCATGCCCCCACCTCTGCCTCCAGGCCTCCCTTGCAATGAGGGACTCTGTGCCTTTAAGCCAAGAGCCAACACAAATCCCTACTCCCTTCAGCTGATTCCTCTCAGGAATTTAGTCACAGCTTAAGAAAAGTAACCAGCACAGGTTAGGAAGCCCTAACCTGGAAGTTGGTATCCTGTGAGGTCGGCCATCAGAGGCCTGTACCCTCAGACTCCGTGCTCTGATGACTCGCGGAGCTTAACAGAGTAACTGTCAAACTCATGGCACTCGGACGTTGAAGTGAGCCTAACACTCGAGGGAGCAGAGTCCACAGTGCAGTGACTCACCTTAGATAACCAAGGACTGACATCATTAGTGTGCCTTCTTCGGCTGCCTCTCTCTAGAGCATTTGGAAGTCAGGCATCTATTTTGAGGAGCTTATGTCCTGAGGAAATGTCAAGAAACGTACAGATCTTTCAAAATTGCCCCATAACCCAAAAGCATACGGTGATTTAAAATAATTTTTATCCTATGATATAAAAAATTTCCAGTCAAAACTTAGTTGATGGTGATATGGCAGTCATTTAAACAGCCAAACTTCCTCCAGTTTTGTATTTGAAAGTAGGAGTTTTTAAACTAAGGGATAATAGAATAGATTAGAAATTATTTCATGCAAAACACACATAAATTACTATGGCAAACTCGAGTAACAATTTCAAAAGTCTTCATATACATCATTAACTATTGACTCTGTGTGTAAACTATTTGTCTTTGTCTAAAAAGTAATTCCTTTTATTACTATGTTTTTAGTCATAAAGATTAATGTAGCCAGGATCACCAAAGCTCGCAGAACGCTGTAAAGGCATAATGATCAAGCCCAAATTTGAAACAAGACTGACTTGGAAGCTGAGAGCAGACCCGCCTCTCCACATCGACTCTAGGTAACAACGGAGTTCTCAACCCATGTTCATGTTCATCCAGGGCAAAGGAACCTGTCTGAAAGGAGCCGAGCTCCTCACCTCATCCAGCTTGGTATCAGAAACCCAGTCTACACAGCATTGTTTTATCTAATTATATTTCTGGTTGTTCAAATGAAATGAGATGAGCTGTTGTTATCCCAAGACAGGTCCTGACAATCACAAAAGCACTGAAGTCCACATAGCATGGCCAGCGGCTCCTGCCTGGGTCTCCTGTCTTCCTGTCCTGTCACAATTGGCTGCTTCTCCTAAGCAATGAAACAGGGATGGATCCCCACATATGCCATAATCCACCCTCTCCATGACTTCATTGGCTCCTCCATAGGGCCTCACCTAGTTCTTAACAGTGTGGTGACTGACCTAATGTTGACTGTGATCTCATGGAAGCTGATGAAGGCTACAGTCTTTCATATGAGTAGCCTTACACCCCTAGGTGGGAGAAAGCAACAGCTCCCCTTGTCCAAGTGAGTGTTGGTCTTCCCCGGGTTAATGTTCAGGCTCTAGATACCTTAGAAAAGTAAAATACGATCTGTGTTACCAGACACCATCACCTTCGGTGAACAGTCCTGATGGAGCAGGGGCTTCTGGCCAGGGAACTGTGGGCAGACAAGCAGTACTGGTTAAGAGTCAACGCCTTGGAGGTGTTGGAGGGCTGAGGCTGTGGATCCTGCCGTTCCCACTAGGGACACTGGAGTTCATTCTTCAGCACAGATTGCTTGGAATTGGCTCCTATGGGAGTTGGTACATGAACCAAAGTGATCCCATGTTCGCTTTGCGAACCCTGCTGTCTTGTGTATGTTCACAGCCCACCTGTTCCTTGAGAGGCTCAGGGAGTAGTTTTTTGTTCCAAGGACTGTACTGAGCCAGGAAGATGGCTCAGTGGGGAAAGGTACTTGTCCCCAAGACTAACAAAATAAATTTCATCCCAGGGACTCATACGTTTGTCCTCTGACCGATTTCCCCATGCATGCCATCGTCCACATGTATGTGCACATACATATAATAAATAAGAATGTCACCAAAGATTACATCAGACAGTAGGATTGGTTACCGAGTCACCTACTTTGTCTTCCTAAGTGTGTAAGTGTCTTCACGCAAGTGTGAGCATCTAGTTAAAGCTAAAGAGGGTGAGTGACTGAAATGGTCACAGCCTTCCGTTTCAGGTGTCACCCAAAGTCAGAAGGACACCTGCAAAGTCTGGGTTAATACTATCAAATATGATCAAGAGATAAGAGAGAGAGAGAGAGAGAGAGAGAGAGAGAGAGAGAGAGAGAGAGAGAGAGAGAGAGAGAATGTGGCATACCTGCCCAATGCTCTCTCCTGATGCCCACTCTGTTCTCTTTCCTGTGTCCATATCTTTACAACCAGTCAATATACAGTCATTGCCTTTCAACTTTAAATTCCACACAGTGAATGTCATGCAATTAAACATCCTCTTCTCTCAAACTACATCACAGCAAGGTTTTCTAATTCATTCAACTTGTGACATGTCTCCACTTGAGCCCCAGTGATACACAGCATCCACTCTAGAGCCCAGGGGGTCAGATCAAATTCACACTCCTGTGTCCCTCACCTGAGGCTTCTCCTCTGACCACATGGGGCTTCAGTTCCCCCTTCCAGACCTCCAGGCCATTTCCTCCCTCTCCAGGGAGATCCCCAATGCCCTCCCCTAGAACACCTGCTCTTTTGTTTCTGGAGCTTCCAACACCTCTTCTAGACCCCAGAGCTTCTCTTTCACGGAGATGAAAACATTTTGCAATCCTAAGATTCACCTTGCTTTTGATGATTTGAGCAGATGCTTTTGTTTTAATAGACTTTTTGTTATACTTATTTTGGCAGTGCTGAAAGGAGAACCCAGGGCTCTGTACATACCAAGCAGGCACTCTACCACTGAGCTGCAGCACTGACCCTCTCAGCCTGATTCACTGTTAAGAATTTGATTTTACAGGGCCTTTCTCTTACTGGTCGCCAGATGAACCAAAAAGTTGCTTATCTCCTTGGTTGTCTTCACGGTGCTGTTCTTTCAGTTGAAGCGATCACAAAGTGTTTGGGTGTGGAGGTGCAGAGGGCGAATCTACTTCAGTACATTGGAGGAGGTTAAGGCAGGGAGAGGTGACCTTCTACCACATTAGCATTGTCTGCCCAAGGGCAGAGTTGGTTTAAATGTCAAAATATTTTGGCAGTATTTTTATATTTTCTATTACTGTGCCAGTCCATTTTCAGTTATAAAAAAAATCTTAGAATAAGCTATCTACACAGAATTTGTCATCCACGGTTCCAGAGAGTGGGAATCTGAGATCAACACAGTATAGATTGGGTGTCAGGTAAGGACTCCTTACTTGCCTAGTAGATGACATCTTCCCAGTTTGCTCACCTGGCAGAAGGCCGTTGTAGACCAATGGGGCTCTTCTGTAAAGACAGAAGGGTGGAGTCCTCAGGGTTTAATGACTTCCCAAAGGCCCCCACATCTTCAGAAAATCATCTGGGCAATGGCTTCCAACACATGGATTTGGTAGAGAGACTAATATTAAGATCACAGCATTTTGTTAACTTTTTCCATTGGGACATTATTTAAGGCTGACTGCAAATCTTGCAGTCAGCCTATGAGCATCATAAATCACATATATTCTAACAGGGACCCACAGCCTGCCATGCCCCTTAATTATGCTTAATCACAAATAACGGGCACAGTCTTTGTTTAGAAAAAAAAAATCTCCTTCATCTCAAATGTTAAATTGTCCCCTTCAGATAAATCTGTACGAGTTTTGCAAATGGAAATTCTCTCTTCATTTTTAATGCAAATGTGCATGATTTAGAAATGCAATAGAAAAATCAGAAGGCCTGTTTAACTGCTTTTACCTTTGTGGTCTGACAGATTAGCACAGAGCTTGTGAGGCTGACATGTCACATGTGAAACTTCTTGTAAGGCGTGGTCTGCAGAGCCTTGGAGATGTGACTTATTTATGTCAACTCATTAAAAATTTGATAGTAAATTTACCAACAGAAAAGAGACAGGACAGGATTGAAAGTCTTAGAATCCCTCAGTGAAGGAGCAGGAGGGAGCAGGTCATGTGATATGTTTTTCAGATAAATCCGTGGTCTTTCTTTTATGCTCTTGGTTTTGTGTTTCACTGGCCTGTATAGATCACTGTTTACATCTCCGTAATTTATTAAGTAGTAAAGTATAGGACAAAAGCAGTCCTTGCCTATAAACTCATTAAAATAATGCTTTGTGGGAACTCTAATGAATAATGTTTGGTGCCTGGCATCACATTGGGCCCTGGGAACTCAGTGCACAGATATCTAGGGATGTGTGCTCATATGTATATTCCTCGTGGGACAAGTCCAAGGGCTGAATGCACAGAAAAGCAAGTGAAAAGGGGCAGGGAGGACCAGAAACAAGAAACAAAGAGAAAAGAGAGCACATCCTCCTGGTGAAGATGGCTTCCCTCGGAGCCAGAGGGCTCATCCTGCTGTGATGCTGAACTCTGCCCTGCCTGTTCCCAAGAAGTTAAAGTATAGTCACTGCTTTGGCTAAGCAGGCACATGTAGTTCCTCAAATGCTACACACAGAGATTATCCTAGACGTGGACCAGTGCTGGCCAGGCTAAAACCAGGGCAGCGGTTTACAATACACTTAGTAAAATACCAAAATGTCCTATTTGCTATTGGACTTGGGCTCTGACTGAACAGGAAGTATTCACACACCGCACAGTATCCCTGCCAACCATTCTGCATGTTTCTGCCTGCAGTGGCCCTTTGGGTCTAGAATGGCCTTTGCTCTCTCCCATTTCTGGAAATAGTAAACGTCAGCCACTATCTCAGGCCCATGCTCCTCCTTCTTAATGTATCCCACAGTAGAACGGGGCTGAGAAGTGACCTATTAGCAGTTATCTTAATTCATGGTCTTCAAGCTGCTCCTCCTGGTATCAAACTGGGTTCACGGGAGGCATGTTCCCTGGATTCCTAGGTGCCTGCCCAGCCTTGTCTATGACCCAAATATCAGGACTGTGGTGTAGAGTTGTCACCCAGAAGGGTAAGAGAACCAGGAGAGAAGGACATCAGCGGTAGATAGGGAGGGAGAGGAGATGAACCAGGGAGGGGTAGAGTGGGAAGAGGTTCAAGAAAGTGCCTGCTGCTCAGGGTACAGTGCTGAGGTTCCGCTCCTCCAATCCTGTCCTCCATCATAAACGCAAGTCGCCTTTGGCACAACTACCCTCTTATTAATAAAATTAAACCAGAAACTGCAATAGAATTATAAATCGTAATGCAAGTCATGTCAAAACCACTTTAATTAACTCCTCATGTTTTCTTTCTCATGACAAAATAAAATAAAAAGATAAAAATCCAAAAGAAACTCCATTATCACCTGTAGTCATATTCCAGAGACCATAAAACAAATAGTTTCGAAAAACAAGAACTTTTAAAAATTCAAACCATGGATTTTCTTTCACCGAGGAATATACTGTTGGGTGTAAACGTGTTTGTGAAAACATGGACGGCCTAACAGCAAGGCTGCGTTCACAGCTACATGCAGATTTAAACTTACAAGAATAAAGCATCATTCCCAGACCTAACGTTGCTATGGTTTTTGAACATCATTTCTAATCACGTAGAACGCAGAACAATGTTTTTTGATGACCACATCTACGTTGTGACAGGAAACCATGGCAGAAGGCCAGCCAAGCCCTAGGAATTAGCATTCTCCTCATTCAGTTAACAGAAGACTAAGTTGTACACACATTTCCCTGACCAACTTCCGCAGCAGTGTGCGGTAAGCAACATTTGATTTAACCTACCTGTGTTGCTTGTGTGCGTTTGTATGTGAAGTGATGCTTCTCAGACCTTCCTGTGAGCACTGTGGTGGTAGGCCAGCAGTTGCGAACAGGGATTCCCATCGTTAGTGGTCTCTCCACGGGGGTGTCTCTAGTCACTCAGGTCTAAGACCCTGCCTTCAATCCCTTACCCCTGATACCAATATTCAGAATCAAGACAGAAAAACAGACTTGCAGGACTGACCCAGCTCTACCTATTATGCTCAAAGTTCTATTTCTTTATAATAATCCTGGCGATTCAAGGCTTACATTTCCAGGACTGAGGATGGGCCACTGACCTGATCTTCCTTAAACCCCAAACTCGCTGCACTGTCACTACTCAGAACTTAGGGACGCTGAGGGCCAACCACGCCTTGTCCTCTCTATCTTAATGTGAAACTCCCAGGATTCTGAGGAGAGAACCTCTCTGTCCTTGTGCCACCTCTGGGCCCACTGTTGACTCTTGTATCCATCGTGATACACAATCTTTTCCCTAGGCTAGACCTTAATACTCTCAGCTCTCTGTGACTTGATGACCAACCTTGATTTCATTCAGCTCCGTGCTTATTCTGTCTGTCTCACCGCAGCTCATGTGCGTAGAAGAGACCCCAAGGCAAGCTGGGACTTCCCGGCTCTGCCCCAAACCCACGCCCCTCCGGGGCCTTGCAACCACAGGGCACTTCCTGACATACAGCGTTTCATTTTCCACATGAGCACATTTGCATTGTGGATTTCTCTCTCCTCTGACCAGCACTGCCTTCCGCAGGGACTCAGGGCACCCATGTGAGGACAGGTCAGCACACACGGGGAGCTGAGGGATGAGGAGGCTCTCAGCCAGTGTCCTGCATCAGCCTAGAGGAAAAGATGCTCCACTTGGTTAAAACCCTCTGTTACTAGCAAGTCCCAAATGCTGAAGCCAGCAAGCTGCTCTCCTGAGATACGGACTCGCAGGTCTAATATATTCTCTACTTGTGCTACTGGGGTTCAGTAAATATCTCGGACTTTACAGGCATAGACACTAGTTTATTCTATTTCTGATCAAACCCATCCTTCCGATCTTCCTGTCTCATGAAGGCAGACCTTCCACCCCTCCTATTCTTAAAGGGAATACAGGGATCATTCCCGCCCCCCACAGCCCACACCCATACCACTGACTCCCTCCGCCCTCTTCCGGGAGCCTGGAGAACGTGCTTATAGAGGCAAGAAGAGGGCATCAGATCCCCTAAAACTAGTTATGGACAGTTGTTAGCGGCCATGTGGGTGCTGGAACGTGAACGCAGGTCCTCTGCACCTCTGAGCATTTCTCCAGCCCCACTGGGGATGCACTTTCTATCCTGTCTCTTGTATTTCCTTCTTTAAATACTCATTTTTATTCATGTGTCTGTGTGAGTTTATGCTGTGTGTGCTGCTCCCTGTAGTGGCCAGGAGAGGGCGTCAGATCCTCTGGAGTCATAGGAAGCCACAAGCCTCCCCATGTGGGTGCTGGGGACTGAACTTGAACCCTCCTCAGGGAGAGCAGCAAGTGCCCCCACCCCTGAGCCATCTAGCAGCCTGTCATGTATTTCTTAAACTTTGGTCTTTATACAGTTCAGAGGCAACACCTTTTCATGCAAAACTGTTTAAGTAATTCTTCTGAAATCCAAACTTTTGGTATATGAGAACTATGACTGAGTGTTAATGGTGCAAAGATTAATTACAACTTACCAGTAGGATGTGAGGCTTATGATGGGTCTGCATTTCCCATGGGAGCATGGATTCTTCTCCTACACAAATAGTGGTATCTGGGTTCAAAGACAGTGTCAGAGGGTGCCACGCACCTGATCTTGTGAGCTGAACTGTCAGCACCTTGGTCTTCCTGTGTCTGTTTAGATGACTCATACAGGCTCTTGGGAGAGACGCAGTGCTGTTTTCTGGTGACACCTGCTGATGGCCAATTGTCCTTTTGTCTCGATGTTTTTCTCTACTGACTTCCCTCATTTCAAACGGCCTCAGTCCATATGGACGCCGAGCAAGACCGCTTCATGTGCCTCTGAGGTCACAGACTTTTCTCTCTCGCTCTCGCTCTCGCTCTCACTTGTAACCGGAATGTGTTGTGCCTTCGGTTGCTCTGACGGTTTCGGGTCTGCACCACCCTCTGGCCAAGGGCCCGGCGCTGCGCTGGCCGACGTTTCTGCCTCGGCTGCTGCCACACAGATTCTGCAACCTCGCTGCCTAACGAGCTCTTCCAAGCCTGCTTTGCAAATGGAAAGTTCGGAGAGGCAGGTAAAATGTGTTCTGGGTGACTTAACGGGTGACACTCTACCAGGTCACTTCGAGGTGGCATCTAAGGACCTGGGTTTTCCATTTCAGAATTAATGTCCTGGTTGGCGCTGATGGAAAAGCATCGCTCCACAGCCCGGGCTCTGGCATGGGCTCATTTGCAGCTCATTTATCGCTAGGCTTATTGCTTTGACGCTGTGGTCACTCTTCTCACCTTCCTATGTCACAAGCCTGGCTCTCAGCATTAGGGATTCAGAGACAAGCAAGACAGTGTGAGCCAGCGAAGG
Organism: Nannospalax galili; assembly: GCF_000622305.1. Classification (NCBI taxonomy): domain Eukaryota; kingdom Metazoa; phylum Chordata; class Mammalia; order Rodentia; family Spalacidae; genus Nannospalax; species Nannospalax galili. The sequence continues at coordinate 2,151,779 of NW_008334665.1, read as the reverse complement.
AATGGAAGGTTGGAGAGAGGGTGCACAGAGCCACACCAGTGGGCTAGGATCTGACGGAAACTTCGCAGTTCAGAGGGTTAAGGAGGCAGAAGACATTCATTTAAACCAGAGTGACGGCGAGCAGTTAATGCATGACATTAGGCACAACCAGAGCGGACCCTGGTTCCTGCACACTCCCTGTGGTATGCAGACCATTGCCCTCTCTCAGGATTACCTCCTCTACCCTGTGAGCTGCAGCCAGCCAGCCCCTCCTCCCTAGGAGCAGTTACCTAGAGTCACGGTCCATCCCCCAGACCACCCTCACCTTCCTACAACTTGGGAAAGGAGGAAGAACCCTTTAATTTCATTCCTAGACTGATAGAGACCCTGGGGCCCTTGAGACAGGGTGATAGGCCTGTGTGCTGGACTAGAAACTGCCGAAGCTACATCCAGAGTGGGGCTCAGAGAAGCCGTCTTCACAGGGAACTGGCTTAAGCAGGTGTTTACTGCTGGCTCCTACCACAACTGCAGATGTTCCTTCCGGATCACTCACACTTCACTGCTTGGACTTCTTACAGATTGGTAAATTGTGTCTCATCTTGTCACTTGTTTTTGATGAAGACAGGCATGGACCCCCTTATGTGCCAAGCTTTGCCACATCTGCTAAAGGGGTCTTGTTAGGAAAACCACCATTAGCTTAATTCCCACAGGTGCAATTTGTTTTGCAGCTTAGCTCAGAGAACTGGACTTCCAAACCAAGCGACCGCTTCTCTCTGGGGATCTTCAAACCCCACAGCTCCCTCTGGAGCAGCTGTCAAACACACACCGTGACAGACAATGGCAGAAGAGGCAAGAATACAATCCTGTGGTGGTGAACACCACGTTTTGTTGGGACATGGAGATAGGAAGCACAGAGACAGAGGAGAGACATTCTCAGAGAATGGATTCGCAGATGTGCCAACGGATGGGTTCAGGCCAAACTCAGGAGAGACCATGGGGGTTACATTTAAACTTAACTTGTCATAAGAGGAAGGCATGCCCACAGAACAATCCCTGAAAGGGCTCAACATCCTGCTTCCAGGGGCGGGAGTCCAGTTATTGGAAGGCTTGAGGACAGCAAAGTGACCCAGTAGGGACCCAATCTTGAAGGACTTTAAGAGTTGGCAAGGAGACAGAGGAATGAGGGTTTTCAGGGAATGTGCATAGAGCAGTGTGGTGTGGAGAGAGGGTGGGAGGCCCCCAGTGCTCCGACTTGTTTGGATTAAGATACCAGAATGGAGAGGGGGAAGAAGGTACCGTTCATCTCAGAGCACCTGCTATTACATTGGATGTAGCATGAGTCAGTCAGGACACAGAGTGACCTTGTGAAGTCTTCAGGACGTAGAAGGTGAATGAAAAGGGATTATAAGCTCAGGCAGGAGGGGGAAGCTGAGCAGGTGGATGGGGTGGAAATTCCAGATCTCAGTTCTAAAACTCTAACATGGTAGGGCCAGCTGAGGGGAAGCAGCTGGTGTGCAGGGAATAAAACAGGGGAGGGTTGATCAGAACAGAGTACTTTATAGAGGGGACTAGTCTAGTTCTGAGAGGAAGATAGGAAACTCAGCTCTGGACTTAGGGATGCGCAGACTACTCTGTCTTGAAAGCCTTCTGTGCTGGAGGCAGACATCACATTCTCATGCTGAGGTACCTGACGGGAGGGGTTAGGGCATGAGAAGGGGTGGTATTAGTGGCTTTAAAAAATAAGAGAAACCCAAGCTGGTACGACTGCTCTGTCTTGCTGTGCAAAGTCCTCAGATTGCACTCCGCCTCGAGGCCCCTCCTGAGATGCTAAGCAACGCTGGCATCATGTCCCTTGCACTGTGCAGCCTCCAGAACAATGAGCTAAATACCCTGCTGTTCTGTAAATTATTCTACATCAGGTATTTTGTTATTACGACATAAAATTAAGACAGGGCTCCACCATGTGTTTCAGAAGAGTAGCTCCAGCTGAGGTCCAGCGGTGGACGCTGGGCCGTAAACAAGGAGCAGGTAGAAAAGACACCTTCAGCGCAGCTCGGGGAGGAAGGTTGTATGTCGTCTTACACTTCAGGTCACCGTTCAGCACCAAGAAAGGACGCGGCAGGCACTCAGGGCTGGAGCCTGGAGGCAGGACCTGAAGCAGAGACTGTGGACAAATGCTGCTCCCTGGCTTGCTCAGCTACCTTTCTTATACAGCCCAGACCCACTTGTCAAGGGATGACACTGTCCACAGTGGACTGGGCCTGTCTACATCAATCCGCAATCAAGAAAATGCCCCATAGACAATGTGATGCAGGAAAATCCTCAGTCGAGGCTCCCTTTCCCAGGTGACTCCGTTTTGTCAAAAACCAAACAGCATAGAGGGTGACTGTTTGATGGAATCTGACATAAGTTAAATATTATGTTCGGGGAAAATGAAGCTCATTGTTGCTGGAAAATTCCAAGCAGAGAGTTATGCCTCCAGTTATGAGCAGATCTATAGGAAAATTTGGGGTTGTGGAATAGTCACTAACTTGTCAGTCAAGGGCCACATGCAATGCATTTCCTCTTAAACTAAGTTCTCCTGTTAGTGCCTAATACCAGCTCAAGTGGAGAGAAGAGTTAGTCTCTGGAAAGCCGGTGGCCAATGCTTTGTGAAGGGTTCCTGGAGTCTGATGAAGGGAGAGGAGGAGGGCCTTGCTCTCTAGACCCAGATTTCCCATCTCAGATGTCACACTTGGCTGTCAACAGATACCACAGATACCTTCAGGGTTTCCTTTACCCCTTGGGGCACTTTTTGTAAGACAGAAGAGGTGACTCAAGTCCCCAGATCCCCAGGGACCACAGAAGTGTTTATGAATAGCGTTAGCCTAGCATGTTCACAAAAGTTATTTGGTGCTTATTAAGGAAATTTTTACTTAACGGCTTAAGGATACCACAAGTTATTAGATCTTGTTTAAAGGGCCAAAGAGAATGTGTGGTACATAGGAAATGTGAAATAATTGATCAATAAAGATTCACCTTTTGGTTTATTTCTAGAAATCGGTCCATCTATAAGCTGGTCCTATTATCATGAGTTACTTGGAAATACAGTACATTCATCACACATCTTAAGCTACATTATTTCAACTTGAAATACCAGTTTCCACT
>NW_008334665.1:2099884-2148607 GCF_000622305.1 Nannospalax galili | reverse complement strand
AGTACAAAATACAGTACATTCATCACACATCTTAAGCTACATTATTTCAACTTGAAATACCAGTTTCCACACTGTTCTGTGAAGGGGTGCTCCCAGCACTTCTATGAAGGGGACTAAGGCCCTTCTTTACCTAGTCTCTGGGTCTGTCTTCCCCATAGGAGAAGTGAATTCAGTCCATCAGTTCTCTTGATCCTGGCGCTGGGACCTGCCAGTTTGCAAGGAACTTGTCCTGGTGGGGTCTTTCCTGCAGGACCAAAGAACACGACCACATGAGAGGAACCCTCCTGGGAAGTGTCAATGATGGCATGAGGTGGGTGCCTGTTCAGGTGTCCACCTGTCAGTGATTGAGCGAGGAAGGTGCCTGCGCCCTGGGAGATGTGCTCACAGATCTAGTATGACTTCTAGTCAGCTTTATGCATTCTGAGGGAGAGACATGAAAGTCAGTTATCTTGGCATTAGTAAACACTCTGTCTCGGGATTTGGTTCTAAGTTGGGTAGACAGTACAAGATTGTAGATTCCCTAAAGCCTCAATAGTCTCTGTTTTTCTGTGACATTCAGAGAAGTGAAGGGAGCTCTCTAGGGTTCCATTCAAACTCATCAACCAGAATCCACGCTTTCTGGTTCAGTTCACAGACTGTAATATCTATTTCCTCTTGAATAAGGCTGCAAGCACGTAGCTTGTATATTTTATGAAATTTTAAGTTGTAGTGACACAAAAATAGCAAGTTTGACTATCATATTTTAAGAATACTTTAAGAGTATTTATATTAATAAAATTACAGCAACTTTAAAAAAAACAAAAAACTAATGATTGATTCCTAAGCAAGATAGTATAAGTAAGAAAAATCATCCTTAGATCCTGGGTAGGATCGAAAGCTAAAGGTGCACAGCTCACAGGAAGTTCTTATATGGGTGCCGAGGAGATGGCTCGGTGGGTCAAGTGCTTGCTGTGGAAACATGAAGACTGAGTTCAGATCCTCAGCCACACACATAAGAAGCCAGAATAGTGGTGAATATTTGTCATCCAACAGTGGGGAGGGAGAGTCAGAAGGACCCAGGGCTTCTTAGTCACCTAGTCCGACAAAATCAGCTCTATATTCAGTGAAAGACTGTGTCATAAAATAAGGGAGCGAGCAATTGAGGTGGACACTCAGGGCTGACCTCTGGCCTCCACATGTACCAACATGCTCACAGACACAAATGTGGACACATAAAGACACCACATGCACACATACCACACGCACATGCACACACATCCCCCCCCCCACACACACACGCTCGCTCTGTAAGCTGAATGGAATGGGAGCCTCCATCAAATGCAGGGTGAAACTTCTTATGTCCCTGTAGAGACAAAGTTGTCTGGCTGCTCCTGCCCAGGCACGGTGCCCCACCTGTCTTCTTTTCTCTTCCCACCTGTGGTGGTTTGCATGAGAACATCCCCCATAGCCTCCCAGTATTTGGACATTTTGTCCCCAGCTGGTAGCGCCATTTTGGGAGGCTTTAGGAGGTGTAGCGGTGCAGGAAGAAACACGTCACTGGCGGCCGGCTTGGAGATCTCTTCAGCCTCTTCTGGTTTCCAGTCCCTCCTGCCTCTGCCTGTGTGAAGATGTGAGCCTCTGCTTTCTGTTCTGGTCACCCCTGGCCACCGTAACTCCCGTCCATGACAGACTCTGATCCCTCTGGATCTGTAAACTCAAACAAACTCTTCGTTCTCTAAGGTCCTTGGTCATGGTGTTTTATCACAGCAATGGAAAAGTACTTCATACTTCCCTCACCTTTGGACGTTTTGCACAGGAGAGATTCAAGTTGAGAATTCCAAACTGAGTAGTTCAAGGACAGAGCAGATGCCAGACGGTGAGAACAGGAGCATCAGAGTTATCAGAGTCTAGATTCCAGGGATGGACTGAAGCAACTTGATCCACTCATGGCCAGTGTTCTCCACTTTGTTGCCTAAATAATTTTGTATGTGGATCTTCTTTTTGTATGTGTATTTTGTATGTGGATACCTGGGCTTGGCCTCTGAGTCTCTTTCCAATGATGACCACTAACAACGACAGCAATAATTGCAGGCTTACTTTATTAGTAGGAAGATGGGAAAATGTTTAAGTACCAGCAAATAAACAGGAGCTAAGTTTTGCAATGCATGCATTTTTGTTTTATTGAAACAAGGAAACAGGATTCATGAACTGAAAACATTTTGTCAATGTGTGAATTATTTCAGCTGTCTTTAAAACCTTTAATTCTGACATTTCTATTTACTGAGAGATGTCTTTAAAGATCTAGATGGTCTCTGGTTCACTGAAATGCTATCAGGCCGATGTTTTGGTGAGGGTTTTTTAATAAAAATAGGTTGCCCTTATAGGTTTTATTGGACAGCTTTCTTTCCTGACTTTGAGCAAACCAAGTAACTGTATTGTCTCACATAACTCCCCTTTCTCTAGTTTTACCAAGTGAATCTTGAGCACAATGACAAATTGACTGAGCATAATTCTTTTCCAGTGTCCTATAAATCCTAGAGATTGGGTACATGGCACCTTTCATCTATGTTCATTACTAAAACTTTTAAGGTGAGGACAGAAAAGAAGAGTTGGCTTACATATATTAAGATCAAATATAAATATATTTAAATGTATATTTAGATAAAGACATAATTCAGGCTCATAAGTGACAGAAAGAAAGAGCACAAAGTAAACCTTTAGTGCACAAATGTACTAAACACTTTAGCTATCACAGCAAGGACAGCATTAGGTCCCCCACCCCCTTGTGCTGAGGATTCAACACAGAACCTACTATTTGCTGGTTAAGCATTCTGCCCCTGACATCTATCCCTAGCCCTATAGGGTTGACAGGAACGTTTCAAAAGCACTTACTTTCCAATAAAGGTCAGTAGCAAAATGAAAGAAATTCATCACGTTCTTTAAAACCCTCATTGCCTTCATCATATGCCTAAGAAAATATTTATAGGATAAGGAACTCAAGTGTCTCGAATTTCTTTCCGAGTAGGTAAGTGTTCTGTAAGCCTGCTGTTTCCCTTACATGTTTTCCAACGTCCAGTCTAAACTGTCTTCCACTTAACACACAAGATCAATGTTTATACATGTTATATAATAGATTGTATGTGAACTTTTTAAGGCCATATACATAAAGCAATATATTTGTCCCTGTAACAGTTCTGGAAAGGGATTACTGTTACCCAGACTGCCCCGTCCTGTTGTAGGTCTTGGGTTCCAGGAACATGAAGAGGTGCTAGGAAACCAAAGGTAAAAATGCATTCTCTGAGGGGCCGGCACATTGCGGTGAGCCCTCCAGTGGCTGTGGCTGATTTCTCCAGGTTCGGTACTAGCCATTCAGGATTCTGGCAAACCTTGGCTTGTCTGTCAATTGCAACTTAGGAATCAAGTCGCTTTTACTTTTTGTGGTGATTGGGATTAGGCTGAGAGCCCAGCACACACTGCACAAGTGCTCTCTCACAGAACTACACCCCAGCCATCAAACCGTTTTGATTTTGTGATGGTTAATTTTCACTGTCAACTTGAATGGATTTAGAATCACCATGGAAACACCACTGGGTATGTCTATCTGGTTTATTGTCCTTTTGGAATGGATTAATTGAAGACGGTAGACCTACCTGGAATGTGGGTGAGACTGTGCCCTGGTCTGAATGGAAGGTGAGTGGGAGAGAGGACCAGCCTTCACCCCTCTCCACTTCCAGACTGACGATGTGGTGGGAGCAGCCACTCAAGTCCTGCCTTCCCCACCATGATGGACTGGACTCGAGCTGTGAGCTAAGATGAAGACTCTCTTAGGTTGCTTTTGTGATAGGAACAAGAAAAGTAACTCACACAGCTCTGAATGGTGTCAACGTGTGTAAAGTCTGAATAAACAATGGTCCCCTCTGGTGATCATTCACCTCTGATTTACATGCTCTGTTAGACTCAGTACAACGAATCCCACACCCAGGGCCTCACTTGTGTATTAAAGGACCATGGCTAAGAAAACAGCTACCAGGAAAGGAAACGTTTAAATTTTAATTGATTTTTGAATACATGTTTGTGGAGAATTTTTGATGACAAACTCTTCCTACAATTACCAATTATAGGGTGCTTAGATTCTGAAAGGTCTATCGCTGAAGGTGAGTTTGCACCCAGAAATAACACACACGTTGACTACATTCTTTTGGTTCTTTGGGACTTTCTTGGGTGGGTGTGGGAGAACAGAAAATATACCTACACCTAGTCAGGTGCTCACTGAACTCATGAAGTTCTGCAGAGACAGTTAGAGTGGTGAGTGTGATCCCAGCTCAGGGGATCAGGGAGACACGAGCTGTCCTCTTGGTGAGTGTGATCCCAGCTCAGGGGATCAGGGAGACACGAGCTGTCCTCTTGGAGAGCTGTTGCCGTATCCTGGAATTCTTTAGCCTGGGATCAGCGAGATGGGGGCAGCTTCCTGGAGAGCTAATTATTTTGGTGTTGTTCAGCTTCCCAAATTTGTTCCACAACTTCCTATGGCATATTCTAGACATCAATGGCCTCTAGAAATTGGGATTCATTTGTTTTGGGGCCATGCATCTTACTCTGCAGGATCATGTCAGAATCAGCTCACAAACTCTAAGGCTTTGACCTGGCCTGGCCAAAGAGACAAGAGTCTTTGTTGTCAAGACCAGGGGAACTCTGTCTTAAGGTTCCGCAGGGGACTCCAGCATGAATGGATTCCAGAGCAGCATTCTACATCCATCTAAGGTTAAGCATGACTTGTGGAGGCCACAGAGAGGGCACAGAACAGCTACAACCCAGGGATTGTCATGGAACGATCAGAGACCAGTAGCCAGAGTCAGGTGAGGAGGGGAAGTTTATTCTTCACTAGCAGGACTGAGACATGGATCACTCCGTAAAGGAGTCAGTGCCCGGCTCAAGTTTTTGGGGGACCTTTACACTCACGTGAGGAATGTAAGCAAATGTAACTGGTTTACAGCTAACACATGGTCATAAAGGACACAGGAAAGAGACAGGTTTGGAAAGCAAGGACTTCTGTCCTGGCAAAGGGTAGGAATGTTGCAGTTCTGGAAAATAAAGACTTCTACCCAGGGGGTGGGGACGATTGCTGTTAACTTTCCTATTCTTATTTCTTATTTTATCCTGGGGCCTTTCAGGGTCCAAAGTTCTTAGCAACCATTACATTGCAAGAATTTTAGCAGATCTTCCATGTCTTTCCGGTCTCTCACAGGATCAGAACTCTGTCCTCACCACCGTGAATCAGTGTGTTACCTGGCTGTGGCTGTGGCTGTTTCTTCTCTTGTACTAAGGAAGGAAGGAAGGAAGGACTCCTGAGCTCTCCTTCACACTCTTCTAAGTGGGTGAGAGAAACCAGGATAACCCAGTTAGCAGAAATCACAATTATGGAAATAGTCCTCTTTTTATTTTTCAAAGATTCATTTATTTATCTATTTATTTTGGTCTTTTTGAGACAGGGTCTGCCTGTACCCCTGCTGGCCTGTAATTGGCTATGCAGACCAGACTGGCCTTGATCTCAGAGTTCTGCCGGCCTCTGTCTCCAGTGTGCAGGGATTAAGGACCTGTGCCACCATGCCCAAACCTAAAGATTTTTAATTTTTAATGACTTGTATGTATTGATGTGGGGTTGTGTGCGCATGACTGCATGGTGCCCATGGAGACATTGGATGTCCTGGAGCCAGAGTTACAGGTGGTTGTGAGTTGCCTGACATGGGTGTAGGGAATTGAACTCTGGTCCTCTGCAGGAGCACTGTGCACTGTTAACTACTGAGCCACCAATCCAGCCCTGAAGATAGTTATCTTTGTTGCAGTCCTTAAACAGGAAAGGTGCTTGTTGGGAATCTGTCAGAATCCACCTTCCGGCAGAGAAATTAAAGGAGAATCCAGAAGAAACAGGGTGTTTTCCTGAAACATTCTGTAATTTTAAAAAAATGCTATTTTGTTTAAGCAGGGAAATCTGAATAACCAGTCAGTACTTCTCATAAAACACCTGCCATTGGATACAAACTTTATCACCTCTCACCTGAGGAGTTCACATTAAAGCTGTATTTAGAATTCTAAGCCAAATGTCATCATCAGCTAATCACACTGAAACACCAAGCTTCTGCCAACACATTCTCCAGGGAGAATGCTTCACAGACTAGAACAGTGGTGACTCACCCAGATGAGCTGTAAACAGGCTGATGGAGACACTCTCCCTTTTCACCTTAATGCATGGTTCCTGTGCAAAATGTGTGATTAAAAAGAGTGTGCCTTCAGGAGGTGATCTTCTATGAGTTCAAAGGAAGCAAACTGCTGTGTGAGGCCCCTGTGACCTGGTAATGACCCTCCTCCTGTATCGAGTACCAGCTGGAGAAAGCCATGCAGATAATGGCCCAGCTGCATAGTCTAACAAGATCTTTGTGATACAGCAAGGTCAAGCGCTCCATCCTGGTGGGTATTAATCTCATTGTGCACTGAGACAGAGAGGCCACTAGGGAAGAGGCGGGATTGTGAGCCAGATGCTGGTCCACTCCCAGCGTCCAAGACAGCCATCAGAGCTGTCACATGGTGACAGTCAACTTTGCAAAGGATACAGCAACTGAGATGGTTCTACAAACACTTATACCTTGATGCCACTTAATTTCGTATGAACATCAATGTTACTGACAGAATTCCAATTAACTGAATGCTCAGTTCATTTAAACTGTACTTCTTGCAAATTAAAGCGTACCAAATGTGTCATAAACCCACGTGACTGTCATGATCCATGTCATTTCCAATATCCTAACTGGAGCTCGATGCCAACTGCACACCTTATCATACTCTGACCATCGGTGGCTTATATCGTGAAACAGGTATCTTACTTTCAATACTTCATAAATCAAAAATTCCATTTATAGAAACAACAAAGTGCTAAGGATAAATGTTTTCCCAAAGCTTTTTTATAAGAAATAACCAAATAAACTTAAAAGTGAATAACAATTACACTGAAGAGGTTTTATAAATATGGCTTTTCCAAGGACCCACAGTCCTTAGTTTCATGGAATTAAAAACTTTTTTAAAAAAGATTTGACAATCAAGTTTTGTGATACTGAAAAAATTAGATTAGGTTTTGCTTTAAAGTTCTTTCCTAAAAGAATAAACAGCACATTCCTAAATGTCGTTATTCGCTGATCTGCTTCTGAGCTTACGACATCAAGGAAGACGACTGGAACACGGTGGTCCCACTCAGTTGACGTGAGGAAGGATGCGGACCACGGCTATCTGAGCCTGTCCCCGCAGAGACCCGCTCAGCACACGGGACCGCAGGCTGTGCCTACTGGGTAGACACGGAAACCGTGGAAGTCAGGCTGGGGTGCTTCATCGCCTGCATGTTCTTGTTTCCATGTGACCTCGAACTTGTGCTCACAGTGAAATATTATGAAGTGAAAAGGCACTGGTTTTTCAAAACTAATTTCCAAATTGCTAAATTATATTGCATCTTATGTGATTATATCATAGGACAAATCAGATAACGCTGATAAATTATGTTGATTATGTATCTTTGGCTACGTGGACAGCAACTGCCTCTGTAGTGGTCTGAAAACCAGCATATCACCTTCCCTAAAAGGACTCAATTTTACTTCCAGTGAAGACAAGAAATATTCTTATTGATCCAATCTGCAAAGAAACATCAGGCGTTTTCCTGGTTGTTAAGCTTAATCTACTTGAAAAATCTTCCTCATAATGGGGAATTGCACACGTGACTCCATCTCACACTGACTGAGTGTGGGCTCTTTGGCTGGTATCATGCCAGGTGATGGAGAACAAAGACAAATGGGACATTTGCCTCAGCCTCAAGGTGTCCTAGATGTGGGGCTCACACTGAGCAGCCGTGTTGAGGGGTGAAGTGCTGTGTTAGCACTAGGGATCAGAGCTCAGGAGGACTCAAGAACTGCTGCCTCCCTGGTGTGTGTGTGTGTGTGTGTGTGTGTGTCTGTGTGTCTGTGTCTGTGTCTGTGTCTGTGTCTGTGTGTGTTTGTGTCTGTGTCTGTGTGGGTGTGTCTCTGTGTGTGTCTGTGTGTGTGTGTGTCTGTGTGTGTGTGTCTGTGTCTGTGTGTGTCTGTGTGTATACATGTGTGTGTCTGTGTGTGTCTCTGTGTGTCTGTGTGTGTATACGTGTGTGTGTCTGTGTGTGTCTCTGTGTGTCTGTGTGTGTATACGTGTGTGTGTCTGTGTATACGTGTGTATCTGTGTATACGTATGTGTGTATACGTGTGTCTGTGTGTATATGTGTGTGTATATGTGTGTATACGTGTGTGTATACGTGTGTGTGTATACGTGTGTGTGTGCATTGTCCGTTGTCTTCTGAGTATCTAGTCCCCACTATACACTAAAACACAAAGCCACTTCAGCCGCTGAGTTTGTGTGTCTGTGTGCTGGGGAAATCTTTAGACATAAAACTGACTAGGGAACACATCTGTGGCAAGACCAAGAGTCAACTTTGTCAAAAACACAAGAGAATACTATTTTCTCAGCTCCAGCAACACAGTAGTACAAACTGGATGGAAAAAAAAAAAAACAATACACAACTCTTTCTCACATTTCTTGAGGCTAGACATTCAAGAAGACGGCGTCAGGGATTGGTATCTCCTGAGTTCTTGCCTCAGATCTCTGAGACACCTCTAGGCACTGTCCTCCCCCTGTTCAAGTTCACCCATGGCATCTCTTTCCCCTGTCAGCGCATCAGTCCTACTAAATCCACAAGACCACGCTTAACCCTAATTATGTCTATAAACGTTCTGCCTCCAAATGTATATTGAGGGTTAGAGCTTTGACGCAAGGATTTGGGGGAGAATGCCTCATCCCACATCAAGCACCACTGCAAGCTGTCCATCCTCCTGAAAATCGGTCTCTGCATAACCAGCTACCTACCTTCATCCTTCAACAATTTGCACTGGCTGCTTCATGGACTACACTGGGTAGTGAAGTGCAGGTTCAGTGCCAGAGGAAGAGCACGTGATGGTGTGTTCTGGAAAAGAGTGGAAGGGCAGAGGAAGCTGTGACGATGACCCTACAGACTCTGATCACAGAGCTAAACATACACAGGACTCGGCAGTCATGGGTCTGCTGTCATCCTGGGAATAACCTGTCAATAATGGAGGCATGGGCAAAACAAGCTTTCAAAGGATGCTGGGGAAAAGCCCCAAGGACCTGTCTGTTGTCTAGCGAAGGAGAAGGCACCAGAAGGAGGTGATGAAGGAAGGCCCAGTGCAGGGAACCATGCTACAGGAAAGTCTGTGCTGACATGGTTTCCAGTTTTTTCTTATATTTCTGATAATATGTATGTTGCATGATAAAGGATTTAATAGTTTCAGCTCTTTAAACAAAGGTGATTTGTGGTGATTTCTTATTTCTAAAATGTACTAATTTCCACACATACTATGAAATTGATAATTTTTTTCCTTAGAAGGTCCCCAAATTACATGATGGTTAGGCTTTAACAAAACCTTCAGTCATCTCTCACAAATTTTATCACAGTTTTATATCTTGTTATGGGCAACAAAATGAGCTGAACCAAGGTGTTAGTTAACATTCCTTTCTGTTCAAGCAAGCACAACTAAAACTGCTAAGAAGCCAGTGCCGGAACTGGCCTTGTGCTGCCTGTGATGTCTGCCGTGTTCAGAGCCGGTTTCCACGCTGGGAGCTTGGCCCGGTCTTCTCTGGCTTCTTGATGAATTGCAGTGCAGTCTGTAGGAAATCACCCCTTCTGGTTTGACCCTCCTAAACATCAGCGTAATTTTTTTTTCCCAGTTAAAAGAAAACACCCTTCTGCTACAGGGAATCTCTGCTGAAGAACTGAAGCCAGCCTTATAATTTATCTACTTAAAAAAAAGGTCAAAGGTATTTTGTCCCCAATGTACACCCTAAATAAGTTTCCACTTTCTAGTGATTTGTCATCTGCATGAAGCTATTCACAGGGTAATGCACGCTCAGTGCTCAGCCTTGACAAGCCTTGGTGTTGATGTGGAGGGTAGACTAAGCAGAAAGGGCTGAGGTCCTTCTTCCTGTCTCCACCTTATGAATTACATTCTTGATTAACTGGAACTGCGGAGGAAGTGGGCCTCTGTCCCTTAGAAGTGCACATGGCTGTTAAATATTTAGGTGCCCTGATTTAGATTTCCAAGTAAAGATTTGCTCTGATTCTATTGAAAAGAACATTATTTACACACCTATCATAAATCTTATGAAATTACAGTAGGTGGTTAGCTCTCAAATGGGCCCTGTGTGAGTGACTCAACGTTCAGTGTGACAAAGGGTGTAATTGGGAGAATTCATGGTCTTTTCCCATTGGGCCTGAAGCCAGCAGAGTTAGGGCCCTTGGAGATCCAGGGGCTGTACCAGGCAGGCATCATCTGCCGGCCAGGCTTTCTCCACATATTAATTAAATGTAGATCGTGAATCACCCACCTATTGATTTCATCTCAAAGTCACAAATCCACAGACGCCAGTGATGTTTCCTATATATTAAGAAAATGGCTTTAATTAAAATAATTGATTTTTAAAATTACAATGGTGGGTTATACCACAGAAAATGTCTTCTGCAGGCCAGTTAAATTGTTTCTTATGACATTAACTCCTGTAATATTTTATTCACACAGATTAATGATTCAAGCTACAGGTGCTGATTTGAAACACAGGAGAAAACTGTCTCATCTCATACACTGCAGAGCACACTATGTGGTCAAATCATATTTCCTTCCTGCTGTTAATGTATTATAGATCCACAATGTTTAAATCTTAGCACAAAGGAGATCAGTATTATTGGGTCTGTGTCCTTCCTTGTAAGACGAATATGTTCCCCAAAGTCCATAAACACATCTAATGTATTCACTGTCTTTGAACAAAGTGTTTCATGTGGCAAAACTTCAAACTGAGAGCAAACTACTGTAAATTTTAAAAATACCTTATTTACATATTTTTAAAATATTTTATTATTTTAATTGTCTATGTATGAGTGTATTGCCTGCATGTAAGTAAGTTAAGTGCATGCTTACAATGTCCATGGAGGTTAGAAGAGGGCGTCGGGTTCCTTGGCAGTGGAGTTGCCAGTGGTTGTTAGCTGCCATGTGGGTGCTGGGAAACAAACCTGGGTCCTCGAGGTCTTAACTGCTGAGCCAGCTCTACAGCCCCATAAAAAATACCTTATTTTATACCCACAAATGTGTACTTTAAGATTTTGTGCTTTTTCCTGATGTGTCCACTTGTTTGTTTTTACACTTACTAATTCTCAACTCATTCATGGAAAGAATACTTAGAGTTCAACGCTGCACACAAACTCCTCTTCAGCCAGAGTCACAGCTCTAACTCCTGAGCTCTGCAAAACCTCAGGTTTCTCCTCAAAGAGGCTGGATCTGAGTGACCAGCTTTTATACCAGGCATCCAGACATGAGTTGGAGACACACTTCCTAAGAGGAGGCCTCAGCTACTCCCACACCCCTTGGGACTGTCACAGGGCATAGAGGAGTGGGCATGGAGACGGTTCCTAAAGGAACCATGGCAGTCTAATCCAGATGGGCATGTCCTCTGCACAGGATGGCCTAACTAGAGTACCAAGCCCAACCAACCTAGTTTAATCAATGCTAGCCAAGAAATAATGAGATCATTATGACCCCATTGGAAAAAAAATATCTTCCCACTGGACAGGCTTGTTGATGTCTGTTGATGTGTTATTAATGTCTGAAAACTGGCATTCTAGAACTTATTTCTCCCTAAGAAGGAACAGCCAGGTTCTAGATTTCTGTGACCCTCTGGCTAATGAGCACACTGAGAGACCTATAATCACGAGACTGAAGAGCAGGCTTGTTCTACTTAGGTAAACCTACTGGAGCCCTGGGAGCAGAGAAGGGAAAGTCAATTTGGTGAGATGTGACCAAGTAAGCTATTGAATAATTTCTTTTAAAATAGGTAGAAATAGTAAGTGTGTGGTGGGTCTGAGAGTTTAAAACTTTTACCCTGGCAGTAAATTAAACCAGGAAAATTTTACTTACCTGTGGTCTAGTGCATTATGATATATAGTTCACTATAGATATAACCTCTGCCTCACAAACGACCTGACCAATATTCCTTATGAAATCTGTGGAGCTTCTCACCCTGGGTAGCAGCTGATATTCAGTGGTCTGTGCAACTTAATCTCTCTCTGGATCTAATCTTGTTTATTTGTTAATAATTATTGTGCTACAACTTTCCTGGTACCTTCTGTACCTTCTACCATGGCACAGGAATCATAGCCTCATAACATGTGGCTTTTATCTTGAAAGTACACCTTAAATTTCAGAGATTTAAGGATTAGTCAAAGGGGATGGCAGAGATTTAGCAAAACAAAGAAGGTAGGAGGTGCTGAGGTGTATGCCCTGAATCCCAGAATTCAGGCTAAAAGCAGGACTGCAGTTGGGAGGTCAAGGGCGGTCTAGCTGAAACAGCAGGACGTTGTCTCAAGAAAAACAAGGGCTGGAATTTTAGCTCAGTGGAGGGCTGTTTGTCTAGTCCCTGGATTCATCCCCAGCAGCTCAAAGAAGAAATAGGAGGAAGAGGAAAAGAAGAGGAAGAGGAGAGGGAGGAAGAGGAGGAGGAGGAAGATGGGGAGGAGGAAGAAGAGGAGGAGGGGGAGCAGGTGGAGGAGGAGGAGGTGGAAGAGGAGGAGGAGGGTGAAGAGGAGGAAGCATGCCTGAAGTTGCACCAAACCAGTGCTGGGGCCCTGCTCCCTATTCATCTATTTTTGCCACTCAGACACACATACACGCATACACAACAGCAGCAGCAGCAGAAGGTGGTGGTAGAGGAGGACAAGGAGGACGAGGATGATGATGATGATGAGGAGGAGGAGGAGGAGGAGGAGGAGGAATGAAACCACAAAGTGGTTAGCTATCACAACCTGATCACATGGAGAGGATGTGCCCACTGCCGTTGTTTGGGTGGAGACTCATTATCTGCACATACAGAGAGATGTCAGCTTCCCCTGATACCAGCGATCCTATGCTGCTTCCAAATTTAAGGACAGTCCAGGCATCCTCTAAAGAAAGCATGTGTCAGTGGTCTCCCTGAGAAGTAATTGCTCAGTTTATGATGTTGAAATCATGCAAGTATAAAATAAAATTGAGTACACTTTGTACACAATTATAAACTATAAAAACATCACAAACTATGAATAAAATTTGATGAAGGGTTGGAGAGATGGCCCAGTGGGTAAAGTGTTTGCTGTACCAGAATGAGGACCTGACTTAAGATTCCCAGTACTTGTGTACAAGCCAGGTCTGGGGACATGCTCCTATAAAACTAGGACTGGAGGGGCAGGGCGTGGAGATGGGCAACTTCTTCCGGCTCACTGTCTGGCTGGTTTTTCTGAAATTGCAAGCTTCAAGTTGAGCAAGAGACCTGCATCAAAAAGGAATTTGGAAAGTGACTGAGGAAGGCACTTGAAGTTGACCTCTGGTTACCACAGGAACATGAGGGAGAGAGGGAGGAAGAAGAAGAAGGAGAGAGAGAGAGAGAGAGAGAGAGAGAGAGAGAGAGAGAGAGAAATGATGAATTTTAAATAGCACTAAATTGTCACCCAAAACAGACTGCCATAGCACAGAATGCTTTTAGAATCATTAGTATTAAAATGATGATCAATATCCTTTATCAGGCTGGTGATTCGCCCCTGAGGTTCTATCAAAGTGGCAGAAATATCTTTCAGGAAAAGCCCTGTGGCATTGCTTGCCTTCCTTTGGCTCAGATGTGTCATTGACAAGCCACATTTACCTCCATCCTTTTACCCATTAATTTGAGGACATTAAAGCGGTGTCTTCCGCAGCTGAGGGGATGTTAAACTCAGTGCAAGTAAGGCTGTTATGCTGATGACAAGGTGTGTGGTTACGCAGAATTATATAATCATGAAACGAAAACATAAAGTCAAAGTCTAATCACCCTGGACAGGAGGATTCCCAGTGGGTACACAATGCCCCCGTCTGCAAACCTTCTTATCGTTTGAGTGATGCACTTTCAGAGGGAATGCAGGCCAGTTCTGCTTCACAACCGGACCGACACCCTCTTCTCCCCTCGTTTCAGGTTCTGTCCCCCGAGGCACCCCCCACATACAAATCTTTCCAACACCAAGCTATAGACCTGGACAGTTGTACTGACAGAGGACAGATAGAGAGTTGTAAGACATGCAAACATGGGTAAGTGATCGTTCGAATAACAGATCAGGTAGGAGCAGGGTCTGGCCAGTTCCTATTAGCCACTGTGGTAATGATTATTGCTGGCAATGAGATACATATTCAAAACCATTTTGAAAGAAAAGTTAAATTTTCACTTGGAGATCCAGATGAAGTGGGTCTCTGAGGAGGAAGAAGCTAATGTCTAGATGACTTCCAAAGCACTGTGTCCTCTCCATGCGGAAGCAGCGATCTTACCAGACCCATCTGACCCCACATCATTCCATCCCACATGGGCCGTGATGTTTTCTCCCAGGAGGCAACAGTTCCTTAACTTCCATCTCCTTCCTGTTTCTCTGCTCGGTAGACCTGAGTCACTCAACCTTCCTCCAGCTCCAGCTCAGCTCCACCTTGACGTTTTGGAAGTCCGAGGAAGGGAAGGAGAGCACCAGACCAGCCCTTGCTACGTGGGTACTCCTGAGAACACATGTGAGTTCTGGCATCTTACAAGAAAGCCAAGAGCATCTTGTTAACTCAGGGTCACGGCTTTGCTGCCTCTCAGTTAAGTCAGTATTCTATTCTTTATGATTATCTATTGTGTGTATTATGCTCTTTACTGCAATTTCTGAGAGCTGTAAGAACTCCTTGGTAATTTATTGTACACTGGTCACTGGCATCTTTAATGGCGATTGTCTATGATGGACCAGTGACTTCTCCCCACCCACCTGCTTGCTTCACCTTCCGTACACCTGTGCCCCAGCACCTCCAGTGATAACTCCTGCCCTTCCAGCTTGGCCCTCACGCCACCTGTGCAGTATACTATCTCTGTCAGCGTACTATCTTTCTTTCGTAATTGTGTGCTGTCCCATTTGTGACGATCAGAGTCGCTCTGCCTTGTAGTAGTTCAGACAAGTGTAGCATGCGCTTTGCCCCCAAAATGTTTCTGATAAACCAGAGTTACAATTTGTCTTGAAGATACATACTCACAATAGGGGACAAATTATGACAAAAAATGATACCAGTGACTTTTCCCAGCAGACTGTAACTCCCTTTGGGCAGCCTGACTGTGGTCACACAGAAATGGGCTGCGGAGACACTCGCATTTGTGCCGCAGTGGGGACCGCAGTGGGGACCGCAGTGCCAGACTGTAACTCCCTTTGGGCAGCCTGACTGTGGTCACACAGAAATGGGCTTGTGGAGACACTCGCATTTGTGCCGCAGTGGGGATGTGTGTGGTGTTGGCTACTTCAGAAGACTTGTATCTTCCCAGGTCAACCTGACACACCCAGGAAGAGGGATCCTCAGATGAGGAATTTCTAAGAAGATACTTTGTACATTGGACCGCAGTGGGGACCGCAGTGGGGACCGCAGTGGGGACCGCAGTGGGGACCGCAGTGGGGACCGCAGTGGGGACCGCAGTGGGGATGTGTGGTCATGGCTGCTTCAGAAGACTTGTATCTTTCCAGGTCAACCTGACACACCCAGGAAGAGGGGTCCTCAGATGAGGAATTTCTAAGAAGATACTTCGTACATCGACCCTAAAGGTCAGTGAAGAAAATATTCTGAACCTGGAGAGGGGTCAGGAGCCTTGACTTTCTGAGTTTCCAGCTCCTCAAACCCTGTATCCATCAGATCTCTGTGGGCAAAGGTAGACTTCTGTTTTGATACTTTGTAAGATATTGAGAAATGAGTTCTTCCATTCAAAGACTGAGGGTAATGGACAAAATACAGATAATATGTTCATGATCCTTCCCCACCATTAAAAACTTTTCCGCTTAGACCAAGGTGTATTTACATTCTCTTGCTATATATAAATAGGGGTTAGATGTACTGAGAAACTAAGGAAGATTAACAGCACCTAATAGATTTTAAATCCATCCTATGAAATAGAATTGATCAACTAAACCAAATTTCTCTAGGTATTTTGTTGATGGATAGCAATATTGACACAGTTACAGGAAGCCAGGCAGGTGGCGCAGAATGCCTGTGTGGAGTGCTGCCCTCCAGGCTAGGAAAGACCTGTGCTTTGTTTGGTGTGTATGTACTAGTGCCAGTGTCCTGTGAAATGACCCGAGAGTCTCCCTGGAGACTCCAGTGGGGAATTCCAGGGCCTGTGAATCTGCATTTTGTTAGTTCTCTGACCATTCCTACACATGTTCTGGCTTAAGAAGTCCCCATGTTTCTGTTCAGCAGGGCTGAGAACTTCCATTCCTCCCAGGTACTGGGAAGTGCTCAGGTTAGTTCCCAGGGCTCACTGAGTACCATGCTCAGTGACCGCACCATGTCCTCAAGGACAGCAGACTCATCTTACCATGGGGTCTCGGTTGTCAGAACACCTGCTTATGATCCTTCTACTATAGCAATTTTTTTTCTGGTCCATTGGGTTTGGATTTCTAGTTCAAAGCCAAACACCAGTTGCATTGTTCAGAACCTTCCTACTTTGGGTTCACTTTAACTCCCCTTATCAAATCTTTAGCTATTTATTTATTTACTATTTCACAATAGGCCATCGGAAACATTTCAGTGTTCCCTAGACATACATTTTGATTTTTTTCAAGACTGCATCTTCTCTAGACAGTTCACCATCTGCAGTGGGTTGGGCTTTGGGTATCTCAGTACCCTCCACATTGAGCACTGATGAAACCCTATCTCTTCCTGCCGTGTTGTCAACCCAGATGGTCAGGATTTCTCCCATTTTTCATAAGGTAGCCTGCTTTCCTTGGCACTAGACCTGCAAATCTAAGCAAACCAAAAAACTACCTTCTTGGTTTTGAGAACGAAATGCCATTGTACAACACCAAGTAGCAACTCAGAGCTGCTTCAAGTGAAACCAGCTGTTGTCAGAAACAAGAACGAAACCAGAAATTGTCACACTAATTCTGCATCCCAAAGTCCAGCTAGGAAGTCCATCACGGTCCAAACGGGTAATGGGAAGATCTGAGCACACGCTCACCAAGCATGAGCCAGCAGCAGTGCTGACAGTGTTCTGGAGCACGACAGAAACCGTAGGAAGGACCGGCCAAACTGTCCAGTGGACAGATTTAAAAGGAGGTCGAATTCATGTGATAAGGTTGAAGAGAAAGATTTTAGGGGCTGGGGAGATGACGCAGCAATGTGTTTGCCATATAAGCTGGGGACCCAAGTTCCATTCCCAGAACCCACATAAGAAAGCCAGGTAGCGTTGGCCTGGGGGAAGATGGCTCAGTGGTTAAGAACACTTGCTCTTTCAGAGGAACCAGGATCCATTTCCAGCACCCACATGAGGGGGCTCAGAGCGCCTGTAACTGTAGTTCCAGGGGAACTGATGCCCTCTTCTGGGATGGGCAGGCACCAAGCACACGTGGTGTACTTACATATACGCAGGAACATATGTGGCACATAGCAAAACAAAAAACAAACAAAACAACAACAACAACAAATAAGTATCAAAAGTGAAGCTGGGTATAAGGGCTCCGGCTTGTAATTCCAGGGCTGGGAGGTAGAGGGGCCTAGTGCTGGGGTTGCTGGCCATTCTAGTCCAATTAGTGTTTTACAGGCCAATGGAGAGCACCCTGTCTCAAAACTCGAGGTGAACAAGTATTCTCAGAGGTAACCTCTGGCCTCCACACTCATTGGTCATTGCACACATGTGCATGTACACACATAGGCAGACACAGACACACAGACACACACACTACACACACAGACACACACACACACACACACACACACACAAAGATCTTAGGAGGAACCATGAGCTGTGTCATGAAAAGTCTAAAAATCTAATATTCCAGTATCAAATCAATCCTTATCTTTCAAGTCAGATTTTCAAATTAAGCTTTTGACCACAAAGAATAGACCATTATATTTTGTGTTAAAAGAAGTCAAGTATCCCAGTGACTGGTAGATGTTGACTACCTCAGATATGTCCAAGAGGAGGATTCTATTTTATATGTAATATATATGTGTGCTTATAAGATATATGAATATACGTGCATGTTTAGGGAAGCGTGACATTCTCAGTTTGCATGTAACATAAAGGCATCAAGCCGGGGTCATTCTGTGCAGCCCAGTATAGCCCTGAGCTCCCACGGTACACATGACCCACTAGGGGCAAGCTCTATCTCTTGGTAGTGATTTTGAAACTTCTGGCAAACAGATCTTAACAATTATCATTTCACAGACAGGGAAAATGACAGAATTTAAAAATGTTCTCAAAAGCTTTCAAAATATTATTGACATCTGTGTCCATTTGAGTCAAAACTTGACTCCTATGCCCCCAAATATGCACAAAGATGACTCAGTGCATTTCTGTGTGTTACCACAGAGCTCTGTCAATCACATCCAGAGAGATGATCTTGCCTGGTAAATATCAAGTTGATCATTTGTGTTGGAGACATGGAAAAAATACTTGATTTGATCATCAGCCCTTAGAAGTTAATGCTTTCGGTCAACATAGTTAATATGCATTTCATGACCTTAATGAAATGCTAAATGTTGTAAAATACATATTTAGTGTTTAATAAAAATTATAATTAGAAAAATGTCAAGGTTCAATCTTTCGCGAATTTCTTCAGTGTGGACATTTAGATCTGTATTTGGGTTTTTTTTTTTCTTTAAAGTTTTTTCTCCTATGCTATTGGACAAAGGGCAAAATCTGCTCATATCCTCTGGGGGGCGCTATGAGGAGATACTACAGTAACTTGTGTGTCCTAGTTTGTCTCTCCATCGCTGTGACAAAACACTCTGACCAATACCGACTTGGGAAGGAAAGGGTTTATTTAGCTTACATATCCCGAGTCACAGGGAGCCCAAGGTAGGAACTCAGGCCATGGAGGAACACTGCTTACTAGCTTGCTCCCCTGGCCCCTGCTCAGCCTGCTTTCTTATGCAACAGGTCTTTTTGAGACAGGGTCTCCTGGTAGCCCCAGCTGTCCTGGAACTCACTATGTAGACTAGGCTGGCCTCAAACACAAAGATCCACCTGCCTCTGCCTCCCAAGTGCTGGGATTAGAGGCAAGCGCCACCACGCTCCTGCTCAACCTGCTTTCTTATGCAACACAGGCCCATCTGCCCAGGGGTGGCCCACCCACAGTGGGCTGGGCCATCCCACAGAGAAATTTCTGTGTTAGTAATCAACAGCTGTGACAACATCTCAAAGAAAATGCCCCAAACTGAGACTTGAACAAGACATCACCCTCTCACTTGCATTAGGAAGATTCAGAGACAAGTGTGTATGAGAAACTTGGGTCTCTGTACATCACTGCCAGAGAAGAGGTGTGTGTGTAAAGGATGCAGATTGTGCTATCCAGCACATTCTGTAACTAGCAAACAACAGAACCTGTAGTAGGTCTTTATTTATTTATGAGAAATTTCTGTGTTAGTAATCAACAGCTGTGACAACATCTCAAAGAAAATGCCCCAAACTGAGACTTGAACAAGACATCACCCTCTCGCTTGCATTAGGAAGATTCAGAGACAAGTGTGTATGAGAAAGTTGGGTCTCTGTACATCAATGCCAGAGAAGAGGTGTGTGTGTAAAGGATGCAGATTGGCTGTTCCCATCAGTGTCAACCAGACTGAATTATTGGCTACCACTGATCAACAAACAGCCCAAGATCTGTCCTTCTGAGCCTTTCTAATTACCCATTCTTCTCTAGGGTTCAGACAAGAACCTGGCCTCACCCAGAGACCATTGCAGAGATTCTTGCCTCCCAAGAAAATGACATTAATTCACTCATGATGGTGAAAGCGTTTTAGCATCCTCTCAGAGAGAGAACCTTTGTCTTTGACATGGTGCCTTCTGATTCTGTTAAAGGTCACTCCCCGAATTGGGTCCTATAGAAGAGAGAAAATCTAATCCTGAACTGCAGCCAGTGAGGGAAACCCTAAACAACTGTCAATGTATGCCTTCTAAGAACATGGATGTTGGCCCCAGCCTGCATTGCCAAGGGATCACTGTCAGCCAGGCTGATACCAAAGGCGTGATATGTTAATTTCTCAGCAGGGCCTACTCTAGCTACATGAAATACCTTGGTTGAAGTAAAGACTCATTTCAACCCCGAAGTCTCAGAGATGGATGTTGTTAACGCACCTTCCTGAGGTACCAGATTGGCTCCTTGGGAGAGAGCCTGCAGCATTACTGCAAGGATTGCCAGGTGTGATGAAGGCCATTTAGACCTCTCCAGTGATACTGATGTTGGTGACCAGTGCATGTCCCCTATGGTAAGGCCTCCATGGGTCTCATGAAGGGTCACTTGTAACATCCTGCCTCAGCTAGGAGTAGACGGAACTTCCTTTGGGCATGCTCTATTCCTCTGATTGAGGATTTGCTCACCCTGGGGCACAGGAGCGTCTGGTCCTGGGACTCTATGGATTGTATAAACTGATGAGTTTCATCTTCCTTTTTTGGTAGTACCTGCGATAAAATCACCCCATGTGTACAATCTATAAAGCCACTAAAAGCATCACCTGTGACTCCAAGCTGCTGGGCTCTAGATAAGAGGGAAAAATAGCTTTTGGACTAGAGTCCAGATGAGGTTGGGGAGTGAAGAATCTTTTTCCAATTATTATCTATGTTTTACTTTCATCTATCCATTTTTATTTTATATGTATGAGTGTATTGCCTGTGTGTATGTAAGTGCACCTGTGTCATACAATGCCCACAGAAGACAGAAGAGGGTGTTGGATCCCTTGGAACTAGAGTTATGGACGGTTGTTAGCTACCATGTGAGTGCTAGGACTTGAACCCATGTCTTATGCAAGAACAGCTAGTGCTCTTAACTGCTCAGCCACCTCTCCAGGCCTTACATTTAAAAATGACCATTAAAGGAAAGGTCCAAGATCACATAACACTGGGGCAGGGAGAAGGAGACATGAAATACAGATGATATCCATGTGACTTTTAAACTCATTAAAACACATTAATTATAACAGAGGGCAGACAGTTTGATAATAAACTGAAGCTAATTCAGGAAGCCCTGTTCATCTCTGTAATGGATGAAACCATGGCGGAGGTCAATGCGAGCCTTGCTGCTCAGAAGTCCCTCTGCCGTATGAGAAACTGGACGGAATCAAACTGCCATTTCCTCCACAAGACTGCAGTCATGCTGGGAGCATGGCCCCCACACAGCAGAGGACGCGCTGCTCCGAATCCTTCAAAGAGGCTGCAAGAGATCAGGGCCCTTTGTAAGTCGTGAAAATTATCAAACTGCCATTTCCTCCACAAGACTGCAGTCATGCTGGGAGCATGGCCCCACCCAGCAGAGGACGCGCTGCTCCGAAGCCTTCAAAGACGCTGCAAGGGCATCAGGGCCCTTTGTAAGTCGTGAAAATTGAGTTTGCTGAATTAAGTTTTCTTTTTTTTTGTTCAAATCATATTACATATCTTAAAAACAGAGATCTGCTGCCTCTGCCTCTTGAGTGCTGGGATTAAAGGTCTGTGCCACCATGCCCTGCATTTGGTAACTTTTAAAATCTTGCCAGATGTGGGGGTACATGGCATTTGGCCCAGCACTCAAGAGATAGAGCCAGCCAGATCTCTGTTAGTTAGAGGCAAGCCTGGTCTACATAGTGAGTGCCAGGCCAGCTGGGGCCACACAGAAAGCCTGTCTTAAAAAGACCAAAAACAAAATCTTCTGAAAGAATCAAAAAAAAAAAAAAGAAGCAAATGAACATGATGCCAGTGTTCCAAGATGTGGGATTCAAATGATGCATTCGGAATAATTTAGCTACATTATTACGGATGCACTGTTATTAGGGTTCTAGCACAACAGAAGACAGATGATTTTAATATAAAGCTATTACGGTTAATAAGAAAACAGACTGATATTGCTAATTATATAATTCATTTCCTCTTTGTTATTGGGATGTACTTTTTCACACCATTAAGGGCATAAAATCAGATGACAACTCCAGCTCCGTTTTATAGCGTAGAATGCCTTCTCCCCAGAGTCAGTAATTATGCATGTAAGTTGTTACTGGGGATTGCACTTAACAGGCTAAATTCCCATATAATTTCTACTTTTGGTGGATGAAATTCATTTCAAGAGAAATGGAAAAATAAGTGCCGCCTAGCCAGACTCAACAGAAGACAGTTCCGAGCCCAGCGGCCCTGACCCTGCTTTCTGTCGGGGCATGCTGCTGGACCAGCTTCGGGCTGCCTCTGCCAAGTCCTGCTTATTCAGAGCTGCCTAGCCAGGCCTGTGGGGACATTCCAGGGCTCCAGAAATTTGAGATGGCCAGGGCACATTGTCAAATTGCCTTGGCAACTGTAGTTTACAGGACAGGATGCCAATCAAAGGCCTCTCTGGGCTCTGAGAATATTTCACAAGACCAGTGTCTGCTTCCAGGGAGGTCTCTGGGGAACTCCAAGCCAGCATCCCTCATGAAGGCTTATTCCAGAATTCAATCACGTCTGTCTTAAGGCTCTTTGCTTGTGCTTCGTGTGAGTGTCTATCATTATAAATGCTATTTCTTTTCTTTCTTCTTACTAAGAGGAGATAAAACTCCAGCTGGTCTCTCTGTTTCCACATTGTCTCTGATCCAATCCAATTAATCACCAGAAATAGGTCTCACGTTCATCATTTTCAGGGAGATTTGCTGTTCCCAGTAGACATGAGCATCCTGAGTGCTCCCAGGTCAAGCTTGAACCCGTTCACCTTTACCCTAAGCACTTTCCTATCGTGCACCTCTGGTGTTCCCAGCCTTCTTTATAGCTAATCTGGAGTATCTTCTGCCCTGTTGGCCCACATCCTTCCTCTACCACTGACACGTTCCTACTCAACTGATTTTTGCCATGATGATCTCCAGAAGAGTGAGGGCTCCAGTGTGGACCTCTCCACCTTCCCCCTCATTGCCTTCAAACCTGCCCCTCCAGGAACTCACCTGGAACATTCCATTTCTCTTCTCAGAGCTTCAGATGGGGTTGCTGATTTGGGCAGAGTAGTTCAAAGGGTCAGTATCGTCATGCGTGAGGTCTGTACACTTTCACTGCCTGTTATATTCTGCTGAGACTTCTTAAACTCTGCTTGTATAACAGTGATGGGTCATCCAGTGCTGAGAATATTTCTGTGGTCCTCAGTAATTTGTGAAATATTGCCATGCCATTTTTTCATGAACAGAGATAGCAGTAACTCATTCTAATGCTCACAGACTGGACGGACTGAAACCTCCTTGGAAATATCACTCGGATGAAAAACAGAACAAAATTAGGATGCAGATTCCATATTTGACAGTGATCACCGATTCTTGAGTCAAGCGAGTCAAAATAAAAATCCAATGGAGTCTTGCACCACAGGGCATTGCTGCGCTCAGTGACAGATCACACAGAGAGTTGTCCAAGGAGACTTTAATGGAGCTCAGAAAAGTCTGTGTTCTAGTGGGATGGTAGCCATCCAGACACGAGAGCAGAGAACAAAACCTAAGGGAGATGCTGATGCTTGGCACACAGACCTGCTAGTTGTCAGCTCTATCCAGGACTGCAGAAGCATGATGGCTCTCCGTGTATTTCTGATCTATGTCTCCAGTGATAAGGGACACACAGCTTCATCTACTGCATGAAGTCACATACAGTAAAGAAGGTTTTCTAAATGGGGGAAAACATGTACACAAGGACGTCTCACACACACACACACACACACACACACACACACACACACATTCTCTAGTCTAGAAGACGGGGAATGACAGAAGTGTGTAACGGGTCTGACAAAGTTACTTCGGAGAGGGGAGGCTGATAATGTATAGGAAGGCTGATGTGTAGGAAATCATTAATCCAGAGGAGGGGGGGAGATAGAGAGGGAGAGAGAGAGAGGGAGAGAACGAGAGAGAGAGAGAGAGAGAGAGAGAGAGAGAGAGAATTGTAGGTAGCATTTGAAAGTCTATGAGAAAGCTGAGATTTGAGAGATTAAAAAGACAAATATTCAAACTATGAGGGAAAAGGAATAAAATGTTCCTTGGTAAAGCTGAAGGCAGTGAAGGCATTATAACCTGCTGAGCATAAAACAGGCCTGAACTGGCTCTCCTGCTGGCAACCTGTGATGGGATGGGCAGGGATTACAGGGAGGGTGATGGTACTAGATCATGTCCATCCAGGTAAGAGATTAGATGGACGTGGAGCAGGTAGCCAGGGGTGAAGAGATGAACAAAATAGGACAGCGCTACAGGAGGCCTGAGAACTTCATCTATTCTTTACTTGTTTTGTGAGCATGTGGTGAGTGGCGTGGCCTGTGACATGATATGTTTTGGAGGTAAGAAGGTAACTTACATGAGTGGGTCTCTCTTTTCACCATGTGCATCCCAGGGATTGGGCTCAGGCTGTCAGCCTTGATGGCAAGTGCTGTTACCTTCCAAGTCATCTCATTTCAGATTGCCCTACTTGTGGGATTATAGGTGTGTGGCACAATGCCAGCCAATGCCTTATCCATTTATTTATTTATTTATTTATTTATTTATTTATTTATTTATTTATTTTACTTATTTTAAAGTTTTTTTTAATGTGTTTGATTGTCTTTCTGTATGTTAAGTGTATCACATGTGTGCAGTGACCTTAGAGGTCAGAAGAGGTTGTCAGATCCCCTGGAACTGGAGTTAGAGACTGTTGTGGGCCTCCATGTGGGTGCTTGGCACTGATCTCAGGTCCTCTGCAAGAGCAACAGGTGCTTTTAACCCCTGAGCCATCTCTCCATCTCATAGCCTTATTTATTGAGCATTAAAAATGAGGTCATGAGTGTATCAACTAGGCAGATAGAGCTGGGAAGGAGAAATAAACTATATGTCACCATGGTGATTTGGGGTCTGGACACATTGAAATGTAAAGTGTTCATGTGATTCTGTTTGCAGATGTTGGTCGGAGGTCACTAACACATTTCAGATTTGGGACATTTTCTGGAACTCCCTGTAATACTGGTAGAAATTGGATCCATGAGGCTAGTTTTCCTAAAAGAGTGACAGAACCATCTAGTTACTAAACAGAGAAGCCAAGATGTTCAGAAAACAAATTCAAGAACTTTGTGGATGTACTCAATGGCAAGAAACAAAACCTAATTATGCTCAGTCTACCGTTCAGACTCTGGAAGAGGACAAAGATGGGATGAACAGGCTTACAACACTCAGAATAGTCAATAGAATTCTAATTGAAAACTTTGAAGAAAGTATATCAAATTATTCTCTACAATCTAATCTGACCGTAATAAGTTACATGACAGCACAGGACTATCTTATGAAATTTTGGTTGAAGACTAATGCTGTTATCAGCCTAAACGATAAACTCAATTTCTACTACACCTGCTCTAAGAGCTTAAGATCAGTTTTATTTTCCTTAGCTAAGATGCCTTTCAAGGCTTGACATTTTAAGTATCACCCTACCTGGAAACTTCTTTTTATTGTGTTTTAGAATCAAAGAGATATTAAACATCCATGGGTTGTCTGGCTGAATTATGTGAAGGAGAATCACAAGAAATGGCCCAAACTTAAGGTAAGTGGACTGGAAGCCATTGGTGAGGTTCAGAAAATGGTTAAAAGTCTATTAATTTGGAAGTCACTGTAGACAGAAAAACAATGAGGAGCTTAATCCTTTGCCTTTGTCTGCTTGGGAATTTCACAAGCACAATGATTCTGTCACACAGGGTAACATGGCAGTAAATTTCCTTAAGAAAATATGAAATACTCTTTTACTTCTGAGACCTGAAGATACTTTTATAACAATGAAACTGTGGCTTCTAGGTGTGACCAAGGAACTCACCAAGGTAGAGTAACAAAACCAAATTCCAGAGATTGTAAAGTCCCATGTAGGGCCATGTAACTCTCAGAAGTAACCAGTTTATGGCACGATGACCATCGTTGGCTATTAGTCCTCTATGAATGTCAGCTACCTCCATGGTAAAGTCACTGCCCATTTCTGAAAGCATTTTAACCAAGTGTATTAGTTACTTTTCTGTTGCTGCGATAGAAACACTGTCCAAAGCAACGTATAAAAGGAAGAGTTTATTTGAGCTTAGGGTTCCAGGGAAATTACATACCATCATGGCAGGGAGGCACAGTGGCACAGGTGGCTGGAGGGGGAGCAAAAGCCAAGCTCTCACATCTTCAAGCAGGCATAGGAAGCAAGAGAGCAACTCCAGATCCAGCAAGGCTTAAGAACTCTCTAAGCCTGCCCCCAGTGACGCTTCCTCCAGGATAGCCACACCTTTAAGACCTCCCAAAACAACCCCACCAACTGGGGACAAAATGTCCAAATACTTGGAGTCTATGGGGGACATTCTCATTCAAACCACCACACCTAGTAAAGGTATACTGATGTTTGTTTTGGCATTTATTAACATGATAAGGACTTGGTTTCCACAATTTCCCCACTAAGGGGGATTAAATCCCCACATAGGTATCTAGATTCAAGTAGTCAGTATCTAGTCATGTCTGAAGGAGTGGACACGGATGGTAACATCTTCAGTAGATGACTGGAAAATCAGTTAACCTCTGGTTCCTCAAGCCCAGACTTGATGTAGCCACTGCCTGTGGCCATCTGTAGACTCACTCTGGAGTCTTTTAAGGACAGGAAGAAGAGGAGAATGTCTGCCTAGCTTTCAGAACTGGGGAAGGTCAACTAGAAGGGACTTACAGCCACTGTGGGGCGGCACATGAGAAATTTGTAAATTGAATACAGGTCACGAAATAGAACAGAAGCACATTCAAAATATTAGTAATCTCGGGCAAAACTGCCCCTTGCTTCTATCATGTCCCAAGGCAATGGTTAGGCTCCTCTTTCCTTTGAACTCCAAGCTAATGGGAACTCTTTTATCTTTTCTTCCTTTCCACAATATGGGAAGTGTTTCCTGTGAAACCTGCTGTCACTCAGAATTTTAAAGATTCCACTCTAAAGATGTTCTAAGAGAGTGAATACTTCCCTTCACATGTCAGTAGAGATGACTATAAATATCTACCACTCCCTCCCTCCCTCTCTTCCTTTCCCTCTTTGTTTCTCTGCCTATTTTCCTTCCTTCTTCTTTTCTTGTGCTGAGGATCGGACACAGGGCCTTAGGCATGCTACACATGTGTTCTTCCCGTGTGCTCCCACCCCCTCTTCTACAGGAAAGTACTGATTACTGATTCAATCTCCGTGTTTGTCCTGGTCCTTTCACTATGGCTAGATTGCGTGTCTTTAACTGTTCTATTTCATCTAATTTGCTGACAGAGTCTTCTTTTGGTCATTTGCATTTCTATGATATTACCTGTATTTCTTCTCTTCCATTTATAATTTTACTCCCATGACTCTTTTTTCTTATGTTACTCTTTCGGAAACCCGACTTTCAGGTTCATTGATTTGCTCTATCAGCCCTCTAGTCCGGGTCAGCTCCTCTACAACTTACTGTCTCACCTGTGAACTCCGAGCTTGGTTTCTTCTTTCCTTAGTGTCTTGATGTGTATGGTGAGGTGGTTTACTTGAGATCCAGCTTATTCCTTCATATAGGCCTTACAGCTATTCATTTCCTTCAGAAATTTCTAGAATGCATCCACATCTAGAGTTTTGCCCTTTGTCTGGAGCCTCTTTGACTTTCATTTTAATTTCTCTTGTGCCTGTTAGCTGTTTAGGAGTCTGCTGTTTAATTTTCACATATTTTTGAATCATATATATATATATATTTGTGTATTCTCTATATATATATGATATATATGAGGATAATATGTATTATTGTTTGAGAATTTCATACACATATCATACTTTTCCTTATTAATTCACCCCCAGTTTTCTCCCCCTCAATTCCTCCCCATTCCGAATCACTTTCCCCACCTAACTTCATTTGTTCTTTCCCTACACACCCCAACTTTTCCATCCCAATTTCATGAGCTCTGTTTTTTTATTGCTTCCTCTATGCATTATGAATGTAGCATCATCCACTGGATCATGAGTAGCCTCTCAGGAGCCGCATCCCTGAAGAAAATGGACTGGCCCTCTCCCAGCAGCTACCAACTGAGGTAGCCCCTCAGCTAACGGTGGGGCTTCATGATCCCCTGCCCAGCGGACCTGGGATTTGGTGTGATGTGATGGCTACCTTGGTTGTCAACTTGACTGGATCTGGAATTAGGTGAAATAAAGAGACTTTTTTGATTAGATTATTTTAAGCTGGAAGACCCTTTCTAAGTGTGGGCATTACCTGCTGATGGCAGCCCATATAATGGGCCATGGCAGAAGGGAGCTTCTGTTATTTGCCTGCTTGCCTTCTCTCTCATTGGTGAGTTCATCTTGGTGCAGCATTCCTCTGCTGATAGAACTGACTTCTTCAGATTCCAACATAGACTGAAGGCCAGCAGATGTCTAGGAATCCTCCAGGCCTTCAGCACCAGATTGGGAAGACCCAGACACCCAGCCTTGTGGACCGAGTAACGACTGGATTCTCAGCCTCTCCAGTGTGGTGCAAACATTGTTGGACTACTCAGACTCTATGCTGTGAGCTAATCTATTAAACCCGTGTGTGTGTGTGTGTGTGTGTTCATTTTATCAGTTTTGTTCCTTTAGAGAACCTTGACCAACACCGATGGCTTGATCTTGTACAACTAACTTTTTGTGCATTCTTTTTTACCATCTTATTGACTTTCATTTCATACTGTTGTGTTCAGAAGAACTACGCAGTATTAATTCAACATCCCTAAGCTTGTTTATGGTTATATTTTAGCTAAATATATGTTCCATCTTTGTGAATGTTCTGAGTTCACAGTGGATGAACCTTCACTCAGGTAACCACTCAGATCATGCCCACATTATTTACAATGACCAGCTCACATCAGTGAAATCCTGTGCAGATTCTTGTTATACAGTTTTATCTAGAAGACGATAACAGAAAGAGATATGAACATGTTCAGTATGGATATGAGCTTTAAAAAATATTCTGCCCCATAATTGGTTGACTGCAGGGGTGTAAAGTCCAAGGATTATAGGTTTTCACTGTTATATATATGAATGGAAACTATAATTTCCTGTGTATGTGTGGGTGTTTCAAGTTTAAATGTTTAATAATTAGAACACTGAAAGTCAAAGCTGTGTTTTTGAATGGGTTTTATATTTACTGAAACTTTCTTCTCACACTGGTATACAGAGAGAGTGTCTGGGCTGGGCTCTGTGTCACCAAGGTCTGTGGGTCATCCTGGGAGGATTGTCTTTGGAGTCCTGGACTCAGCAGGAGGGCGGCTTACAGAACTGTCCTGCTGGGCCTCTCCATTTCAGAGTGGTTACCTACATAGGGTCAAAGCTTATACTTAAGACAGAATAACAGTGCTTACTTTAAGAGTTAGCTCACATTTATTCAAAATTTGAACATTTTTTACATTTCATAGAAAAAGAAGTTACAGTGATTCAAAAATTAAATCATTTTAGTTCTTGGCAACATTGTTAAATACCTAAAATGTCCAGGTCTGTAGACTAACATACATGACTGAATGATGCTAATTATCAATCAGCTAATAACCTAGGCAAAGGCTTTTAACACTTGTCATGTCCCCTCTGTATCTGTAAAGCCTGCCCACTTATCTGTAAGTTTACCAAGCAAGGATTTAACAACTTCTTTTATATCTTGAATTTATTTAAGAAGACACTAATAAAGTTAGGAGTTTGATGATAAATTATGTTAGGCCCTGGATAAATTTTGCATTTGGGGTTTTAGATTTATAGTTTCATTAGATGCCGATAAAAAGGACTGTCTCTTTTTTTTTAATGTTAGGATTTCTTTATCCATCCCAGGTTTTCTGGAAAATGATTTGTTTAGATCCACGGTTTTCAAACAGAAAGAGTCCTCAAGATTGGGCCTCATTCACAGCTTAGACGTGAGCAACTTCAAGTCTCCCCCTCACACTTTAGCATCCACAGGCTTCACTGAGCTCTTCCCAGCAAGATCAAGAACAGTAGGTGCCTCCCACAACTTAACGCAAGGCCCAAGGAGTTCGAAGCAGCCAGTGAGGGGTGTCTGAGGATGCCTGTCTGCCTTGCACAGCTGACTTTCTTTTGAAGTAAGAACATCCCTGCATGGGAAGGCTTTCTCTAGAGTCTCCTGGGGCTGGAGATCGAGGGGTTCAGCGCTCAGCAACAACACTTAACTGCACAAGGAAATGTTTTGATTGGGTCAGATCACCTGGGCCTCTTCTACACAGAGATGGAAACGAAGAGAGGTTTGGTTGGCATAGAAGGACCACAGGTGAGAGAAATGAGAGGGGGTCTGAGCCACCGAATTCACCTGCAGGTATAAAATCTGAAAAAGATGGTTTAAATGATGAAATCTCTGCAGCTATCAATGTTGCGGGGGAAGGGCTGCAAGGGCTCTGACCACTCACCCCTTCATCCTTGTTTCATCAGGAGTGAGATTCCACATAACATAAACAGCCATGTTTGCTTTACCCAAACTGAGAATTGCAACGTTTAAAAATAAAGTATGGCTTTATTTGTACTGAGGATGGTGGAGTGAAATTTAAAGTGCAACAACTCTAAGTTTGTTCTAGTTACCGCTGATCCCATGTTTTCTTACACCATGGGGGTTAAAGGGAGCAGAAAACTGCCCTCAAAGTACTGGGAGACTGGGAATTCTCCAGAAGTTTCACCATTCCGGCGAACACGTGCTCGAGGTTTTTACTGATGCTAAGTTGCTCACTAAGTTTATGACCTGAGGAGGGAGCACAGATGCCTGAGTTTCTGCTGCGCCTGCAGCATATGCTGTCTGCACTGACATTTCTAAGGGTGCTTGGTTCTCATAACCCAGTGTAAGCTGGGGGATGAGACCTTGATGTTCAGGGTCTTCATGCTAAGTAAGTCTAGGGAAGGCAGCAGATGTTAACTTTATTAAATCAATCAAGCCACACAATTAAAGTTCAAGCACTGAAGTTTAATTAGGACTGTGGTTAGTTAAAAATAAAATCTACAAACAGAATTGTGTTTCTCCAAACATTCATGTTGAAATTTTGTATTTGCTGATGTTATCCTCAGAAAGCCTGGTAAGAAATTAAAGCACCATCACTCACATTGGTAGATTTTACCGTTTATTTAAGAAAGACTTGGAAATACTAAATCACCATTAAACAAAAGTAAAAGATAAGGGTGGCAGAATTTCATTTTTAGTGCAGAAGTAAGTCCAGTCACTGGTCTTATTTAGATACTGATTGATTTCAGTGCTTCGTGTAGTTTGATTTTTACAAGTGACTTATTTATTCTAAACAAGAACCCTTTAGTAATGAAGCTAAATCTTTAAGAACAGGTGCGTGCGTTTTTCACTGTATGCTTTCTAACATGCTGAAATTGTGTAAGTGTTTAGTCTGCAAAATACGAGAAATATTTTATTTAAAACGTGACAAAATACGTCATTAAAAAGAAAATACATACAGCATTATTTTCTTCCACACCTATCTAACATATATCGAGATTTTAAAAGTATATTTAAAAGAATATTTGATTTTACCAAAATATACTTTTATGATAAAACCTTCATAATTTGATTCGCTCCAAAAATAAACAAATTAATAAAAACCTTGTTAAGCAGAAAAAGAGATGAAGCAATGTGAGAAAATCTGATCGCTCCTCAAAGGAGTCTGGGGCAAGACCCCTCTTCTGCCTGTTAGTCTAACTGAGCCCTGACCCCCAAGCTCTGCTAAGCTACCCTGCCTCCACAATAGCAGTTTGAGGTAGAAAATTATTCACAGTCAGGAAAGCCTGAAAGTCATGTATCTGTTTGGTAGTTTAAAATGAACAAGGTGTAAAACAGAGATGAACCCACTTAGTTCTGTTGAGAAAAAGACACATGTAAGCAACCGAGGGGCAGTGACCCGGGATGACTGTAGGACTCTGTCCCCCTGATGACTCTTCACTGAGGGAGGATCTGGACTCAGGGTTTTAAAAGTCTTATCTGTGCTCAATCAGATCTCTGGCCTTGCAAAGTGGCAAAATAAATGATCTCACTTTTCCTGCTCTGAGTCTTCAGTGCGCTTATTATGAAGTGAGGATCCTTGTTTCTCACAAGCTCCCTATAGAATTCATGTTCGGCTGACCTAAAACGCTCTGCTTTATTCGTTTTTAAGACTGATTTATGCAAACACGAAAGCTATGATGAAATCTCGCGATCCGTCCACACTGCGTTGGAGGCGCCTGGGTTCATTCTTGTTAGGAAACGTTTGACGGGGACTGACCCGGTGACGTGGCGGTGAAGGGGACCTCAGGGGCAGACTGCAGTGTCTCCACGATGGAGACCGGGGCCCTGGCGCTCAGCTGTCTCACATTTCATGGGGCTTGGGAGGAAGGACCAGGCACTTTTCTGCAGTCCTGCTCTGTGCGATTTGAGGGTCTGAAACCGTGTGAAGTGACGCTGGGGTTTGGGAAACGAGACCGCACGTGTTTTCCCGGGGGCGTCACCGCGTCCGGGTGGGTTTGCAGCTCAGCTGCGGTTCCCAGCAGAGACGTTGACCTTGGGGTTCTTACCGAAATCAGCAGAGGTCAGCAGAGGTCAGCAGAGGTCAGCAGGACGGCCAGGCGGCCGGGTGGGAGGGGGCGGCTGTCTGCCTCCCTGTGCGCTCTACACGCGCGCCTCGCCGTCTTTTAGACACAACGTTCTGCCTTTGGAGCAGAACACGGGGCAGTGGCACAAAGGTGACAGTCAGGGGAGACAAACCGTGCGCAGAACTGCGAGAAGACGCGGTCCTCAGGCCTGCTGCTCCTTAGGTAACAGGTTTCTGCAAACGATTCCACACTTTTCTGGCATTTACTTTGTGTTTCTTTTACATGTAGCCTATTGAAAACGGCAGGTAGAGGATGTATGAGACTCAGGAGGGTGGACGGCAGGTAGAGGATGTATGAGACTCAGGAGGGTGGACGGCAGGTAGAGGATGTATGAGACTCAGGAGGGTGGACGGCAGGTAGAGGATGTATGAGACTCAGGAGGGTGGACGGCAGGTAGAGGATGTATGAGACTCAGGAGGGTGGACGGCAGGTAGAGGATGTATGAGACTCAGGAGGGTGGACGGCAGGTAGAGGATGTATGAGACTCAGGAGGGTGGACGGCAGGTAGAGGATGTATGAGACTCAGGAGGGTGGACGGCAGGTAGAGGATGTATGAGACTCAGGAGGGTGGACGGCAGGTAGAGGATGTATGAGACTCAGGAGGGTGGACGGCAGGTAGAGGATGTATGAGACTCAGGAGGGTGGACGGCAGGTAGAGGATGTATGAGACTCAGGAGGGTGGACGGCAGGTAGAGGATGTATGAGACTCAGGAGGGTGGACGGCAGGTAGAGGATGTATGAGACTCAGGAGGGTGGACGGCAGGTAGAGGATGTATGAGACTCAGGAGGGTGGACGGCAGGTAGAGGATGTATGAGACTCAGGAGGGTGGACGGCAGGTAGAGGATGTATGAGACTCAGGAGGGTGGACGGCAGGTAGAGGATGTATGAGACTCAGGAGGGTGGACGGCAGGTAGAGGATGTATGAGACTCAGGAGGGTGGACGGCAGGTAGAGGATGTATGAGACTCAGGAGGGTGGACGGCAGGTAGAGGATGTATGAGACTCAGGAGGGTGGACGGCAGGTAGAGGATGTATGAGACTCAGGAGGGTGGACGGCAGGTAGAGGATGTATGAGACTCAGGAGGGTGGACGGCAGGTAGAGGATGTATGAGACTCAGGAGGGTGGACGGCAGGTAGAGGATGTATGAGACTCAGGAGGGTGGACGGCAGGTAGAGGATGTATGAGACTCAGGAGGGTGGACGGCAGGTAGAGGATGTATGAGACTCAGGAGGGTGGACGGCAGGTAGAGGATGTATGAGACTCAGGAGGGTGGACGGCAGGTAGAGGATGTATGAGACTCAGGAGGGTGGACGGCAGGTAGAGGATGTATGAGACTCAGGAGGGTGGACGGCAGGTAGAGGATGTATGAGACTCAGGAGGGTGGACGGCAGGTAGAGGATGTATGAGACTCAGGAGGGTGGACGGCAGGTAGAGGATGTATGAGACTCAGGAGGGTGGACGGCAGGTAGAGGATGTATGAGACTCAGGAGGGTGGACGGCAGGTAGAGGATGTATGAGACTCAGGAGGGTGGACGGCAGGTAGAGGATGTATGAGACTCAGGAGGGTGGACGGCAGGTAGAGGATGTACTTACCACTCCTCCCACTTTGCTTCTGTTGCTGTGATGAAACACTGACCAAAACCAGCTTAGGGAGGAAAGGGATTATTTTACTGTACATCTCCTGGGTCACAGGCCATCACTGAGGGGAGCCCACACAAGAACCTGAAGCAAAGGCCATTGCTTGCTTCCCTGGTCTAAGCCTGCTTTCTTATACCACACAGGACCACCCATCTAGAGGTGGCATTTCCCACAGTAGGCTGGGCCCTCCCACATCACTCAACAGTCAAGAAAATGTCCTACAGACATGGCCACAGGCCAGTCCAGTGGAAGCAATCCCCAATTAATGCCCACATCTATCCAGGTGTGTCAGGTTGACACTAAAGCTATCTATCACACTTGACCCCTTGTCAACTTGACACACAAATACATCACTTTAAACCACATCCTTTCCATTTCTTACCCCCAACATCTTGTTAGTATTAATATTACAATATAAAGCAGTACAACTTTAAAAGTCCCACAGTCTTTAAAAAAATTCAAAGACTTTAAATATTCAAAGTCTCTCTTAAAAGTCTCTTAATTGTGGGCTCCTGTAAAATTCAAAACAAGGTTAAGTACTGTATTTTTTTCTAATGGGAAGGATCAGGCACACTTAAGCAAAACCAAAGTCCAGTAAAGTAGCTCTAGGCTGGACATCTGGGATTCACCCACCATCCTGTAGGCTCCAAAGGGCTTGGGCAGCTCTGTTTCTCTGACTCTGCTGTCCATGGCACACACAGCTCGTCTCGTAGGCTCAGGCCAGCTCCATTCCATACCTACTGCTGTCCTTGGTGATAGTCCCACCGTCCTGGTATCTCCAGTATGTGGGGGTCTCCACTGAAACCGAGCTGCATCTTCACTAAGGGACCCTTCTTCCATCACATGATACCAAGCCTCATATCTTCTCCATGATCCTGTCATGCCTTCAAAAGCAGTACCATGTAGGAGACCCTTACATATTACCAAGTCTGTTTTCAGCTTGATAGAGCCTTGGGTTTCGTCTGGACCACAGCTTCTGTGTGCTGACCCTGAGGAAATACTTCCGAAAAGAATTCACCTTGATGATTGATGCTGGTCTCTTGTTACTCACAGCTGATATTTCAGCCCCGGCTGATCTGCATCAATTGACCCAGTAAAGCAAAGGTCTCACTTCAGCAGTTCTGATCTTCTTAATCACAGACGATTCTTTAATCACAGCTGACCAAAAAGCACAGCTCCTCAATTCAGAATACCACACAGACAGCCCTGATAGTCTCTGCTTCCCTCAGGATGCCCCAAGCCAGGCCTCATCGTCCACATTCTCTTCAGCAGAACACTTCCAAGCTGAAGGCTACTGAAGGTTAAATTCAAGTGGATATTTTATTCATTCTTGGTAGCTAGGCGTGGACTAGTAAGAGGCTGAATCCCATGTCTTATCTCCTTTGAGGTTTGCTTCCCCTGTTCTCAAAGCTTTATTGTGGGGAAACAGATATTTCCCAGAATAAATATTCTGGGAGAATATGTATTTACCCTCCTCGCCTCCAGGAAAGAAATCAAAGTTCCCCCCAATATGTGCTGTTTGGGGGGAGAAAAGCAGACAACTCAGTCTGGCATGATCACCTGTCCCTGAGTGTGTTGGATGTGTGTAGCAAGAGTTTGGATTCAAGCTTTGTAGGAGTGAAAGCTTACTAACCTTGGACAGGTGCTCCAAGAGAGGAATGCCGTGTGGGAAAAGGGATCCGAGGGGGAGGTCTCAGTTCAGGGGCAATATGAAAAGTTCAGGTAGTGACTCATCTCTGCACTCTGACCATAGGGTTGGGGCTGTGTGGGCAAGCTCTCAAGTCCCGCTTCCCTTAGTCAGTGCAAAAGACAGACTTGCTCCACGTTCATCAGTCCTGGCAGGTTTCCACCACTTTACAGATCTGCACATGCATTATTTTTTTATCTCAGCAGCCTCCGTGGAGCTCAGAATGTCAACATGAAATATACTTTAGAGATAGGAGCAGAGAGAAGACAGTTTCCTTTTAGGGAGTTAGAAGAGATGGCCCATGAATGCAAAGACTGGACTCAAAAGTTGTGAATTAGCTGAGGTTAGCTCAAAAGCTCTAATCTGGCTTTGAAGACCTCTTTCTGCACAGGAGTACTGAGATGCTCATGACAATACACTTTCTGTGCCATAAATTAATTCTCTGTAAATTGAGCCCAGAAGCATGGATTGTTTTATTTTTATTATTTTAAAACTTCTAAAATGTATTTATTTTGTGTGTATATCTATATGTGTTTGTGGTGGGGGTGCGCAAGCACGTGTTTGTGTGGGCCTTTATATGTCTGCCACTTGTGTGGGGGTGCCAGGGAGGCCAGACAAGAGCATTGAGTTCCTGAAGTTACAGACAGTTGTGAGATGCCCAGTCTGAATGTTAGTATCTGAATTTGGGTCCTCTAGAAGAGCAGCAAGATCCGTAACTGACGCACCATCTCTTCAGCCCCAAGAAGTATGAATTCTAAGAGGACTTGGATCCAAGACCGTAGCCAACCACAGGCGTTTGCTCTGATAATGGCAGATTTCCCAGTGCGGCTTCTTGCTTCCCATCCTGGCTCCTCTTAACCCTTTAATCTTTCTGGCTTTTTCTAAACCTACATTCTCCTGGCCTTATCTCTCACCCACTCAGAGTTCCCTACACCCAGTCCAGGCAAGGAGAAACATCTCAACTCAATCCCTAGTTTACATAAGGTTGGGCTGATCAATCTCAGGCACTGGATGCAGAAAGAACCCCGTCAAGGAACTAGGCTGGAAACTCACCTTGAGACGCGCCCTTGCAGGAAGCAGCTTCTCTATTTCAACCAAGCTTGGCTTACTCTTCTGGCCAGCCACCCATCGAATGAACCTGAGAGCCACGGGCTCAGGGTGACTTGAGTGGCCCCGAGTGCTGGTTCCCTTGCTTTGAGCTAACCCACCAGAGCCAAGCCGTAGGCCCAAACTCAAAGACCTCCACAACAGACCATTGCTAATCTCACAATTCAGATACATCCCAATCGATCATTTAGTGGGCCATTTGACTAATAGATCTCTCTCTATTCAGTGTGACAGTGGCATATCTACATGTTCAACCTTCTACGCTCAAAACCAGTCTTGTTTGAGTCCATCTCAGTAGCACCTAAAGATGTGGAATGGGTGGATAGGGATTTTACATGCATGCTGAAATGAAGTTTTATCCCAGTATAGTTAATATTGAGCTTATTCTGCCAGAATAAGCGGTCTGCAAAGATTTTTGGATAGTAAAGAATTTATTGAATTACTGAAGAAGAGCTCTTGCCATTTGAAGAATAAACTTGTCCAACCTGATCTGTGAGTGACGGACAGTAAAAAATATCACAGCAAAATGCCTCATTTTAAAGGTTTCTAATATTTAAAATACAAAACCTTCTGGACAGAACTTCAAT
The DNA here is from genome assembly GCF_000622305.1 of Nannospalax galili. Taxonomy (NCBI): domain Eukaryota; kingdom Metazoa; phylum Chordata; class Mammalia; order Rodentia; family Spalacidae; genus Nannospalax; species Nannospalax galili. Next base: position 2,110,914 of record NW_008334665.1, on the reverse strand, counting down.
ATCACAGTAGTGCCCCAGGTATCAACAGACGAGATACATGAAATTAAAAAGTTTCGACAGCAAAGGAAACTATCAGCGGAGCACACAGACAGCCCATAGAATGGGAGAAAATCTTTACCAGCTCTGTGTCAGACAAGAGGCTAACACCCTGAATTAACAAAGAACTGCAGAAATTAAATATCAAGGTAATAAGATTGCCAGTCGTCAAATGGGCTAATGAAACGATCAGACACTTTTCAAAAGAAACATTTTCAAAAGAACATTCTAGGTTTTAGAGATGAATAATAGTCAGTTAAGTAGATATAGATATACATCAGGTTTTTATTATCCATTCATCTGTTGATGAACAACTAGGTTGGTTCCTTCCATTCCCGTGGCTTCAGAATGGTGGCATTCTGACTACTCAATGACATGTATAGAGTTTGGGACTGGACAAGTGTTTAAGTGGCTACCTTAATCCAGCTGTGTGAGTTTTATTTGTGAGTTGATTACAATAAAGTCATTTTTATTAAAAATGAAAATGACGTATGTGAGGATTTAGAAAAGACATAATATTTAAAAGTAGGTGTGTCCGGCCTGCTTTGCTTCCTCAACGTCAGTGAAACTCTAGTAATTATTTGAAAGTTTCTATTGTGTCTTAAACATCAATCTTTGGGCCACAATGGCTAAACTAATGTGCCACCAAGTCCAAGAGCCTGAATTCTATCCCTGGGACACTCACGGTAGCAGGAGAGAGCTGATGCCTGCAAACTGTTCTCTGACCTCCACACGTGCCTCATGGCATGCATGTGTGCAGGATGTGCATATGTGCACACACACAGTATATACACAGACCCCCGTCACCCCCCACACACTTGCACACTGAATAAATAAGTAAAAATCTAATTGGTATGATTTTGAAAATTTGTTCTACCACTAGTGGTTTAAAGATGGGAAGAAAGTAATTTTTACAGATCAAAAAACAAAAACAAACAAACAAACAAAAGACCAATAGGAAAGCGATTCCTAAATGAACACAACATCTTAAAATCTTTATTTTCCTTTCTCCTGCTTGTTCAGTTTTCAGGGCTGGGGGATGGAACTCAGGATCCTACCACGCTAGGGCAGTACTCAACAGCCTAGATCCTCATTTCCCAGACTGAACCAGACAGGATACAAAATACTACGCTCAAAATAATTTCAATTTTGCGCTTAGGCTTACATGGATGCTTCATGTGTACTTGTATGTCTAGAAGAAGCAGAAAAATATGTAGCTCGCCACATTGCAGTTCATCATGCAGTTTTGTCCTTTTGCGTCGTCTATGTTTTCAAGAATTTCTGTAACAATGTTTTAACAACCATCTTAAGATAGGACACACTAGTGAGGAAATGAGCTTCAATCTAACTTACTGAATCCTTAATTCTCAGAACTCTTATTTTAGCCAGATGCTATGAAAATGTCCCTTTAACTGTAGCTCTTATTTCATGTAGTATGAAATTTGAGATTATTGCCAAATGACTTTTTGATTTCTCAGAAGGTTTGACTTTCAAAACGTTTCTGTCCATCAAACCGTGGAATGTGCCTGACTCCTCACTCTGAGCTCTGTGAAAGCCAAATCTGAGCAATTTGAATAGAAGAAGCTTTATTTAAATGAACTTGATCTTACCGTGCCCCCATCTCCCAGCAGAGGGTATCTCTGGATACCCACTACCTACAAAATTCTATTAATATGAAGTAGATATTCATGAAAGCAAGGCTTAGGGTGGATCTCCTCTCCACTGAAGCCCTTGCAAATTTTGACTGAAATGTAGTAAGATATTTTGCCAAAACCTATTTGTGATTTTTATATGACATAGCTAAATCTTGCCTCTAGTAGAGGGGCACATATAATTCTGGTTCAGATTGCTTCCCTAGTCCATCAAAAGCAAGGAAAAGTGCAAATTTTGCCCAGACCTTTAAACAACCTCACTATAGAAAAAAAATCCAATACCAGTCACAACGGGAAGCTACTGAGCCTCCCGAGAAGAGCTTTGAGCCACTGTTTGTCAACATCCCCGCTGCTTCCCCAGACACCACATTTGGACTAGTGGAAATACCATATGATATATGTCTCGCTTTGGCCTCTCGAAGCTAAGACTGGCTGTGTATCAACTAGAACCCAGTAACGTATACCCATCCCCAGAAGAGTAAAGTAAAACTGCCACACTGTGCTGAATTTGTTGTGTTATCGCCAGTGGTATTTTTAATTAAAACCTGAGAAATAGATCATAATAATATCTTAATTTGGTTTTATTAGACTCTGACATCGGTTTGTGGAAAACTACCAGTTCTGAGTCATGGCCCTAATCACAGAGGGTCAAAGTATGACTTCCATTCTATTAAACATTGAAAGTCTCAATAGTAAGGTATCATGCATGAACTGACATGCAGGAGAGGCTTCATATTAAGACCACAGTAATTAAAGAGCACTTGGAAAAGGAGACCAAAAATCATATGCAGTGAAAACGTTAAATTCCAGGGACTGGTGACCTCAAGTGAACATATACTTTTGCCTCTGCATGGCTGCGATACTGGTAAAATAATCTCTGATAAAAAATACCTCTTGTCATGGCTTCGATGAACACCAATGGTGCTGGTCATCTGGATTGTTCAGGGAACCCAGAATGCCGGGCTCACAGGAACTGTTTGTCTTTGAGAGTTAGAAATGTTCTTTCCTTTGAATTTTATGCAAAAATGTAAACGGAACTGTTTGTCTTTGAGAGTTAGTTCTAAAAACTAACTACTAGGAACTCTACAGTATGCTTTTGCTAAAATGCTGCACTAGTCAATTGTTAGGTGAAGGTCCCTCTCTAGGCCTCCAGCTGCACCCTGACACACACACCCAGGTCTCAGCAATGTTCTTTCCTTTGAATTTTATGCAAAAATGTAAATGGGAGTTAGTGCTAAATGCTTAAAGAATGAAAACTTTAAAATATCTAATAATCATTTGGGTTGAATTTTATACTAAACATTGGATAATTTTGATACTCCCTTGCTTTATTGATTGAATGTATGAAGGGTAACATTTCTGTTTGCTGGTTGCAGAGATTGAAAGCCCCCAGCCAAATGCAGAGTCAAGGGCAGTCTGCAGCGTAATTGCCCCAGCCTCCTCAGAAGTGTGAAAGGACATGGGTACAAGAAAACGTCACGGCAAATCAAGGGAAAGCAAAGGAATTGTACAACTACATCCAGTGTGAGATCCTGGCCTGGGTGATGGACCAGAGGGACAGCTGTGAGATGTGGGGCAGTTGTATTAAGTTTGCATAGTAGGCAGTGGCGTTAATCAGTTGACGTGTGTTGTTCTTCATAATTATAATTGGTCACAAAAGGGAATATTCTTATTTTAATTCTCAAATGTTTCAGGAAAATTATATCCATAGCCCCCAGCCAAATGCAGAGTCAAGGGCAGTCTGCAGCGTAATTGCCCCAGCCTCCTCAGAAGTGTGAAAGGACATGGGTACAAGAAAACGTCATGGCAAATCAAGGGAAAGCAAAGGAATTATACAGCTACATCCAGTGTGAGATCCTGGCCTGGGTGATGGACCGGAGGGACAGCTGTGAGATGTGGGGCAGTTGTATTAAGTTTGCATAGTAGGCAGTGGCGTTAATCAGTTGACGTGTGTTGTTCTTCATAATTATAATTGGTCACAAAAGGGAATATTCTTATTTTAATTCTCAAATGTTTCAGGAAAATTATATCCATGGAAAGAATAAGAAATCAGTGGGATAAAAATCCACATCTGACCAAGTGAAGGGTTCAAAGAATGTATGTTTTATCATGAAAATTTTCAAAAGGTTGAAATTACTTGAAAATGAAAAGTTGTCTCTTATCTTTTAAATTATTTGCCTCTATCCAAAGAGGGCAGAGGAGAGAAATAAAAGTGTGTCACCCTGTGTCGGGAACTTTGGGCACATCTGCGAGGGAGGCTCTAGATGAGGCTAATTGTGGACGGAAAGCCCACCCTGACTACGGACAGCACCATCCCGCAGGCTGGGTCCTGGACCTTACAAAAGGATGGAGAAAGCTGCGCGTCATCTCTCACTGTTCTCTGCTTCCTGGCTGTAGATGCCACGAGACCTCGCACCACAGACACCAGGACTTCCCCATCATGATGGGCTGGACCCTGGAGCTGCGAGGCAGAAAACCTTCCTCTTGAAGTGACTTCTTTTCAGGTATTTTGTCACAGAAACAAGCAAAGTAATGAATGAAAATTTCTTCTCTAGAACAGCTGTCCACTGACTTTCCTTCCCAGGTGCCGTTTCCTGTCTGTTCACACAATAAGGCTTCTGAGCCATTTCTTACATTCTTATTCCTCAGTTGGAATGTATTCTTAATTATTTCCTTACAAGTCCTCATCCAATTGATCATTTTCCCCCACAACAATTATAATATGTAATTACGTGTGAGGATTAATATTGCCAACTTGAGAAGATCTAAAATTACCTAGAAGACAAGTCTTTGGGCACATCTGCGAGGGAGGCTCTAGATGAGGCTAATTGTGGACGTCCTGCTCTGACAGTGCCCCCCCATCCTGCTCTGACAGTGACTCCCCCTGCTCTGACAGTGCCCCCCCATCCTGCTCTGACAGTGCCCCCCCATCCTGCTCTGACAGTGCCCCGGACCTTACAAAAGGATGGAGAAAGCTGCGCGTCATCTCTCACTGTTCTCTGCTTCCTGACTGTAGATGCCACGAGACCTCACACCACAGACACCAGGACTTCCCCATCATGATGGGCTGGACCCTGGATCTGCGAGGCAGAAAACCTTCCTCTTGAAGTGACTTCAGGCATTTTGTCACAGAAACGAGCAAAGTAACGAATGAAAATTTCTTCTCTAGAACAGCTGTCCACTGACTTTCCTTCCCAGGTGCCGTTTTCTGTCTGTTCACACAATGAGGCTTCTGAGCCATTTCTTACATTCTTATACCTCAGCCTTACCATGACAGCAAAGAAGTGTGCCCTGTCCTGCTCTGACAGTGCCCCCCCTCCACTCTGACAGTGCCCCCTGTCCTGCTCTGACAGTGCCCCCCATCCTGCTCTGAGCTGTCCACTGACTTTCCTTCCCAGGTGCCGTTTTCTGTCTGTTCACACAATGAGCCTTCTGAGCCATTTCTTACATTCTTATACCTCAGCCTTACCATGACAGCAAAGAAGTGTGCCCTGTCCTGCTCTGACAGTGCCCCCCCTCCACTCTGACAGTGCCCCCTGTCCTGCTCTGACAGTGCCCCCCATCCTGCTCTGACAGTGCCCCCCCTCCTGCTCTGACAGTGCTCCCCCATCCTGCTCTGACAGTCCCCCTCCTCCTTCCCCAGTTGGAGGAACTGAGGTTTTCTGGAGACGGACGTGCTCCACAGGCTCAGTGTCTCTTTGTCCAATTTCAGGCCCAGAAATCATGAAAAGCCTGATCCCAGACACGGGCAAAAATGAAATCTTTAAAGCAGTACCCAATGGAAGAAATGGATACATAATTGGAATTTGATAAAAGACAAAAAGCTAACAACTTGCCTTAGAAAATTGCCTTTGTAGATGAAAGATAATTGACTATAACCTGAAGAATAAACTGCATCGTGTAGGAAAGTTGAAAAGATAAGTGGCTTAAAGTGCCATGAGAGTAAGCTCCATTTAGAGTGCAAGTGGGTGCAGTGAGGATGTGTACAAATGCTTTTAAGACACAGCCTCCTACAGGAAGGACTAGGGCTTTTTTATTTTATAGAAATGGCATATTATAAATGATGTCAACAGTCTGAATCTATCAATCTCTTCCATAGTTAGTTCACTATACATTACCTATATTTTAATTTTTTTGATAATAGTGAAAGTCATTAATTCACAGAAATTAGAGATAAAGCAAGTTTTATAAAATCTGTTAAAATAATTCAGAATTAATATCACCATTAGGCAAACTAATGTTCTGGCTAATCCATGGTATTAAGTAGGCCTGATTTATTATTTTACCTAGGTGAAATGTCTGCAGTCCCTCTCTCTTGTCAGTATTTAAAGCTAATTTTCTTTCCTTTGGGTACCAGTCAATGGAAAACAAGGAGCGGAAAGGAGCAAGATGTGAAATTAGATGAGAAGTCATTTTAAACTGCATTGGCCAGGGAACTCAGGAATTCAGCATCGAAGGTAAATACTGAGTCAGTGACTTCCTGAGACGCCATTAGACATAAGAATGGCTTGATATCAGACATGCGATACCTCGTAATAGGAGTGTGGGGCTCGTAGACGCTCAAAGCCCTAGGCAGTTGGGTGACACTGTTCCAGGCATCCTGCAAAGCACATCAGATCATGTGTCCTCCCCCATTTCCTCAGTAGTACAGCAGCCACATCCACCTGCGAGGATGGAAGAGCTAGCTCCACCACTGTTCACATGTACCTGAGCTCAGCTGATCCCACCTGCCCTTGACTAACATCGCTGTGGAGAACAAATCTCAGAAGCCGCACAACCTTTGTGAACCCTTCTGCTCCTAAGTTGTGGTGATGGTGAATGAATCTTTGTCTCCCTGCGTCCGTATGAGACAGCACAAGGAATGAGCTTAGCGTGGTGTCAAGGGTTTGAAACCAGTCTGTCCTTGTTGACCTGTCTCAGGTTTTGTCAAAAGAGTAGTTTTAACCCAGTATTCCCATTCCCAGGCTTATCTTGGGGCGTGTTCTCCCACTTCCCAGAGCAGCCGGTTTACCAGCCTTCCTTGGCTCCCTCAGCGCACACCTCAGTCCTCTAGTCCCGTCAAAGGGAGTCTTTATGTTTGTTCTTTCAAAAATCATTTGGGACATTCCGGGCCCTTGGAAATTTCATATAAATTTTACAACCCGAATGTCAGTCTTCACAAGTTAAATTAATACAGCCTGTTGGGCCCGAACTATGCTGATTCCATAAGCCATATAGAGATGGGCAAAGCCACGAATCAGAAACACTGACCTCCTGATCGATGACTCGGTATGTTTCTTTCTTCTCTTCGGTTTTTCAGAATTTCTGAGCTGTTTCATCATTTCAATTCAAAGTCTTCTACATATTTTGCTGAATTTATTCCTACTATTTTACATTTTCTTTCTTTAAAATTTACCATTAAACAAAATTTACCATTAAGCAAAATCATTCTGGAGCTGAGGAGATAGCTCGGGTGATTGCTGCTTGAGTGAGGAACTGGGTTCCATCTTCCAACCATGCGTAAAAACCTTGGGAACTGCAGCACACACTTTTAGTCCCAGCTGTGGGGCGACAGGGGCAAGAGGATTCCTGGGGCTTTCTGGTCACCGAGTCTAGCTGAGATGGCAAACTCCAGGTTCAGTGAGAGGCCGTATCTCAAAAAATAAGGCGGAGAGTAATTGCAGAAGCATCCCACACTGACTCTGACCTCTGCTTTCAGGGCACACGTGTACCACGCATGCACACACTCACATGAACACCACTGTGCTGGTGTGGATTTAATTGTGCTTTTGTAATATACAGCACCAATGCCTGAATCATTAATTCCTGTAGCTTCTGACCAACTAAGAACCCTCACAACAGGAGCCCTTTCATACACGCGAGACACGCACCCTCTCCTTTCACCCACCTTTCTTGCTTCACATCCTTACATGTCCTTCCTAGAGCCATGGATGTGGGCATTTCTGCTCCCCGCCAATCTTATGAGGGATGCTTTCAGACTCTGATCATTAAAAGTTAGCTTTGAGATTTCCTTGGATGACCTTTACTGGGTTTAGGCAGGCTTCCTTCTGTTCGTAGGCAGGTAAGAATCTTCAGCAAATTCACAAAGAAATACTTGTCCAGCATCATTGATCTTAAGTAAAGTTTATAAAAAGTAATAACGAATCTGCCAATTCCATGGTTTCCAATTCCACGGCTTTGGTTAGTCTGCACAGACACTGGTAGCTAAACAAGAACGGGGCTCTGTGCTAAGTCTATGCTATCTCCGGCCTTCACAGAAGGCGCCATCTCCTCCCCTCCCTGGCCCCAATGTTCTCGGTGAAGGGATCTCAGAGCCTGGCTTCCCCATGCTATTTCATGTCTTTCCTCATTCCTAACAAATAGTACATTATATAACGTCTTCATTCATGAGATTTGGCAACATTAAAGCAATATGCCAAATATAATTTTTTAAAAAATGATTAAGTTTTAGTCCATTTCTCTTTCAAAAACCTCAATACCTTTCAAACATTCTTTCACGATACTGAATTAGTTGCAAAGACTCATCTTTTGATCACATTTATAGGATGAGAATAATTCATTTAATCCTCATGAGGCAGCTTCAGAAGCCACTTTATTAAGGGAGATTAGCTTTTAAGCTTCATAATTATTTTGAAATAACACTTGGTATATCATAAATTTGCGTGAAATATTTCTGCATTTATAGAAAAGAGAAACTTTCTCAGAAACGTGTAAGTTAAAATCCTGCTATTAAGACCAGTCCTCCATGGGGATTGCAGGCGAGCCTGTTTCTACAGCTGTCTGAGACACCTTAGACGTCTTCCTGGCCCTGCTATTCCCACCCCACATATGGCGCCTCTGCTGCCACAGTGCTGTCCAAACAGCAAGAGCTCAATGGGTTCCTGTTGATTGAATGGCATCCTGGTAAAGATAACTTTTAAGTCAATACCAAAGCTAAGCTTTCCTCTACTTGGGGGATTCAACAGTTTGGTTTCCAAGAGCAAGAACTGAGCCCCCAAGTTAAGCAGAGAATTTTCAAGTCATGTCTAAATGAGATCCATGGCAAAGGCTAACACACAAAGCCCTCAGGGAAAGTGGGGTCCTCTCAGTGCCTGCCTCTGACACAGGTAAAATGGCATGTGAAAAACCCACCCCATGGAGTTAGCATGGATGCGGTTCTCCCTTTGTGAGAGTTCTCTGGGATGCGTCCTCAGAAGTAATTTCACAGAAGCTGTTTTTACAAGGAAATGCTGTGAGGCCTCAAATCACTCAGGCTCTCTGGATATGAGCTCTATTTATGAGACGCTCTTAATATCAAATAAATTACACATGAACTTCATCAAAAGCAGCTGTAACATTTGTGGGAGTTTTCTGTGCACTGTGTAAACCCTGGTCCCCTGTGCCACACTTAGTAGGCATCAATATCTGAGATTGGGTTTAATCATTGTCTTCTGGAAACACATAAAGTAAAAATTCCCGAGTGAGAAGCAGAGATACCCTGGCTTAATCTGTAAACACATTAATCATTTCCGATTTACTTGGGGACTACTAAACAATAGATTTAGAGATAGATCTGTGTTTCAATTTGGGCCCAAGCCAGCGAGTGCTGCGCCTCGGTCACCCTGCACTGCCAGGCAGAGGCGTGATCGAGCCCGTCACGTGGTGGCTCTGCTCGCTCCACTGGTGAACGAAGAATTCTGACATAGGGAAATCCTTTCAGCTCAGTCTGAGGTTGGTCATCAGCAGGATCTTCTGTTGTGACATCACAGGGTCATTCAGATCAGGAGGATGTTCTCACAGCTCTCGCTGGAGTCCATGGGAACAAAGGCCTTACCCAATACGTGTGGGAGGGAGCTGCCCCCTCCTCTTTCAGCCACCCAGGGAGTCAGGCAAGAATTCCTCCCGTGGCTGTAACGTCCAGAAAAACTAGAATTCAAGGAAGAGAATCTCTGAAGAAAAGCCAATCTGAAATAAAACTGGAAACAAAAACTCAGGAACTCAAACAGAAAGCTTACAGGAAAGAGCTGAAGGGAAGTGGAGGAGGCGGAGCAGAGAGCATCAGATCTTGAAGACACACGTGGGGAAATGGACCTTCACTCCAAGAAAATGTCAAATCTAAAATAAGCCAGGAATGGAATATGCAAGTCCTCTGGGACACTGTGGAAAGAGTAAACAGATGAATCATAGCCATAGAAGAAGGAGAAGAAACACTGGCCAAAGGTGCAGAAAATATTTTTAATATAATCATAGAAGCAAATTTCCTAAAATCGGGAGATACTTGTCAGTATAGGAGACATAGAGAACACCAAGTAGACAGGATCAGAAAAGAAACTCCTCACACCATGTAATAGTCAAAATGTTAAATGTAAAGACAAAGGAAGGGTACTGAAAGTTGTGAGAGAGAAAGATCAAGTCACAAACAAAGAAAGGTTCGTAAGAGAACAAGCTGATTTGTCCACAGAGATTATGAAAGCCAGAAAGGCTTGGACCAATGTCATAGGAGTCACGGAAGAGCACAGATTCCACCCAGACTACTAAACCCAGTAAAATATCAGTTGTAACGGAAGGAAAAAGACGAACTTCCCATGACAGACAGACTTAAGAAATTTATGTCCACGAACTCAGCTCCACAGAGAATACTCAATGGAATATGTCCTGCGGAAAAGAATAAGTTGTTGGAGAGATGGCTCAATGGTTAAGTGCACTGACTCCTCTTACAGAGGACCCAGTTTCAACTCCCAGCACCCATGTGGCTGCTAATAACTGCCTGTAACCCCAGTTCCAGGGGATCCAACGCCCTGTTCTGACATCTGAGGGCATTGCTCTAGACAGGTGCACTTACACACTTGCAGGCAGTACACTCATACACATAAAATATTAAAAAGAAAAGAAAATTAAATAGTTTCAAGAAGGCACAAAGAATAAATAACTCCAGAACAATTAACCAAGAGCGTCTCACAGAACAGCACTATTACTGTGAAAATAGTCATCCTACCAAAAGCAATATGCAAATTCAATACGATATCCATTAAATTTCTAACACAATTGTTCACAGAAATTGAAAAAATGTCTAATTTCATATGGAACCACAAAAATGCAGGACAGCCATTATAATCCTGTACGACAAAAGAATTGTGGGAACCATCAGCATCCCTGATTTCAAACTATACTACAGAGCTATAGTAATAAAAACAGCACGGTAGTGGCGTAAAAATGACAAAGCGATCTGTGGAATAGAATTGAGGACCCAGATTTAAATCCACACATTTACAGCCACCTGATATTTTTGCAAAGGAGCCAAAAATACACAATGGCTAAAAGATAGCTCATTCAACAATGATACTGGCCAAACTGAATAAAGGG
>NW_008334665.1:2097975-2099701 GCF_000622305.1 Nannospalax galili | reverse complement strand
TCCCAGCTATATATTTGACAGAGGATTAGTATCTAGAATATACAAAGAACTCAAAAAGCTGAATGTCAAAAACAACAAACACACTTAAAAAGTGGGACAAGGAAACGAATAGGGGGCTCTTTAAAGATGAACCACAAATGGCTTAGGACTACTTAAAAAATGCTCAACATCTTTACTCATCAGGGATTCAGAGCTTAGAGAAAGCCACAGTGCTTGAAGTTTCCAGTCTTATTTATATTTTATGTGTATGAACCTTTTGCACATATGTATGTGCATCATTCTTGGCCACGTTTTGACGAGTACCGTTCAACATCTTTACTCATCAGGGATTCAGAGCTTAGAGAAAGCCACAGTGCTTGAAGTTGCCAGTCTTATTTATATTTTATGTGTATGAACCTTTTGCATATATGTATGTGCATCATTCTTGGCCACGTTTTGACGAGTACCGTTGAAGGAACTCTGAGGAACAGCATGGCTCCGAGGATACAGATTTCGCCGGACCCTGGAAGGGCAGGTCGAGCATTTCTGGGTAGCAGTTGGTTACGATCCCCAATAGAGGAGAAAGAATGTCTGTCAGTCACTGCAATACCAAATTTACAAACCTCCAAAACTTGAGCCTTGGAAACATTCTCCGACTTCTGTTATTGGTGAATTAGGAAGATCAGAGGTGCGAGAGAAAAACGATGGAATTTATTTTACTCTTAGATTCTTGCCAGTTTTTTCTTCTGTAAATGCTGTTTATGGGTTTTGACATGCAACACTCACATTGTTTTTCCCAATTAACCTGTAGGATCTGGAAAGGAAACGACCATGTGTCTGCACAGTGTTTCACAGAACTAACCGACCAAGCAGTGCCTGAGGTGCTAACCAGGTGCAGACACCACACAGCCTCTCTGAGAGTTCTGGGAATTAGTCTGGGGAAATAATTTGCCTTGTATTTTAGTGCAGTCCATAGCCTGAACAGTTGAAATAGTCACGTCCTGCATAGACCACACCCACTGTATCCAGTGTGCTCAGCTTGAATTACAGACCCAATGAGCTGAATTAAAAGGGCGGCCTTCCCTTCAGGGTGTCACTCAAGTTCTCCACCCAGCTCTCGAAGACAGAGGTGAAAGCAATCTCCTTCCTCGTGGCTCAGTGGGGAACAGGCTCATCAACCTGGTGGAGAATGGCTCCCTCCTCTGCAGGCATCTTGCTGATAAATATGCCTACTCGACAAGCCCCACTCAGGTGTTTCAGGTGGTTTTAGGAGGTGCTGAGGGAACAGGAGTTATAGAAATAGTAGATCATTTTCTTAAGCGTTTTTCCTTCCTCCACAATGTGGAAGAGCTGGGCTTACAGTTGTGTGTTTATGCACAGGGCTGGGTGCTGGGTGAGTGTGCAGTGGGGGTCACCAGGCTGTTCATTGCAAGGGCTGAGTGTGGTCTTGCCGGCGGATGGCTTGGATGCAGCTCAGCTCCCTATACACTGAGATGGGCCAGAATTGGACATAACAATGGCAGCAAATCAGAGTACAGGTCACAGGTGTGCTGGACGTTCTCACCAGACATCGAGTTTTCTTTCAGGAGAGTGTGTACGGTTCTCACTTGGAATATTTTATTTTATAAGTTTAGTTTTCACTTAAAACAACTCAAAAGCCAACATGAAAAGTACGTGAAGGAAGAGTGATTGGGGCAGCACAGCTCTGGCTGAGCCAGGACGCTGGAGGACAGAGGCCCCGGGCAAA
>NW_008334665.1:2072163-2096612 GCF_000622305.1 Nannospalax galili | reverse complement strand
TTTTTTTTTTTTTTCCCTCGAGACAGGGGCCTGTAGCTCCAGCTGGCCTGGAACTCACTACGTAGACCAGGCTGGCCTCGAACTCACGACAATCTGCTTGCCTCTCCCAATCCTTTCCCTTTTCCTTTTTTTTTTTTTTAAAAAAAAGATGTATTTTTATTTATAATATACGTGTGTATGTCTGTGTGAGCGTCTGCCACATGTGTGCAAGTGCCCAGGGAGACCAGAAGGAGGCCTTGGGGCCCCTGGAGCTGGCTGTGAATTGCCAGGCCTCAGTGCTGGTAAACCAACTCCAATCCTCTGGCAGAGTAACAAGTGCACTCTAACATCCAGCCCTCTCTCCTGCTCCCAGGGGGAGGAAGAGGAACTAAGGTGTGCCAGGTCCTCTGACAGCCACTGCCCTAGGGGTCCTGGCAGGTGGGCTCAACTCTGTGTTTCCTTCACTCTACATGCAGCACACACTCCAAACCTAGGAGGAGTCACCTCAGACAGCAGCAGCAATGGAGCCCAGGGGTGTGCACGTCACCATTGGCAGAAACACAGCACATGCTAATCTTCTTCCACATAATGTAATTTTGCTTGTGACTAAAACAGTCCTGAGCTCAGCCTACTTACCTTCAAAAATGATGGTGGACTTGTAATGCTAACTACTCTTGCCTTTACTTCTCCTTCACACACACGCAAAAAGGAGTGCAATTTGAGAGTCTTTTAGTTGGGCAACCTCTTCAGAGGATGATGTGATAAGAATAGGAGGTAGGCTGGGCTGGAGAGATGGCTCAGCAGTTAAGAACACTGGTTGTTCTTGCAGAAGACCCGGGTTTGAATCCCAGCACCCACATGGCAGCTAACAACTGTCTGAACTCCAGTTCCAGGGGATCCGACAGCCTCTTCTGCCCTCCGTGGGCATTGCACACACGGGTGCACTTGCCTACATGCAGGCAATACACGCACACACATATAAAAATAATAAATAAAAAATATTTTATAAAGTTTCTTGGCTAAAAGTCAAAATATCCCTGGGCCTCTTAGTAACATACTCCCTTCCAAAGGCCAAAAATCTCAAAAGTATTTGGGTAGCAAAAATCCCCATAAGAAAATAAAAAGAAAGAATACATTAAATTATCAGAAAAAAGTGACGGGGAGATATGGGAGGAGTTGGAGGGGAGGGAGTGGGGATGAAATGTCTTATATGCATGTATGAAATTCTAAATAAAGTATTAAAAAAGAATCAGTAAAAAACGTTTTAAAACATTAAAAAAATATGATGATGAAGGTGTCTGCCTGTCTCTTCCCCGGATATAAATTGCCACCAGACTTCTGTACACCAGGCTTCCTTAGGACACTTGCAAAGCATAGTTCCCACCTGGTCACTGCCCGTTCTGCCCCAGCCACCAGAATTGGAGGGTACCGTGTCATGCTCGGTCCTGCAGGTGGGTTCATGGAGAGAGCTGGTGCCTGGAGAAGCTGGGAGGTTCTCCTAACTTCTAGGTCTGAAGACGGCTCAGACCCTGAGGTGTGGCCTAAATCAGATGAAGCAAATGTTCCCACAGTAGAAACCTGGAATCCACAGGTGTCACCATGGGCATGGATGATGTATCAGAAGACTTGCCAAAATGTCTGACTATGGCTGCACGGGGAATCAGGTGAGTCACAGCCTTGACTCCCTGAGCAGGAAAAGCTGACGTAGAAGGCTGACGTTCCCCAGGAGGGACGGTACAAGAGCCTTCATTTTCCACTTTTTTTAAACTTTTGAGATTTCATGCATTGTATTATCTTTGCATTATTTTCATTCCTCCAAGTCCCACACCAGCTCCTCCCATGTTCCGACTCCCTCTCAATATTTGTCCTCTTCTTTGATATTAATGTCCACATACACACACACACACACACACACGTGCACACACACACATGAGGCAGTAGGCACTGATTCCCTTTAGTGGAGCGCCTGTGTACCTGTGTTTAGGACAGCCCACTTGGGATTTAATAAGTTTTCAGGGATCTAGTCCCTAGAGAAAGATGATTCTCCATCCCTCAATATGCATTGATTGCTCATAGTTCACTGCACACACACACACACACACACACACACACGTGCACACACACACACACACATGAGGCAGTAGGCAATGACTCCCTTTAGTGGAGCGCCTGTGTACCTGTGTTTAGGACAGCCCACTTGGGATTTGATAAGTTTTCAGGGATCTAGTCCCTAGAGAAAGATGATTCTCCATCCCTCAATATGCATTGATTGCTCATAGTTCACTGTCGTCTTGAGGTGAGACCTGTGACATTTCCGCCACGCCCTTCTCTTAGCCTGTCAACTGGTTTGCGACAAGATCCTTAACTGAAGTGCTCATGAGAATATTTCTAAATCAGAAGGGGGAAATCTAGGTAATGTGCAAAGACAGAGAAAACAGAAATCCCACTCCTGGTTTATGCAAACAATCTCAGGCAGACGCTTTCTCACTCAGGAAAAATGCCGGTGAACTTCCGAGGATCTGGCAGCCACACCCTTTCATACTCACTGGCTGGCCTTGCTGAGCAGCTTGTAGTGTGCACACCTCTGCTACTTGACAGCACTGTCTCTGAATGATCAAATATGTTCAAAGAACAGACTTTATGCAACATTTCACTGGTATACCAACCTGGCATATAATGGGTTTCCTTCTTTCAAAATAATAATGTCCCAAATCCTCCTGATTTAATTGGATAAAAATGACCAGAGTCTAATGAATTGAAAATCTCAGTGACGTTTCTCCTTAGTGTGGGCCACTCTGGTGAAGGCAGGGAATCCTGGGAATCCAGGAAGGACCAAGGTTCGTTTTGTAGCTGTGACTCACCTAGGGACCTGGACCCAAGGTGACCTGGTGGCACATCATAGGTCTTAGGGCCAGAAGACCAAGGTCATGAGATGCATTTGTCTGTGTGCTCGCATTAGGACACACGGTAAGAAAGTTTGCGATGGCTGATGTTAAGAATTCCAAGGGACACTCTCAGAACCAGAAGCACATTTTCATGTTTTGCAATTCAAATGTTGTTATGGTCACAAAGAATCTGTGATCCACAGAGAGAAGGGAAGCCCAAGGGGTCCTCAATAGATTGCTGGTCATGCTCACACTGGGCAGCATTCTATTAGGCCGATTGCTAATTAGAACTTGGACACTCCCTGATATGCCTGCGTGCTCCTGCATGGGTGCATCCTGGTGTGAATGAGGAAGTTCACCTTTGATGGCATCAGTCTGTGAACTCAGGGAGCATTTAACACCCCATTTCTGCTGCCTCCTGGCCCAGTGGGGAAACCATGCTATGCTTCCTGTTGATGGACAAAGATGTGACTGTGGCGCAGCCCGCTAATGCTCAGCCTCGGTTCCTGAAGCATGAGCGTCTGCGTTCACCCTGTCCCGCACAACTCTGCTGCATGGTGGGTTGGACAGCGCGAAGCTGTTCTGCCCACCCACTCAGGCATTTCAAGACTGTTCCCACTCTGCTTGGTACTAGAGTAAATACTTTCAAAAGGGTACTGAACTTGACTTTACAGTCGTGATCCATCACACCCTACTAAGGAAGCTTGTGTAACACAAGAAATACTTCTGTGGATGTTGAAGTCCTCCCTAAAGTCTTTTATTAAAATATTACCATTTGAATAGAAACACATTTTTGAAAACTGCTAGACTCTTCTTTGTCTATAATAAAAAAATAAAAACAGAAAGAGAAGTAGAAAAGTTCTGTCTTCTGTTTTGTATGGCCTGTGGCAGGAATGTGACAGAAAGAATTCATCAGTGTCCAAGGTCAGGAGATACTGCATTGCAGCCTTGTGTAATCCAACCATGGGCTGTAATTGAGGCAAAGTACCTAATTTCCAGAAATCTGCCTGACCTCACCCACTTAGTTTTCTCTGTGAGCATCTGGATGTCTGAGGCTGATTAAGCACATGTCCAAACACGCACACAATTTTGTTAATCAGCGCAAGTCCGAAGTCAGGAAGTATTTTATAAACCAATCTATTTTATGTTACAAATATCATAGATGTATATTAGAAATCTTTTCCCTAGTCCCTCAAACATTGATTGTTTGACTAGTTGAAAGAAATGATAGCAAACATACTATTTTTGATAGAAGGCGAATTAAATACATATTGTTAATTTTGCTTCAACCGGGATCTTCAAAGAAGTGTGGCAAATAATAGTATTCATCCGCTTAGAAAATTTTATGCAAATGAAAAAGATTATATAATAAAGGAAAATAACTTATCAAAATTGTTTGCTTTCTCAAAATATTTAAGTGCTTGCTTCCCAACTAGTGATAATGTAAGCATTTTTATAATAATGACTCATACTCATGAAATCATTTAACAATTATTTGCTGAGAGAACTTTTTAAATTGGTTTGATATTAAGACATTCTGTTAATATCTTGATTGTTCCTTCATTCATGGACAATAGTTTACAGAACATCCATTAAAAAGGCAACATATTTTACTTTGTTAGACACAAAGACAGTTGATACCACAGAAGGTGATTCAAAAACAATATATCAAGTTTGAGGTTCCTTACAGTGGAATTACCCTGGTTTTAAAAGATCTTAACCCACGTCCAGGCTTTGACTTAACCTACAACCTGAATATTAAAAGAAAATAAATATTTTGAACAATTTGAAATCTTATGTATTTAGTTTTTGACTATAGCTTGTTTCTGTGGGTCCTAAAAAGTAACTAGTTCTAATGATTTAAATTTTTCTGTGAATGTTATATATAATGCACATAATAGACTAAATAAACTATGTAAATTTATTAAAAAATATCTATTCCTGTGAGTTATACAACTTCTTGGAGCGACATTGCAATGTCAAGAAATCTCCTTAATAAGGGAGAGCCAAACATTGAATAAATACAGCAAGGAGATTAGCAGTTCACTGAATAATTTTGTTTTTTTTAATATTTTGTTATTTTTATTTTATGTATATGCATGTTTTGCCTGCATGTAAGTAAGTGCACCCGTGCTGCCGTGCAATGCCTGTGGAGGGCAGAGGCTATCGAATCCCCTGGAACTGGAGTTACACATAGTTGTTAGCTGCCATGTGGGTGCTGGAATTCGAACCTGGGTCTTCTGCATGAACAACCAGTGTTCTTAACTGCTGAGCCATCTCTCCAGCCCCAATTTTCTTGGTTTTAAAGACCATTTTCAGTTTCTATTATAGGATTTTGAATTTCTCTGGAAATACCCTGAGAACGTGCTTGCTTCCTAGGTGATTCTATCACCTAAGAAAGACCATGATGCATTTTAACCTCTGTGCAGAATACCCCCTGACCCCGTGCTATGGTGTTTACTAATGCAGCATCAGCTGCATCAGGACTTATGGTAGCGAGGGCATCACAGACCTTATATTACAACCATGAAATGACAAACTGCAGCAGCGTACAAGCACTAAATGCCGCCGAGATGCGGCTCAACTGGTGACATGCAGACAGGTCGGTCAATCTGCCGTGTTAAAGGCAGCTTCAAGAAAAACACAATTTCTTCTCCTCTGTTACACACTGTAACCTTTGCACAGTTTGTATGAGTGTGGACATCACTGAAAAGTTCTAATTTTCTATCCATTCTTGAGATCTTGACCCTAGATTTTCTGGAACCCACTATGGACCAGGCTGGCCTTGATCTCACAAATATCTGTCTGCCTCTGCCTCCTGAGTGCTCAGATTAAAGTCTTGCCCTATCCAGACCCGCAGGGCATGCCATTTTTAGCCATTGCTTGGACTCTGTTCACAATCCCTTATGAGACATGGTGAGCAGCATTGGAACAAGGGGTAGTATGGAGCAGGTAGCCCATCACCAGGTCAACGTGGGTCCTATATCACAGCTCATGGCTGAGGAAATGACTCCAGGAACACCTGTGGCTGACAGGGACCTGGTGGCCTGATAAAAGGAAAGGTTTGCACATGATGATTCCTGGGCCACAGGTCACTATATTCACTACACACACAGGAGACAGTGACCACGTAGTCACAGGTGTCCTCCGATGATGCATTTTTAAAAGACAGGCATGTAATTCTTATCTTAAAACACTTTTTTTTAAATTTAAGAGCACTTACTGCTCTTGTAGAGGGCCCAGGTTTGATTCCCAGTACCTCTATTGGGGAGACCCATAACTGCCTGTAGCTCCAGTCCCAGAGAATCCAGCACCCTTTTCTGAACTCCCTGGCATCCACCACACACATGTGACTGACATACATACACACACAAACACATACACATAAAACACATACAAACATATATAAATAAAAAATCTTAAAAAGCATTGCTTCTATTAAATGTTTTTAGGATTTATTATTTACCCTTTTAATTTCAATAATAAAGAAATGTTTTCTCTAGTCTCAAATGAATGAACACATTTTAACCTATCGATGGTAAAATTTAAAAACCTAAGTATGAAATGGGATATTTATTAAATGTGTCCTGATAGAAATCTGTATTTGACATGCTAAATTTCTTTGTGTGCATCTAGTGAGGAAAAGTCATTAACTAGAGAGAGCGGAAACACCACAGCACGGTTGCATAACCCAAGAATGAAAACCAGATGCACTTTGCATTTATTTTTAATCAGTCAGGTTCTGGTTTCATGACTATTTTGAATGACTCTTAACATTATTTAAGCTTGCCACTTTGAATGACTTTGACTTGGGAAATGAACTCCTTTTCCGCATCCAGCCTTTGTGTCTCTAGTTTCTGAGATGACAGGGCACTGGGCCGCACTGATGATGAGTTTCAGTCGTTTTCAAGGTGGGCACTACATCCTGAGTGGAGAATGCACCAGGGTGGGTGATTTCCTTGGGTTTGGTAATTCAGCTGTCTGAGGGTCTGGAAGAATTGCCAACTCAGTAAATGTAACATAAATTTTTAGACATGGTCAAAATATGTGGGTGCAGACTCTATGAATTAAAATATAATCTTAGCATTTAAGAGTTGGTAAGGAGACAGGGGTCTTACACCATATCTCCATATCCCCCCCAACCCCAGTTGCCACACTGGACTCATAAGTTCAACATGAGAGATTGTTATCTTACACATTCACTGTGTGGAAACTTTGTGTCCACCAAAACTTAGAAGCTCCCTGAGGTCCTATGGAGGACTATCTTGGGAGTAGAGTCCCATAGACAATGAGAATGGGTCCCCAAATCCTTAAAAATCCCACCAAAGGTCATGTGCCAAGAGAATGATGTCCAGGACTCTATTCACTATACTAAGCTCCCCCTCCAAGACTGTATTGGAGGCAGATAAACCATAAAACTGAGACAGTAGCAGTGCCTGGCTTCCAGGTGATTTTAAAGACTCAAGGAAAGACCTGATACAGGATTCCAGGAAGGCACTGCATCAATGGTGTGTGACCAAAGGGGTACTGTGTTCAAGATAGGCAGATGTCTAAGCCGTCCAGATTAGGGTTTCTACAGCCAACATTTGCATTCTGTAATTCTTCCCATTCCTTGGAGTTTTTTAATGTTTATCCAGAAGTCATTCTTCAGTTAAAGCTAATTTCTTTTTAAAACATTTGTGAATTAGTTCTTTGACAATTTCCTATGTATTAAGTATATCTGTTCACTGGAATTCCCTACCTCCTCCAGCCTCCTTTCCACCCCAACAACCCCTACACCTCCTCCCTACAATTCCATTACAAACATTCTTTTTTTTTTTTCTTTTTGTTGAGACCTATTGAGTTTATACGGGGCCATGTGTGCGACCATGGGTTTGAAACTACCCATGTGGTGGGCCCCTCGGTGGGTACGGAAGAAGGCAATGCTGACCCCTGGAACCCATCAATTCGCCTACGGGAACTCATTGCTCAGGATCATTCTTTAGGACTAAGATTTTTCAGTAAAAGTATCACACAATTTCCAGGTTCTTGCCAAACCATTCTGTAACTTAAAAAAAAAAAAAAACGACTCCTAGAATAAGGCACGGCCTCGTCCTTGTTTGCTGTGACTTCAGTATTCTCACTTTAGAGTGGTCTAACCTGGTAAACAACGTATCAACATCATGGTTTCAATGAAATACATTAACCAGCAAGTTTGCTACACATTATTTTTCTATAACTGATGAAGCTCTTGTGTGCTCATCTGCACGTATTTATTGTGGTTGTGTTCTAGTCGTTGTGGCATCTTTGTTTAAACTCCTCATCATTCTTTAAATTTCCTGTGTTGTTTTATTTTTCCTGTTCTTTATATGATGTAGCATTAGTCAAGTCCATTTCCTCTTCCCTCAACTTTGATCGGACTGTGTGCTCTGTGTCCTGTCATTTTAAGCACCCATCGTATGTGGAGAAATTGAAATCCTGTCCCCCAGTATGGGTTGCAGTGGAATCCTGGCTTACACCTGATTATGTGCGCACTGCAGGTGAGGGTGTGGTCATTTTCTCCATTTGTAGCTCAAATGATGCGGAGGGAGGTTCTAGGTGAATTCACCATGAATACACAGCTCAACTCCCAGTAGTAGGACCATGTTAGATGTCAGCACATGCTTCGAACAAGCATGCTAGACATCCCAGGGAGAGCTCTTCACTTTCACCCTCCCAAGTTACAGCTGTTTATGACCTTTCTCCCACTTACAGGGAACAGACCTGCAGCATTTTCTCTAAAGAATCAGTGAGGCTGGGGAGATAGCTCAGTTGATAAAGTATTTGCTCTAAAAACAGAGAACCTGAGTTCAAGCCTCAAAACTTTTACAAAAAATAGGAATAGTGGCATGTGTCTCTGCAGCAACAGAAAATTCCTAGGGCTCACTGTCCTGTCATCCTACCCTTCTAGATGAGTGCTCGGTTCCAAGTGAAAGACCCTGTTTGCTAAAACAGGGTAAGTGACTCCTGAGGAACAGCATCTCTCTCTCTCTCTCCCTCTCTCTCTGTCTCTCTCTCTCTCTCACACACACACACACACACAAACTCACACACATATATACTTACATACATCGTTACACATATACACACAGGCACATGTATGCAGACACACACATAATCAATGCGGTGCATGCAATGGGGTGCCCACTCCCAGACCCCGCTTTGCTCACACTTCTCCACACTTCCTCACCTCCTTACTACATAACATTCTTGCTTTCCCTTTGATTTATGCTCATTCAGAGCTCATCCATAACGCACAGACGTTTTCTGTTTTGTGTTTATATATTATACACGGAGGGACCCAAGGAGAGGCCACAGAACATGGGAAAGCAGGCATGATGGAGATGAAACCCACCCATGAAGTCCCCAATTAGATGATACACAGCCTGTCCCAGAGACTGAGCTGTGATGGCTCCTGCGTTTTGCTTTTTGCCCCGTCCTCTACTCCATGACAGGACACATCTATCGTTTTTATAAGATAGTTTGTCTTACCGTTTGGCTTTAACTTAAAGCCACATCAGGAAAGAACAATTGTCAAGTATCTGAATCATGTTTGCAGTTATATGACCATGGTTGCTAAGTTACTAATTCATTATTGACATGCTACTAATTTATGATTGATATGTGACTAATCGTTTGGGCCTCTTTACCCCTCTATACCCAAATGAACTTTTAACCAAAAAAAAAAAAAAAGAAAGAAAAGAAAGAAAAGAAAGGCTACCACAGAAACCTTCTAACTGACCAGTGCAAACAGCTCTAGCCTCAAACCCTCCAGATGTGAAGGCTCCCGAGGAGATTTATATCAACGTGTTTAAACAGATGATCAGCTCAGGGTCCTCTGAGTGGCTCTGGGCATCTTGCCTGCACACTGGGAACTTTCAGGGTCTATATGGGAAAATCCTGTCTCAGTGGTGTTTAAACCTTTCAATGCACATTGGTATTCTAGGGCACTGGTTGGAAAAATGCCCCATATTATACACAAATTTATCTTCCATATTGAATCCGAACGTGCAGGTGAGGGTGACGGTGCTGGGATGCTCAGAGAGTCAGAAGGTCACCACTGACTTTGCCTCCAGTGTCTCCACTTAGGTACCTGTTTTAACCCTTTCTTCATTTCAGCATTTCAAAGGTTCAAATGAAACTTTATGATGAACTTAATCCTGTGTCTCGCAGTCAAGTGCTTTAATGCCCTAGACGCAGCTGGTTAACATCCACCCCACACTCACTCTCAGTCTAGCAAGTGTTTCTTGAGGATCAGACCTGGCAGGGTCCCCTGAAAACAGACCCGTCCCAGTAATTCCTGGCTATGCTGAGGGGACCCAGAAGAAAGGAGGTTAAATCAGTCTTGTTGGAGGTAAAAAGAGAGCTGCTGCTTTTGTTTCTGGGGTTTCCTTAATATTTTTTATATTATCTCTGAATTGTCTTAGATGACAGGGGCTTGACTTAAAAACACCTTGAGGAAATCTATACACAGGTAATTTGCTTTTACAATTTTGCATTCTGCTCTTCACAGCATCAAACATTTTTATTACTCTGTGTCTCATAAAACCTCAACCTAAATTTTATTTTCAAATTTAGTGTGAAGAAAAACCGTACCACCCTTGAGAGAAATTTGGAAGCGTCTCCTGTCTTCTGAGAGGAACATGTTAGATGGCCAACCCCTCTGCCTGCCACAGAGATGTCTGGGAATTAAAAATTAAATATTAATTTTTTCTCCGCCATTCTTTTAATCTCCATTTAAGTGAATTAATTTCCCCTCTTGGTCTTGTGCTTTTAAGTTCCAACTTCTGTATGTTTTAACATTTCATTAGAAATAACTGTAAAAAATATAAAAATGTTATGAATATAAATTTAAGAAGAGGAAGGAATGTGGAGGGAACAGTGGTTTCACTCCAACCATGCCTGGCGTGGCACTACTGTGTGGAGCCGAGCCTCCTGCTGGCTGGTGGTGTGTTCAGGCTTCATTACTCTATGAGAGTGACAGTTAAACAAATTAGATGGGAACTTAGATTCTGTACCCGACAACTGCACCATCCAAAGAACACTAACCATGGATCGTCTGTGGGGATAATAAAAGAACCAGCAAGGCCTGGCCTCCAAAACACTTGCTGTACTCGGAACATCTCCAGTGGCTTGTTTCCTGCTGGGACGCTGAGCCTCTTCGCTGAGGAAAGTGGATGCCAGGGCCTCAGCCACACCCGCAGTCCCACATCCTCATCCCAGCACCTGCTCACAAGCTGCGCTCGTCATTCCTGTGTTGCTTCTCGTGAGCACAATTTTTAAAGCTCATTTATAAAATATTAATAATTCATAGATTTATTCAGCTCATCCTCCCTCTATTCTCTTAGAGTCTACTTTCCAATAAAGGGCATTATTGCAAGGAACTCATGTGATTGCAATTTAAATATTTCAGTACATGCTAAGATGCGGCCTGGAATGCACTCACAGGTGAATGTGGCAGTCTGAAATAAAGCTGGTCCTCCAAGGGCCTAATGAATAGGTGAAGGAATATTTGGGGTTAGTAATTTGAATAGAAAGTGTGATTGGTCTGTATCTCTCCCTTGCCTTCACACAGTGGTGCTGAAATCACTCTTGCCCAGCTGGGCTCTAATTACCATTAATTGAACACTCTGATATCAGTGTGAAAGAAGTATTCTGAGCACATCCCGTCACTGCGCTCGGCGCCAATGCTATGAGGGCCAGCGGCTCCTTTCTGTAAGCAGCCATCGTTTTTGGAGGCCGGTCTCCATCTGCTATGAGGGCCAGCGGCTCCTTTCTGTAAGCAGCCATCGTTTTTGGAGGCCTGTCTCCCTTCCCAGCACTCCAATTAGCTTTAATGGAAGGAGCAGAAGCCAGGGAAAGGGAATTGAGGAAGGAGAGTTGAAAAAGTTCTCCAACCTACAGAAAGTCTTTCAATTTAATCATGCTGTGGCTTAAAGTGGTGCTAATGAAACATTTTAAAATATTTTATTTATTATTTTTCATGTGCATGAGTGTATTGCCTACATGTATGTACGTGCACCTTTATCGTGCAATGCCCACCAAGGTCAGAAGAGGGCTTACAGATTTCCTGGAACTAGAGCTGGGAACGGAGCCTGGGTCCTTTGCAAGAATAGCCAGTGGTAACCACTGAGCCATTTCTCCAGCCCCATGCTAATAAAATATATATTTTAAAGTGGTCTATCAATAGATACAGGTGCTACCATTTTAAGCTGAGCTGCCTCCTTGAACTTCATGCTTTGCAAATATTAGACAATAAGAAAAATTAAAACGGTACCTACTCAAAACCCCTGAGCCACAGAGTCCCTCCAGATGTGCACAGCAAGGCCTGAGCAACACCAGCGACTGCACGATGGCCAAGCTTCTCCACAGCTAAATGCACTGCCTGCCCCTGTGCCATCTGGTCACACTGGCTCCCAGTTAAGCACTATCAGATGTGGAATGTTTTAATTTGAGAACTTGGAACACCAGCTTCCTAGGGAGTAGACTTCAGGGTTCTAGCACTTTCTGAATGCAGCGATGTTCCTAGGCTGGTGTCACTCAATCCCTTGCTCTTATAGGGCATGAAAGAATGGCTAAATAAAGATGCAGCAGGCTTAGCAAAGCTGCGGTGTGAAGCAGAGAGAGAGGACTGTGGTCAGCAGATCTGGATGAACACACAGGCTGTGCTGTTACCTGGGGTGTGCTCTTTGCTGTCTAAGTGTGTGTTACTCGAAAGCCACCAGTGGGAGCTGCAATCCCCTGAGTGAGGGTTCAGAGGGGGCATCTTGTACGTGTCCCACAACGGGGTCAGTGTCCTAAGACGTACATCATGCGGCTCACTCTCCTGGCCACACCAGCAGTTCTAGCCTGCGAGGCAGGAGGATGATTTTGAGGAAGGGCCAGCTCTTTGATCTTGGACTTCTGTCCTCTCCCAAATGTGAGAAACATGTCCGTTCTTTAAACTATCTAACATACCACAGTGTTAGTCAACACACCAGCCTCTCAATGCACCTTTTCTGAAAACCTGTATCTCCCCATCTCCCGATGCTTTTCCTCTGACACTGCATGATGGGAATGGAGGCCGGAGTTCCATGTCCCTGTCCACACTGCAGTGTCGCTCACTGAGCCTGAGAGGACAAGGCCCTTGGGTCCATATTGTCACCTTCAAGGTCCCTGCATCCCAGCTGCCCAGCAGTCAGCCGTCTACAATTCAGATTTGGTGTGCGTAAGTCCTCACAGCCCTGGGCCCTATACTAAGCTGTTAGCAAGCACTGGTCTACCCCACAGTCAAAGGACTCTGCCCTGCCGGGTCGTGTCAACACTCTTTCTTTGCTTAGCGTGTGCAGACTCTTCAGCTGAGAAGCAGATGGAAAACTCTGGGGACTGGCTGAATGCATGTGTGATGTGAGGATCCAGAGCCGCCCGGGGTTGAGCTTTCCCAAGAAAGAACACTATGCTGCTCACCGTGTTCCAGGCCTCACCATGTTCCAGGCCACAGCCAGACCCAAGCATTCCAATTCAAAGTTGGTAAACTAGTTGAATAACATTCTCCTCCAACTGCCTTCTAATCACCACTGTGTCCTAATTTCTTTCCGTGGTTCTGATAGTGCCCCAGGGTAAGGCTGTGGCCCAGCTGGAGAGCATCTGGCCCTGCCTGCTGGGGCCATGGAAGGTCAAGAAGACACAGCCACTGTAGGAGTCTCACTTCCAGTGGGTCAGCAGGAAGACGGCACTCAGTACAGGCCCGATCCACTCTACCTGTGGAGCTGCTTTTAATAAAACGCAACCTGGAGTAGCTATGCTCTGATTTCAGAGTTACCGTGGCCGAATTCCAATGCAGACTGAACCTGTGGCCATGAGAGACTGAACAATTCCTACGACATTTCTGCCCCTTAGTTTTCTCACCTGAAAAATGGGGACGATGATCAAGTGATCAAATGGACTCACACGGTTAGTGCTTAGAGCAGTGCTCTGCTCACAGACAACAGCCACTGCTGTTTCTGCTGTTTCTACATTCTCTTGAGGAATGGAGGATTTGTTGACCACAAGCTTTTCTCATCCTATGTAGAAGAGGAAGAGCTATTAAGAAATGTCCTGAATCTGGGCTTGGTGACACACATTGGACTTGGTGGCACATGCCTTAAGTCCCGGGACTCAGGAGGCAGAGGGAAATGAAACTTCCAGGTCAGCTGGAGCTACAGGAGCAATCTTGTCTCAAAAAAATAAATAAATAAAAAAAGAAGAAACCAACAAAAAAAGTATATCATGCATTAGGAATGCTGCTGAGAAAAAGGAGCATCTTACTTCCGCAGATCAAGGTGCATCCAAACTCAGCAGGTCAGGGGACAGTGGGAGAGGGAAGGAACCAGGACGAGCCGGTGGTGGAGAAACAAGCAGACAGAAGAGAGGCATCTGGGGTAGAAACGGGTGACAGCTTCTGTCATGTGGCCTCCTTAGTCCCCAAGAGCACAGTGAAGCCACGAGCCCTTCCTGCTGTGCCTCAGGATAAACCCTGACAAATGCTGTCATGTCCTCTTTGCAGAGAGAGGAGAGGGGCTCCGAGAGCGTCATGCCAAGATGACGTCCTGTGGCAAGTGGCAGAGCTGGACCCATACCCAGGCCTTCCCACTCCCTTCTCTGGTATCTCAAGTCTCAAGTACCCCAAGCTTCATCCCACATCTACAACCACATGTAGCCTGCCACTGTGCAGGCAGTGAGCCATCCAGGAAAAAAACCTGTGGGGTCTGGAATATAAAGCTGCTCAGGATTCTCAGGGATGTAAAGAGACACTTTAGATTATCAACCTCCGTTCTGCTTCCTTTGCTTAACTTGCTTCTTATATCACATGACGCTCCTAATTCATGCGGTATCCTGGCGAGGCCCATGCAGAGTTTTCTCCTGACAAATCCATGATTTGAGCCATGGTTATGGTTAGATGCTTCCTGAAGGACCTTGGCTTGATCTAGCAGGACAGCTACCTACAGCTCCAGAGCACAGAGGTCAAGAAATCTCAGGCCCAAAAATGATCAGAGAACACTTGCATGACATGAGCTGCTCAAGAAATCATGCACGATGCCAGAGGGCATACTGAAATCTCAGTGAAAGGTCACAGCAGGCTCAAGTCACTGAAATCCTAGCCCACTCCCAGGAGGAATCCCAGGCTGTGGCTAAGTAGCTAGCGTCCTCTGCAGAGTTTTAAATACAGAGTGCTCCGTATATTTGGTTCTGAGGTGAGACGCCTTGGCAAAGAGGCACTGATGTAGGTTTCAGGGATCTGATGTGACATTAAATAATGACTAGGGTCTCTGATTAGTTTTCTTCAACATGGCACAACTTAGAATCAGTAGGAAGAGGGATCCTCAATTGAGGAATTTCCTCTGCCTGTGGGCCTGCCTGTGGGGCATTTTCTTGATTGCTAATTGAAATAGGATGCCCCAGACCACTGTGGGTGGTGCATCCCTGGGCAGCTGGGTCTGGGTTGTATAGGAAATGTAACTGAGCAATCAGGGGTTCAAACAAGAAAGCAGCTTTCCTTTGTGGCTCTCCTTGAGTTCCTGCTTTGAATTCCTGCCTTGACATCTTTGACGATGGACCGTGAGGTGGAAGATGGGATAAACTGTTCCTCCCCAGCTGGTTTTCATCAGTATTTTATTATTACAGCAAAGAAACCAAACTAGGACAAGAATTGGTAGCAGAGAGTATGGAATATTGTTGTGATGGTCCTGACCATATTGTTTCGGGAAGCGTTGTGGAAGTGTTTGAAGTGTTGAGCTGCAAAAGCTGTTGAGTGTTTCAGGCTTAGAGAGCTGTTCTACAGGAAGGTAATGCTGAGAGAAATTCAGATGAAGGAGGCCTGGCTTGTGAGTTTCAGAGAGAGCATACTTCAAAGACTATCAGGGCTCTTTGTGTGATATTTTGAATTGAGACTCTGTGGACATGTGACCTGTGTTTTCCTGAGACAATGAATCCTGGTCAGCAGGGGCTGAAAACTCAGCTGTGATACACTAGAAATCAACACCATTGAGGTGAAATCTTCCAGGAAGTATTTCCTCAGGGTCAGCACACAGAAGCTGTGGTCCAGAGGCCAAGGCTGAAGATCAAGCTTCCAGTGGACTTGTCAAATAATAAGTTTTCCACACGGTACTGGTTTTGAAGGCATGAAGGTATCAGGGAGAATATCTGAGGCATGGCACCATGGCAGACAAGAAGGGGCCATTGGCGAAGGTGGCACGTCAGGTGCAGTGGAGATGCCAGAACAGCGGGATGACCATCAAGGACAGGGGCAGGAATGGACCCGGCATGAACCCAGGACACAAGCTGCAGGTGGCAATGTCTTTTGGGGTCTAGAAGAGGGTCGTGAACCCCCGAGGTTCTACATAGCTAAACTTTGTTTTTGCTTAAGTGTGTCTAGTTCTTCCCTACTGAAATAAGGATGCACGTAACTTATTTTTATTTCACAAGAGCTCATAGTTAAGACACTTTGGATTTTAAAAAAGAACCTGGACTTTTAAATCATTGGAATTTTTAAGACTGTGACTTTTAAAAGTTGGACTGTGCTTTATATTATGATATCAATGGGTTATCTTGAGGGTGAGCAAGAAATGGTTAGGGTGTAATAGTGACCAATAGTGATCAATATGATCAATAGTGTCAACATGACCAGGCAACCATTGTGCAGATGACCTTTTGTCTACTTGATGCAACTAGAATCAACTTGGAGAAGCATGGGCAGCTGGTCTTGGGCTGATAAGTAGTTGAGCAAGCCAGGGGAGCACCCCAGCAGACAGCCCTGGGGAGCACCCCAGTAATGAATGTTCCCTCATGGTCTCTGCTTCAGTTCCTGCCCCTCGGTTCCTGCCTCAAGCTTCCTTCAATGATGAGCTGTAAGCTGTAAGATGAAATCAACCCTTTCTTCCCCAAGTTGGTATTGGTCAGTGTTCTGTTACAGAAAAGAAACCGAACTGGGACAGTAGGTGTTCTGGGATCTGAATCCAGTACCAAGTATGCAAAACATTATAGCTGAGTATGAAATTTTGCTTGTTTCAATTAAAGCAAGAAAAATTATACCTACAATTCTGACTTGAAAATACTACTAAGTGTGGCTGGAAAGATGGTTCAGCAGTTCAGAGCTGCTGCTGTTGTAGAGGATCTGAGTTCAATTCCCAGCACCCACATGGCACCTAACAACTGTCCATAACTCCAGATTCAGGGGATCTGATGCCTTCTTCTGACCACCTCAGGCATTGCATGGCATTGGTGCACTTACCTTCAGGCAGGTAATACACTCCCATACATAAAATAAAATAATAAGTAAAAAATATAAGAATATACTGCTAAGATTTTTTTCCAGGACAAAATGATTTATTGGTTCGTGGCTCAGTCTGTATCCATGAACACATATGTGATATATGTATAGACATGTGTTCATATGTGTGCATATGAAACCTTTTGCATAGGGACACAGTGGGCATATAGTTTTATATGTATTTTGTATATGCATATGTGTATATCTACATGTGTGAGCCTATGTACGTATACAGAGTGAATGAGAAGGATGAGCTTGGAAGAAAGAATTCTGATGTCTGTGTCTGGAAAACAAAATTTGGTTTCCAGTTGAATCTTTTAAATTTTTTAGGTTGATTTATTTTTATTTTATGTGTATGAGTGTTTTGCTTGCATGTATGTGTGTATTTGCACCATGTGCAAGTATGGTGCCCACGGAGGCTGGAAGAGGGTATTGGATCCCCTGCAAATGGTGACCGAGGGTTATGTGCTGCAGGTGGGTGCTGGGAACCAAGCCAGGACTTTGCAAGAGCAGCCAGTACTCCTAACTGCTGCAGCATCTCTCTAGCCCCAAGATCAGCCTTTTACAATAATGCAGATTAGAATTTGGCAAGGATTTGATGGGACAGGAGAGTGTTCAGACACAGGAGGGTGAACCCAGAGGTGGCTTTGTCCACCTCTTCTCTCTGTGATTATGTTCATAGCTTTGAAAGTCATGTAGCTTTCATGTCCCTTAGGTGGGGCTTCAGGAAAAATCATACTTCAGACCCTGTGTTTCTGGAAGAGGCATGATGGATGTGGGTGAAGCCTGGCCATGCCTTTGCACAGTTTGTGGTGAAATACCTAAGAGGTGCTGATGTGCTATACATTATAGTGCTGTTTGTACATTAGAAAATCCTCTACGACGTGCAATGAGCAATTTTCTGTAAATGATTATTTTATACCAGGAATATCTGTTTCCTTTCATTGGGGGTACACGCTGCTATCTTTTCAACAAAAAGTAAATAAACACACATCTACCTTCTTGTCTGGTCTACCCCCCAACACGTGCTTACATACACATATATGTACATTTACAGTACACGTCTGTGTGTATGAGCACACATAGCACACATGTACATACACACACAACACACATTCATGCACACAGCACACATAGCTTACATATGCACATGCATACACAACACGTGGTTTGGAATGGCATCTCTGCTAACACACCATCCGTCACTGATACTTCCACAGTTCAAGGTAATTCACACCCAAGTTCTCATTTCACTGTTCACCTTTGGAGTGCCGAGTCTGGTCTCCCTTCCATGGCTCCTCCTTCCCACTCCCAACCCCAGCCTGACCTTACGGTTCTTCTTCAGTCTTCGAAGAGTCTGGGAACAACCTTGATGTTGAGGCAGAGCTGACTCTGCCCATCAAATAAATTTCCTTAGCAGGGCATGATGGCGTACACCTTTAATCCTAGCACTCGGGAGGCAGAGGCAGGCAGATCTTTGTGAGATCGAAGCCAGGCTGGTCTGCATAGGAGTTCCAGGCCAAATGGTGCTACAGGGAGACCTGGTCTCAACAAACAAACAAACAAATCAACAAACCAAACCACAGTAAAACAAAACAGACAAGCACAAATAACTTTCCCTCAGCTCATCAGGGTCTCTGGCATTGAAAAAATACCAAACCGTTTCACATAAAGTAGATTTTTTTTGTTCTAAGTCTATATAAATACCGATCTTGCTACATTCTGTCACCAGGTGAGGGAGGAGAATTTTTCTTTCTTCTCCCTAATCCACCGCCACACCAGGTTACCAGAGTTTCTCTGAGCTGTGATTTGTTTCACATTTCCTTACATCTGGACTCCACGCCAAATTACACACACACACACACACACACACACACGGAACTTCAGGACACTGAACAGGTCTCTCAGTTCCTGGGAGGGGCACTATATGAAGAATCCACACCATTCCATCATGCACTGCTTTGTGATGGAGCTTTGTAACACCCTCTCCCCTAGCTAAGAGCCTTGACATTTTCTATAACCTTTCCCATGTTCCAAGAGTCCAGTGTACACATTCCAAGGTGTGTGTCAACAAGGAGACCCCTGAGCACAACCAGGCATCTCCAATCAAACATGTCGGACACACACCTGGGAATCTAGTGTGTGACAACTTTCCTACAAATGTGGAGGTTGATCTTATTATCACACAGCCCTTGTAGAGTGTGGCCAGCGGTCTTTATTACCAGTCACAGCCCCATGTGTGCCCTCCTATTCCTGCTCCTGTGACCACCACAAGCATGGGTAGGACATGCATTCTGCCCACCGAAGCGTGAGCTCTCAGTCCATGCACCGGCCAAAGAGCAGAGCCGTCTTTATATCCCCAAGGCTTTGTTTCCCTTATACCCAGAGGATGATGGAAGGCAGCTACCACTGCATCAAGATAAAATTCTCAGCACTGAGGATGGAGAGATGGCTCAGTAGTTAAACTCATGTCACTGCTCCAGGGGTCCAGAGTTCCATTCCTAGCACCCACGTTGAGTGCTCACAGCTATCTGTAAGTCCAGGGTCTGATACCCTTTTCTAGCCTCTTTGGGCAGTTTCACACATGGCATTCACTCACACAGACACACATGCCAGACGTAAATAAGAAATATAAAAATAAATCTTAAGACATTCGTATCACATTTGAGTTTCATTTTAGAGGCTGCCTTCAAAACGTTTGTATGTGCCCCGTTGTCCTGTAAAAACATGCATGGCTTTTCCCTTTACAGAGGCGATGTGTCCACCCTCCTGTGCACCCTATGCATGCCACGTCCAGGATTGGCTCCTACATTTCTCTGCTCTCTGCTCTCTCTACCCCCAGGGAACAGAGCCTCATTGCTGCCTTTCAGTGAAGTATTCAGCAGTGACCTCACTGACAAGCAGTCCCCTGCTGTGGACACTGATGACATCTTTTACCCATGTTTCTGAGTTTTCACTTTACATACACAACCTGATAAAGGTTCACAGTCCACTGGCTCTGCACACCTGGCGCCAGGGGGAATTTCCGACCTAAATTTTAACTTTCGTTCAGCAAGGCAAGTGTCATCAACCTTTTAGTGTTGGGAAATCCAAACGCTGGGAGTTTGACTATTTAAACTGCATGGTCCAGCTATGAAGGCGAGGGACACGCTGTTTACTCATTTCTCAACCTCAGAACAGTTCTCTGTGGACTGCTTGAAAGATGGTGGGGGCTTTATTCACAAAGTAGACAGAGAGACAGAACAATAAAGAGAGAAGCAAGTGACCCAGATGTGGTCAGCTCCAGGCTGCGGTGCTTTCAATGAGACTCTCCCCCAGAGACCCCACGCATTTTTGTCTGTAGATAGTGGTGCTGTTTTGGGAGATTTTAGGAAGTTTGGCCTTACTGGAGGAAGTATGTGACTGGGGGTGGACTTTGAGAGTTCTTAAGCCTTGCCAGATTTCCGGTTGTTCTCTGCTTCCTGTCTGCTTGAAGAGGTGAGCTCCCATCAGCTTTCTGTTCCAGATACTACATCCACCAGCCATTATGGGCCCCTGGAATCATGAACCAAAGAACCTCTTCCTTCTTAAGGTGGCCTTGGTCAGGGTGTTTTATCACAGCAACAGAAAAGTATCTCATACACAGCCCAAGGTGCAACATAGACTGTAACTGTGGGTAGAACTCAGATCCTGACCATGGGAGGCAGCACAGCCTGAGGCAAATACCCTCCCTGGTGATAATGGACATCTTGCCCTAAGGACATCCTGCCTTAAAGAAGTGCTT
The DNA here is from genome assembly GCF_000622305.1 of Nannospalax galili. NCBI lineage: Eukaryota > Metazoa > Chordata > Mammalia > Rodentia > Spalacidae > Nannospalax > Nannospalax galili. Next base: position 2,075,680 of record NW_008334665.1, on the reverse strand, counting down.
CTGATCAAACCTGTTTGCATCTTGTGGCTCTGCCCACCTGACCCATCCACCTGACCTCCCATCTGAGCAACTACCTGACCTCATACTTGACCTTCCACCTAAGAATTCACCTGACTGCCCACCTGCCCCTCCCCCCACCGCGCCTCTCTGACCACCCCTCCTGACCACCAGTGTGCCACTCAATGTTATGTGTAAAGCTATGAGAAGGCAGCAGAAAAGAGCACTGCTCAGCCTTGGCCCTTGATGGTCTTCAAAGAGAACAAAATTGTTTTGTTTTCTACACACAGCTGTGGATTGACAGGGACATGTTCATACCCCTGCACTTTGGAAAACTTCTAGAATGTCACTGTTTTAGTACCGTTTTCTTTGACTCTGCCTCTCTTTCTTACTGCTCCCCACATTTGAGCTGGTTCATCTTAGAGGACATTGTGAAACCCAAATTTGAAATTCAGTGGTGAACCTGGTGTTCTGGGTTGGCACCAGGAAGTCCACTCTAAACACCAGAAAACACTGTGAACGCACTGTACAGAGCTGCAGCCCAGCACTGAAACAGCGCAGTTCCTGGACTAGTCACTTTTCATGAAAATCAAAAGTACAGATAAAACTTAGTTACAGTATCAGTTTTGTGACTGCCCATCACCCACAGCCTGCAACGACACAGAGTGTCTCTCTCCTGAAGTTCCCAGCAGGTGCCTGCTCATTGCTTGGATACTGATGAGATGTGTATCTCAGGTCCATTCCAGAGCCCTGGCCCACAGTCTGCACTGGAAGCAAAGTCCCAGGTCAGCCTGCTTACAGAATAGCCTGGGATACATGCTAAGTACATGGCTCTGCCTGCCGATACTGTCTGTATCCTTGGACACCACCAAGCACAAAACAAAAGGACCCAGAAAAAAACACATCTGCTCTTGACATATCCACAAATTTCCCGTTATATTCTTAGCAGTGTAGTTTTGCAAAGCATTTTCATTAAATTAGCTATCTCAAGTAATCTTTAGCAAAGGGGAGTAAGGCGTGTTATATATGATTGCTAATCCATTATGTGAGGAAACTGGGCAGCTGTGACTTAGGAATCTGCAGGGGTCCTGGAACTCTGGACACCAGGAGATACTGGGTATGCTCCAAGGTCAGGTCCACTAGGTTCATCTTTTCTTAACACTAAGAGCTGTGCTTGTAGTAACATACTAAGTCTAACTAACTACGACTACACTATACTACTATACTACTAACTTGTAGTAATATAATAAGTCCAGACTTTGGTTTTTCATTCACCAAATTGAGTGGCATATTTGATAATATACCTGAATAAAAAACATTTGCTAACGAACATTATAAACTATATTACCAATCCCCCCAAATAAATAAGGACCAGAATTCAAGCTCTAACTTTTAAAATTGTATTAATGATGCTTTCTACTTTCTTGCACGTTCATAGCAACTATAGAATAAATACTTTAAAAGTTGAGCACAGGACGTTGTATGCTTCAAAACATGAGAGCTGTTTGTCAAGCATAGATATCAAAAATCATATGCAAGCTAAAACCAGTTGTAAAAAAAAGTATTACATTTGAAAATACTGTAGTGTGTTTAGGGCAGAAATCTGAAGTCTGTACATCACTGCTTCTTAAGCAGAAAACACACAGCTAATTACAGCCTGTGGCTGGCAGACAGCACCCTTCATCAGGCAGGAGGGTGGGTGACATATGCAGGCTTTGTGTTTAGGGTTTCAAATGTCCCCTCCCTTGGATGCACCTAGCAGATCTCTGGGCCATACTGTGGGCACCTGCACACTGAAAATAAGCATCATGGACTTAGACGGAAAGCCTGCCTCAAGTCACCACCCTCCTCAGCTGAGGAATGGGACTGGAGGGTAGGTCTGATTCACATTAGGTGTGAGGGCCAGTCCTGGTCCCTCTACCATGCTACGGTATCTGCAGGAAGGATGGGTACAAGACAGAGCGCCCAGCCACGTCCACACGAGCTAAGAAAGTCTCACTGCGAGGAAGAACCACTGGCTTAGTCCCCAGCTCCTTCTGAGCTGATGGTGCTTCTTGTGAAGAGGAACTTGGATATATTAGAACATGGTTCTCATATCCAAACAATAAAAGGGTGCAATGGAGATTTCTCGGAGTCACCTAATCTAAAATGTGTAAATCAGGGCTGGAGAGATGGCTCAGCAGTTAGGAACACTGCTCTTGCAGAGGACCCGGGTTCAATTCCCAGCACCCACATGGCAGCTATGAACTGTCCTTAACTCCAGTTCCAGGGGAATCCAACACCCTCTTCTGACCTCTGCAGCATTGCACAACATAGGTACACTCACATACATGCAGTCAATACAGTCATACACATAAAATAAAAATAAAGTACTAAAAAAATAAAACAAAATATGTAAATCACGAAAATCTAAGTCTGTGGTGCACAATATACATTTATTTGAAAATATTGTTATAGGGCTGGGGAGATGGCTCAGCGGTTAAGAGCCCTAGCTGTTCTTGCAGAAGGCCCTGGTTTGAATTTAGGCATCCACATGGCGGCTAACCGCCATAACTGTCCATAACTCCAGTTCTAGGGGATCTGACACTCTCTTCCAGCTCTCTGGGTCACTGCATGATATGGGTGCGCTTACACACATGCAAGCATAACACTCATACACATAAAATACAAATAAAATGTTTAAAAATATTGTTATAATCTTACAAAGCAAGGCAAATCAAACAACATAGGTATTTCCATTTAGTGAAACCAGAGCTAGGAAGTGTCAGTGTCTCGGGTCACTGTCACCAAAAGGATGCATTGAGCCTTATGGCCTGTGCCTTCAGGAAGGGCCTGGAGAGATACATGCACACATTATTGGAGAACTATTGTGTCACACAAAATTACTTTATTCTCCTAAGCAGTCCTCCACAAAATTGTGAAAGCTTTCAGAGGAAAGAGAAGAATTTGATATTCAAGATTTAAAGAGAAAGTTAAATGAGCTGGGCTGTGGCTGAACTGTGGCTGAGCAGTATAGTGCTTGCCTAGCATGCACAAGGCCCCAAGTTCAATTCCAGCACCAGAAAGAAAAAAAAAATCATTGCTGGGTGTGGTGGCACACACCTTTAATCCCAGCACTCGGGAGGCAGAGGCAGGCAGATCTCTGTGAGTGCGAGGCCAGCCTGGTCTCCATTAGCGAATCCAGGCCAGCTGCAGCTACAGGAAGACCTTGTCTCAAAAAGACAAAAATGAAAAAAAAAATTAAATGAAGATATCAAGATATCAAAACTCAAAAGGTGGATTAGTGACATCACATGACAGACCTCGGCATGGAGAATGGAGAATAAGGCTGAGATGTGCTGAGGCTGTCTAGCTCAGGGCTGGTACAACCAGGCCTCAGAGGGCCGCCTGCCCTTAGCAGGTGGGAAAGCTTAAAACTGTCAACTTGATGAACTTAATTTGCTGCTTGTTTCCTGGATGAGGAACCACATAGAAAAGAAGAGGAATGAGGAATGAGATCACAAAACAAGGATTCGAATGC
>NW_008334665.1:2058863-2072151 GCF_000622305.1 Nannospalax galili | reverse complement strand
TGTGTGTGTGTGTGTGTGTGTGTGTGTGTGTGTGTACACATCAAGTGTGTAGGAATGTGGAGTAGCGTGTTCGCACCCCTGCACAAGATAGGTCAAGGTCCTAGAACAAAGAATTGTGAATATCACAGATATTCACGGGTCCACTGTAAGTGACAGATCTAGTTCCTGTAGCCATCGGTGCTTGTGTGAAATGCTATGTGATCATCTTGATCATCAATTGGATGGAACTTAGAATCAGCCAAGAGACACAGTTCTGGGTTTGTGTGAAGGTCTTTCTAGAGAGGTTTACCCGAGGTAAAAAGGCCCACTCCGGTATAGGAAGCACCATTCCATAGGCTGGGGTTCCAAGCTGAATGAAAAGGGAAAAAGTGAGTGGAACTCTAAAATTCATCCCTCTGTTTCCTGACTGTGCACTCTATGTGACCAACAGCCTCAAGCTCCAACCACCTCAGCTAGAGCTGCCCTCGCTCTGAATCTGACCTGCAAGGGTGAACTATTGTGTAAAAGATGAAGGTAAACAAAACTTCCTTTCCTTAAGTTTCTTTGGTCTGAAATTTTGCCACATCAGTAGGAACAGTAGCCATTAGCGGAGACTAGGTTGAGGGCAGGCAGCTACTCTGCGCTGTTTGCAAGCCTTCTGCAAAACGAATTCCTAGTAAGCAGTTGAAGTGCTGTGGGGAGCGGTGGCTGGTGGCCCTCCTGGGTTTGCAGGTGAGGGGACGGGTTCCTTGCAGGGAGTCCTGCTGCTCACTGTGAGCTCTGTAACCTTCCTCATTAGAAATTAAACATACAGCAAGTCAATTATCAATTAAGTGACAAGTTGGATAAACATTGTAGGTGTTAATCGACCTTCAAGGGTTCTTTGAAGCTCACTGAGCTGCTCCAGTTCCTTTGAAGTCTTGTTTTAGCTTCAGACAGCTACTGATTAGATTGATTTAATAGTGAGATTGTGCTGGGTTAATGGGATCAGAACAAAGTGCAGGGATACAGCCTGTTCTAATTCCATATAGGGTTATCATGCCCACACCAGGGGAGGAAAGGGGAGAGCTGTGCTGGTTAACAAGATGCAGAGCCTACGCATAAAACACAGAACAACAAACAGGACCAGGGTTCTGTTCCAGAATGCAGGCAAAACTCATCATGCGTTATGCCGTGATTGTTGGAGATGACTTCCAGGAGGGAGATGCCAGTGTTTGCTCTCTGTGCTCCCATGGAGTTCTTCCTTCTGATCACTTAGGGAGCATTGGCCAGGGTGGCGTGTCCACCTGGAGGTATGCAGCTGGGCCCTACAAGGGACCAGCCAGGTGAAGTGTGGAAATGAGGATCACTCAGTGAGGAGAGACTGGAGCTTGAGGTGGAGGAGGGGGTTTGCACGCAGGCTGTGAAGGCTCTCCACTGTGCCTGTCACTTGACACACCTGGAAAGAGGGAGCCTCAGTTGAGGAATTTCCTCCAGATGGGCCTATGGGTGTGTCTGTGTCCATGAGACATTTTCTTGATTGCTAATGGATGTGGGAGGGCCCAGCGCACTGTGATGCTGTCTCTGGGCAGGTGGGCCTGGGCTGTACAAGAAAGCAGGGGTGGGCCTGGGGCAAGCCAGCAAGCACAGTTCCTCTAAGACTGGCGCCTTGAGCTCCTGCTTGGGCTCCAGCCTCAGGCTCCTGCTTGGCTTCTCTGGATGGACTGTAACCTGCACAATGAAACAAAACTTTTCTTCTCTAAGTTGCTTTCGGTCCTAGTGTTTATCACAGCAACATACAGCAAACCAGATCACCGAGACTGCTGGGCTCTGTTTGGGCAGCCCGAGGCAGGGACACGCAGCATGGGTCTGGACAGGGTCTCGGAGCCTGCACTGCTCTTCCTGTCCTGTGCTACTGAATCTGTACACATTCCTGTCACTCAGGGGTAAGCAAATCACTCATGTTGTAGAATTGCATATTTTAAAGAGAGCAAATGCCTCTTACTAGGCAGCATAATCTCAATCCTTCAAATCAAGTCTTAATTTAGAAACTGTACCTGGGTAATTCTGAAATAAAGTCACTTTTCATTCTTGATCATTCTAGAATTATAGGAGACACCATCAAATCACTTCAAGTGAAAAATAAAACCTTGGCCAACTTTGATGCTTCCTATATTTTAAGTACAAGGAAAACCATAGTTTAGAGCCTGTTGCAATGTCAACTACAAATAGTAACTCTGTCCTTAGGCATCATAAGGAAATCCACATGAGTAACAGCTTCATGTGTGCATACAGGTGGTTAGGTTTAAGTCCCTGACCTACCCCATGTTTACTATACACAGAAGTTTAGAAAATGGTGGAATCAATGCACTGAATCTACCTCTCCTGTAGCCATAGCAACTCAGAAAAAATATATAGCAGAGTTGGTAATTTCACTCCAAATGTAATGAAAATAAAGCCAAAACCCATCGTTGTTGACAATAACGTTCCATGGGTTTCCTTTTACAGTGCCTTAGCTTGTTCATTCTGTCTTTAAAAACAGATTATTGGAAAATTGCACACAGGCCTGCCCTCCCTGCGCTCAGGCCATTAGCACCACCCTCCTGCCTCTGTGGAGTGACCTTGCTGAGGAGAGGAGGTCAGCTCATCCTCCTCTACACTGTGCTTTCAATCTCAGGATGGATACGTCTTCTAAATATACCAATTTGGGCCATTAAATGTTTCAGAGACTGTCACTAAAATTATGGTAAAATAATAGTCTTTTTAAAGAAAAGCCAGATAATATGCATTTGTATAAATCCTGAGAGAGAGTATGTTTCCAATTATTCTCTTTTAAATTTGAAGTGTGTTCATGTGGATTTGATGGTTATTTAAGAAAACCATCTTTTCCTATTCAGCCTCCATTGAAGAATAATGCACAATGCGAATTCATTTAAAGTACTGCTCCATATGGCCACGTAAAGACAATCCCCTTTGTAATTAAAGTAAGCAGTAAATGTCACCAAAGGAAAATAAATAAGAAAGCCCTCTGCCCTCTCTGCCACTCTGTGGATGCAGCATGCAGTGGTAAGTGCTCTTCGGTGGGCCTGTCTCCTTGGCACGAACATCCTCCCGAATGCTTATGGTGACCAGTGTGTCCACGCACCCAAGCAGAGCCGCCTCCCTTTTGGACACGGATGCTCTGCCCAGGATAGCGCAGCCAGAGGCTGAAGCTGACCCACATACTGTCACGGAACACAGTGAACTTCCAGACCCTGAGATTGGGCCTGGGCACTGGGGCCCCTGCCCTGTTCATCCTCCTGCATCTCAGCTTCTTAGCCACGTCACAGATGAGGTGCAAGGTTTGGTAACAGTGAAATTACCCTGCAGGACTTTTGCTCTTTATTAATTCTTTGGGAATCTCATGCAATGTATTGTGATCATATCATCCTCCAGCTCCTCCCAGATCCACTCAGTTCCCTACCCACCTGGCTTTGAGCCCTCACTTACTTTAAACCTATCAAGTCCAATTTGTGCTGCCCATATACTCTTGGGTGTGTGGCCATCCAGTGGAGCACAGTTGACCTACCTGGGGCCACAACCTTAAAGAAAGCTGGCTCTGTCTCTGCTAAAGGCCATCATCAATCACGCCTCAGTTTGTACATTTGGCAGAGGTAGCCCCTGAGACATCATCATTATGGGGGTAGGAATTGGCTATGTGTGGCCTAACAAGGGCTATTCATGGGGAGAGATTGGGCTCATGGGTGGCAGAGTTAACAGACAGTCAAGAAGATCATAGGCTCAAAGTCCCTCTAAGAACTTTCCTGGAGCGTATCTGGGGAGACCCAACAGAGCTGAAGGAAGTCTTCCCATCCCAGTCATGGAACATGGGGCCATCTCCTGAGCTCTCCAGGCCTCCAGGCTCTACCTGACCTACAGTGACAACTGCCCATTCCTGTTCAGGGCCCCTGGGCTCTGGCAGCCTTAGTCCATGTTGCACATAGACCAGGCTTATTGTCATGTCAAGACCCATCATCACACACTTTTCCGTGGACTTCATTGAAGTTATTCAGGGATATGTGCCCAGGAGAAGGTGGGGATATAAATAGGAAGAGAGAGGAAGGGAGAAGACAGGGTGGGAGGGGGCAGAAGGAGAGGGAGGGAGGAGACGGGGTGGGAGGGGGCAGAAGGAGAAGGAGGGAGGAGACGGGGGGGGCAGAAGGAGAGGGAGAGAGAAGACAGGGTAGGAGGGGGCAGAAGGAGAGGGAGGGAGGAGACGGGGTGGGAGGGGGCAGAAAAAGAGGGAGAGAAGAGATGGGGGTAGGGGGCAGGAGAGGGAGGGAGGAGTGGGATAAAGGGAAAAGGGGAGTTGGGAAGATGCCCTGGGGGAGGAGAAGAGGGGACAGAAGTGAACAGAAGAGGGGACAGGAGGAGGGAGGTGGAGGAATGAGGAGAGAAGGGCAGGGCCGGGGCGTGGAGAAGAGCAAGAACGGGAGCATGGGAAGGAACAGGAGGAAAGAGGACGGGACTCACTGGGATGGATAAAGAAATGGGAAAGAAAGAAAGAAAGAAAGAAAGAAAGAAAGAAAGAAAGAAAGAGAGCCTCGAGCTCCTTCATAGGGTGGTGTTCGCCCGACGGCATTACTCAGTCCCCGTCTGGGGTCAAAGGCTTACTCTTCATGTCCACGGTAGCACACTCTGGCTCTCCTTGCTATTTGTCACTGATATAAACATCTGTGTCCCCTGTCCCTTGTATTTCTCACCTCAGGTTTGATGGCAAAGACCGTCACTAGGATCTGTGAACACCAACCCATCTCTCCCAGTGTGACATCGTAGAGCAGGGCCACCAGTCAACACCCAGGATCTCTAGTTTCTCACAAATCTAACATTAATCACATAATTTATGAGACCCACCCACCACATATTTTCTATTTCAGTAACTTTCTGTAAAACTTATGTTCTTTTAAAAGTATAATGCTAGATCACCTGTTTCTTTGACACTGATTGGCAGAGATTAGGGAGTTGGCAGAGGCTGAATGACTGTGTCTCACTAATTAAAAGGGTTTTTAAATATAGACTCTCCGTAACAGCCTTGACCAAGGTCAAAGGGTTTCCGGGGGTGGAACGTGGCTGACTCTTGGCTCTGGAGTCTCTGCATTTGTTTATACAGCTCTGATGCCACAAAACCTAACAATTCCAACAAACACAGGTGGACTGAAAGAAGACTGGTCCAGACGAGGCAAATGGTCATACTGACTGACCTACAGTTTTATTCAAGGTCAATGGAATTCTAAAGCTCGCCCTTTCCTCTCCTCATCTCTGGACCCCAACTGCCCCCAACCTCCCTTTGTAGAAGCTGCCTTTCCCCTCTCATAGGCCCATTGCTAGTCTACTGACCTCTGTATGTACTTCCACATAAACACATGAAAACGCAGAATTTATAGGAGCACAGTTGACCTACCTGGGACCACAACCTTAAAGAAAGCTGGCTCTGGATCTGCTAGAGGCCATCGTCAATCACGCCTCAGTTTGTACATTTGGCAGACGCAGCCCTTGAGACATCATCACTGGGGGTAGTATGGATATGTGTGGTCTAACAAGGGCTACTCATGGGGACAGACTGGGCTTACAGGAGGCAGAGCTAGCTCAATTACTGTAATGCTTTATAGTTCTATCAATTTTCTCACAAATTTCACAACTTCATTTATCTTTACAGCTGAATAAAATTCCACTGATAATGTTTACAACATTTTCATTATCCATTCAACTGTTGATGGACATCTAGGTTGATTCCATTTCCTTTGTATTATGAATAGAGCCACGATAAACATGGATGTGTAAATGTCACTGTGGGTTGGTAGAGTCCTTTGGGTATATGCCCCTGAGCTGTATAGCTAGGTTGTAAGGTATTTATACTTTTATTTTTTCTCATTGGAATAATATTTAAAATAAAACAAATAAAAAAAAAACACTTAGCTACAAACATGAACCACCTATATTGAGTCTTTAGTATAGGAAATATAGTCAAATGCAATTTAAGTTTAGAATTAGTTTAATATATGTGCATACACTTTGAGAATGTTCTACAGGTTTCCCTATGGTTTTTTCTGAAGTTCTTTGGTGTTAGCTACCACTCCTCGTAGGCCCTTCTCTGCCCTGCCCGCTCATCCCCATGCCTTTAACCCTTCTACTCCTTTATATCACTGCATCGAGACATTGTCCCTACTAGATACCACAGGCTAGCAAACAAAGGCCCAATACCAGTAATGGACTCCCTCTTTTGCAGCTGTCGACCAGGGATCCCATAGACCCTCAAACAATAAAGCCATTGCTCCTGTGCTCTTGGTCACCCCCTGGAACTTCATGGTACGTCCCTACTGCTAAAGTCACTGCTAGACGGACCGTAGAACCAACAAGAAGAAGCCACGCTGGTGCCGACTTCAGAGCCTCATCACTACTACTTCGTTTTCATAGTTCTGGAAGGTGCCATGCACACGACCTGAAGAGAAAAATTTAGCAGGAACCATCCCTAGCTGTGAATCCTGTGAGCTACAACAAAAGCTGACCTGGAACATGTGCCCAGTGATTCAGTGCTGGTACGAACATCACAGGAGGAGCCAGCCACCCTCTGACTGGATTTAAGTTCTGCTTCGTGGGGTGGAACCCATATCCCACACTGATATCAGTAGTCTGAGGCTAGACAGCCCACAGGCAGGGGAGAACACCTAATACAACTCTTCTGATAAATACAGCATTAAACTGACTCTTCATGACTTATTGTTATACCCATAGATTAATACGTCACTCAGGGCTCAGCAGAGAAGGTTCCTTATGCAGCAGATGGTGATTAACACGGGGCCGCAACAGGCCAGCATGCAGAGAGAAGGAGGCTGCAGATGGCTTACCCACCGATAGGACACCTACACTGAACTTCTGCCCCCATCGCTCAGGAATCATTGTGGAAGAGAGGGCAGAAAGACTGTAAGAGCCAGAGCGGGTGGAGGACCACAAAGAAACCAAGATTTCCAGGCAGGTGGTCGTTTTCATGTCAAGTCACAGCAATGCTGCCATGGACATGTCTCACATAACCTCAAGCTGGCAAAATCCCAGCACAGATATGGGAAGTGGGTAAGAAACCCCAGTTGTATCTGAGGAACTGCTGACAAGCCAAGCCACTGGGGGGTGATATTTTTAGACACTATCTTTAAGAGAGAGAGAGAGAGAGAGAGAGAGAGAGAGAGAGAGAGAAACAAATTGAGCGGGGAGAGAGAACAGAAATTTGGTGTGGGGTTAGAATAGTAGAATGAGACTACATATATGATATGGAATCTAAATATGATCAAATATATTGTATGGAATTCACAAAATGAATATTGTTTTAGAAAGGATTGGTTTAAAACAGTCACGTTCACAGGTTTCTGATTCGGCACCATTTTCCTTTGTGTTTGTACTGAAATCAAACCTTGAACTTGGAGACATGTTTTCTACCACTTGTTCTACCCTCTCTTCTACATGCATACACGTGGTCAACACTTCCTGTGACTGTGTCTCTTAATTCAAGATCTGAACTAGGCAACTAAAGCAACTTTAAAGTGCTAAAATTTAAATAAAGTAAAGGAAGGTCCAACCAGCAAGTACTTTAGAGCTACAACACAAGCTTTTAGATTCGATTCTTTCAATTTCTTACTAAATTTTGTTTGAGACAGCGTTTCCCTGTAGCCCCAGTTGCCCATGAACTCCTTATCTAGACCAGCTTGCTCTCGATCTCCCAGCCATCTGCCTGCCTCTGCCTCCCGAGTGCTGAGATGAACCAGCGAAGTCTCCAGGATGCAGGAGAAGCTGCTTGGCGGCAATCAGCAGAACAGCCCAGCAGATCATAATGGATCAAACCTTGGTCCTCAACCTCTTCCCCTGCCACACCCCAAAACTGAACCCCCCCATGGGTCAGTCCTACCCACAGGTCAGGTTACTGAGCAGGATAACCAGTTTGCAGACGCGTCCTCACAGGTGGTCCACGCACCACCTCACAGATGAAGCGGGATCGCATCCCCACAGCGGAAACCATCAACACTGGGCAAGAAGAAGGAGAAGACATCTCCAGTCCTAAAAATACCTGATTCCTGTTCAATTTGAACTTACTCGAGGCTAAAGCCAACACACAGAAACCCTCGGATGCCTCCTGGGTAGAATAGAGACCAGGTAGAATAGAGAACGCAGGCAGAGGAAGCCCAAGTGCAGAGATAACTTCTTTATCTCCAGGGCTCAGACATCTCAGAAAGGACAATGAGTCACAGGAAAGACGATTTCCTTAGTAGTCAAAGAAACAAGGCAGAAGTGACCGACCCATGTTGACCAGCAAACATCCAAGAAGGACAGAGCTGGACCCTCTCACCCCCTGGAAAATGCAGAAACCCCTAATGATGGCTTCTTGTCCCAACAACTCACCAAATGGAGGGCGCTTCTGCCCCACTGATCTCTAAGAAATCGTACCCCTCCTCCAGCTGGAAGTCCGTGAAGACCAGAGCGATGGTATCCCCCGGCTCTGCGAGGATGGTCCACGTGCAGTCGGCGTTGTTCTCATACTCGGAGGGGAAGTGAGGGCTGGAGATGGAGCTGCTGGTGCCCCTCAGCGTGCCTCCACAGGCTCCTTCAGCTGGACACACAGAAACACAAAACACCCTCTTTTCAGAATGCTCTGACACATAAGTAAATCCACAAATGATCCTGCTGACCAACGAAACCATTTCTGAATTCAAAATGGAGATAATGTAACTTTTTTTATTAATTTAGTTCTGTGAAAACATCTAAAAGAAATCCAAAGGGTAAATTTCACTAATGAATTTAATGCTATTTGTGGAAAAGAATGGAATTGTGGCTCCACTTTGACCAAAAATAAATAAATAAATAAATAAAAAATAAAATTGACAATACAATGTGTTTTATCTTAAATAAACACTTAAATGTAATTAATTTCTTTTTAGGTAGATGGAAGAATAGATAAGATCACATGAGACAGGCATTCGTAGTTACCATTCACTAACTGTATAACTTTACGGCACATTGACATATGTAAATCTCTATAGAAATATGTTTTATGCATGAGGAATCATATACAAACATATTATCAATTAACAAAATATACATGATACTTAGATGTAATTCTTCTCTGATTTCTTTGTATGCCCCAAAATTATCTCAATGCAAAAACATCTACAAAACAAGCCATAAAGCTCCTATGGCATAAAAATATAAAATGCCATTCACAACCTGCGTTAGTCAGAATCCAATATTCTGATGGAGCAGTTGGGATGTACTCATTTCAATTTAACATTTGGGACTGCACATTTACATAATAATTCAAATCATTGACAGATTACCCCTGCTTGAAATGAAATTATGAAGAGTAAACTATTCCAACCTTTTGTGATGACAATCTCAAGGCTTGACAAGCTCAAGCCTTATAACTGAACAGCTTTGAAATGGGAATATTTAGATACATAGGCTATTAGGAGACTAAACTGCAAGTCTGTGGAATAAGCTTTCCAAGAGTCTCCTGGTAAACATCTCAGTAACCAGAGGTGATATTCAAGCTGGCTAGTGAGCTAGTATATTCCTGTGCTCACAGTCTGGGGGTCCTCTGCAGCTGAGCACAGGGGACAAGCACCCTGCCTGTTGCTCTCATGATCCTGTCCTCAGTTTTGTAGGCACTAACAACATTCAGGAGGCATCTGTGCAGCTAGTGTGGAAGGCTGGCCCCAGGGCTCCGGTCAGTGGTGATTTGGGTCTTGCTGTGGTCTCATATTTCCCCACTAAGCTGCCATTCCTCCTTTTTAGGACGGGAATGTATATTTACTTCCATTGTATGTTGGAACAATGTAATTTGTCTCTTTCTTTTTACAGGGAGTTACAGATAAGGGAGTGCCTTGAATCTCAGGAGAGACTTTGGATGTTGGATTTTTGGACAGTACTCAAGCTGTTAAGGCAATGGAGACTTTTGAAGTTGGACTAAATGCATTTTGCATTATGATATGGTGATGAGCCTGTGAGGGACAGGGAGTGGAATGTGGTGGTTTGAATAAGAAATGTTCTCCATAGGCTCCAACTATGTGAACACTTGGTTAATTCACGGTGTATTTGGGTAGGGACATTAGAAAGTGTGACCTTGCTGCAGGAGGCACAACCCCAGAGGTGGGCACTGAGGGCTCAGAGCCATGTCCATTTCTATTCCTCTCTCTGTTTCCCACGCCTGTTTGAAGGTGAAGAGTGCTCAGCTTCTGCTCTGGCTACATCTGTTACCATGCTGCCCACCACGGTGGGCTCTTTCATCTCCTGGAACTGTAATGGTTATAGTGTTTTATCACAGGAACAGAAAAATAACCAAGTGTAAACTACTGTAAAGTGCCATCCTCTGAAACTTCCTAACCTTTCAGACATGCATCCTCTTTCCCTGCTTGAATAACAGTAATAATTTAATAAGTAATTTATTGAGAATTTCACACGTGTATAAAAGGTGTTTTTTTTTGGGGGGGTCTTATTGAGACAGGGTTTCCCTGTAGCCCCAGCTGTCCTGGAACTCACTATGTAGACCAGGCTGGCCTTGAACTCACAGAGATCCACCTGCCTCTGCCTCCCAAGTGCTGGGATTAAAGGCGTGTACCACCACACCTGGCAAAAGGTGTTTTGATAAATCCATGCCAGCTCCCTCCCCTCCAACTCCTCCCATATTTCCCCATCACTTTTTTCTGATAACTTCATATACTCTTTCTTCTTTGATTTATTTATTTATTTTTATAGGGCATTTGGCTACTCTAACATTACCCCCTCTGAAGAGGTAATCCTAAAATTTTTTCAATATTTTTGGCCTTTGGAAGAGAGTATGTTTCTAAGAGGCTCAAGGACATTTTGACTTTTAGCCAAGAAACTGGCCACTTTTCTTTGGGGTCAATTTACCATAACTGCCTAATGAATTCCTACCTCCTATTCTTATCACACCATCCTCTGAAGGGGTTACCCAAATTGCTAATAGGGACTAGGGACGCAGACTGCTTTGGCTTCTTCCATCCTGAACAGGGATGCAGGGTGAGGCAATTGGAGTACCCCTTCAGTGGGTTTATCTAAGAGACTCACAAATTGCATAACTCTTGTCTCTAAGGAGAAAAGAAAGTCCTTGAATCATGAATAGATGTGAAGGAGAAGTAAAGGCAAGAGTAATTAGCATTACAAGTTCTAGACAGGGAACCAGACAAAAGTCAGAACAGGGCAATTTTCAGATGTTCATATGAGAGTCCATTGGAATTTCTTTACAAGGGCTTCCAAACGCATCCCTCTGTTGGGTTCCACCTCATTTTTCTTTTGTCTTGCAAGGCTGGACTCTAGAGTAATGGATTCAGGATTTGCTGTCAGGCATTTTAATAGCTGTTAAAATAGCTGTTAGAATCCATGTCAGTTCCCTCTCAAAGGCTTCTAGATAGGGGGACAAAACATATTTATTCATCATTTTAGAACAATAGCTGGTTGCCTCTCTTAGAGTAGACAAGGTGGGCTTAGGTGGGCACCGCAGTATTAGAGACCAATATTTGAAGTCTTACACCTGAGCAGCACTTTCTGGTTAGAAATAATTGTCTAAATAAATTTTTATATAGACTTAAGCCTGATGTCTGGGATGTGTAATCCCTTCAACTCTTAAAGAAATATACTGATGACTTTACTCTTTGGTTATACTTTACTTTTGAGTGTTTAAGACCATACAGTTGGCCCCAAAAAATCTATTTATTTTTGCTCTTAAGGTCATTTGAACAGCTGTTCCTCAGGAGTCACATGGGCTTGGGAGGTGCTCCTGGCTCCTTTCTTTTACCAGTTCCATCTATGTGAAGATAAGTCAAAGGTCCTGCTCAACCATGTCTGGTGTCACTTGGAAGCATATGAGATATTTCCTGAGTTGACCCTCCTCTTTGTAGACTGGATACTAGTTCAAATCCATCTCGTGGGGTCTCCATGTCCTCCCTGAACAAGAGGACAGGTAACTCACCACAGTGACAGGACATTTTGAGAGATGATCCATAGTCCCCTGGAACTTAGTCGACCTTGGAGGGAAAGGAGCAAAAACTGTCCTTTAAGTCCCTCTGACTACATTAGTATAAGCCTCAAAGTATGCCTGTTAAACATCCAATAAGGTTAGTTCCACCAGTCTGGTACTCTTAATTATCATGTGCTATGTGGATAAAGCTTGGGTAAAAACACAAATATTCTAAGATAAACCTTGACTAGGCATATATTATGTTCCTTGAGCTATAACAAACCTACACAGACCTTCATCACTTGCTTAGGCTTTCTCCTTTTTTTGTCTATTTTGAAAAATACCTCCATTCCCATATCCTTTTAACATCTTTTCCATTCTCATTTTCTATTTTTTACAATAATTACGAGACATAATAGCATTAACAAATAAATTTTCCATCTGTTGTGAGACTTTTTTCCCTGGAGATGCTAAGCAATGCTTATTCCCTTTTAAGGTTCTAGTGTCAAGCCAATGTTTGATTAAAGTTTTACTGGGGAAACAATGAATTTACTGAGCTTACATACCGAGTTAATTGCGGGGTTGCTGAGGTGTATGTATGACCTGAGGGTATGCACACTGGAAAGCCTTTACCCAGCATGGGTCATGCCTTCTCTTCCTAGCCTTCCCAGATTGTATATTTTGGCCCTCCCTAAATCCAGAAGGCCATGTGTGATTAGGGCCAAATTACATAGAGTTGGCTGGGAAGGGTGACTGGATACTCTGGTGAGGATCCAGTGAACTTGCTTGGCCCTCCTTTAATGAATGAGCACAACAGTCAACAAGCCCAACTGTGACAATGTTTAGCAATCAGGCTCAGCTGAAGTCATGATGATGGTAGTTATTTTGTGCAGAAGGGACTGCTGTATAGCATCATCTTATTAAAAGGTCCTGGAATTTAAAAGGATTTGGTGCTAACAGTAATAATTTCTAAAATCGCTTTTACATCTAATATGTGAACCCTCTGCCTAAGAGTTCAGACTCAAATTATTTATTTGCTCCCAGGATTATGCATAAGTTCATAGAAGCCATGAGGACACAGGACCATCATGGTCACAGTGGGGGACAGGCACTGAGTAAGAGCCACTTGGGAAGAGATGAGAGGCACCATTTTATGTCATTCTTTTTATAAAAGGAAGAAATCATGCAAACAAAACACAAGATGGACAGTTAAAACAAAATGGAAACATACATTTCCTCCAAACATACTTTGAGTTTTCTTTGATTGGTATTTTAAAACCAAGGAACAATTTTTAAAACAAGCTATAGTTAGAATCACCCTGGGGTAAACACATG
>NW_008334665.1:2032085-2058274 GCF_000622305.1 Nannospalax galili | reverse complement strand
TTGCAGGGACTTCAAAAGTTTTGTCCAGAAATTATTTAATAAAAAACTTTAACTATAAAATATTCCCTAGATCAATAATGAAATTTGTGACACAAAGGTGACGTGCTTAGGGTATTTATTCTACTTAGAACTGATAATTCTTTCAAATCCACAGATAAATATATAAAGACATAAAGAGAAAAGACAGGTAAAGCCACAGTTCCTGCCCATTCCTTTTCAATCTGCTTGTGTAAATGGAGATGTCACAATATTTCATTTCCATTAAATGAAGCATGAAATGAGATTACCAGCAACTCAAGGCTAATTGTCATGGAATATATCATGCTTTGCATTCTTGCATTATCCAGCACGGAGGGAAATTTGCACTTTATAAATTTTATGAAACCATGCCCGCCACTCCTGTAAAGCGCATCTTAAGTATGCTTAGGGGCTGTCTTCCACATCTTCTTCTCCGCTGTTGAGTAAAATCCCGGGCAATGCACGCAGCGCCCTCCAGTACCGGGGACAGCTCCTGTCCACACGCCCTGCCTGGGCTTCAGCAGATGCACCTGCATCTGAGTCCCACCAGGTGCTAGTCACAGCGAACACTTCACAACTGACAGGGACTGGGCGGAAAACAAATCACAGCTTCGCCTGGAGCCAAGCTGCACGTGTGGATGTTTTTAATGTATCACCTAAAAAGTAAATTAAGAATGAAAAAGCACGGGGGAGTTCACCCGGGCAGCAATAGCACTGGGGCCACACACTTCTTTTTTGTGGATGTCTGTCCTCTGCTTTCTAGAAATCTTGCTATTATGCAAGCTTCTGGTCAATAATTGCCCAAACGTGCCTCGACTGTGGCATATGAGAATTCTAGGGGCACCCCCAGGGTCCTCACAGACAGGGCTGCCTGTCACGTACAGGGTCATTCCAACACTTGCTCTTGTCAGGTCTAGTGAGGACAGAGATCTCTTGGAGTCAAGACTAGCAATTGATTAAGAGATGTTTGACTTAATTATATTTGTTCAAACAGGGGCAATAGTCATGTGCTTTCCAATGATCTATTTACGTAAAGCAATCTGAAGAGAGAAAACGCAATATAATTTAAAAATGATCTCATTTTGATATATATTACATACCTGTTTTCCATAAAAAATAAATAAAATTGAAGTAAAGGAACTTAATAAGAAGTAGCTATTACATTTTGAAACTAAATTATCTTTTATCTTTAGCAAGACATATCAGTCAGTGCAGATACCAGAGCTCTGTGATGAATATTCCTTACTCACACATCTCTAACCTTGGAATTAGCATCTTGATGAGAAATATATGTGACAGAAAAAAAGTTAAATTCCTGCAAATGATGAGTTTCAGATTCAAGTAGAAATGTGTCTCAGGGGTGAGGCAGGCTATCTTTGACAGAAAACACTAGCAGTGGTGGGCAAGCGTGCTGATACGTTGTCACTAAACACTTCATTTATAATAGCCTATAAGTGAGAAAGGAAAATCATGCTTTATTGGAAAGTTCTAGAGAAGAGTCCCAAAACTCAGGATTGCAAAGCTAGATTTAGGAGAAAGAGAGCCATGGGACTTTGGGTGACTCACAGTGTCTACAAACACACACACACACACACACACACACACACACACACCAGACTGACCTCTCATACTCTTTCTTCCCTCCCTTCCTCCTTCCTTCCTCCTTCCTTCTTTCCTTCCTTCCTCCTTCCTTCCTTCCTCCTCCTCCTTCCTTCCTTCCTCCTTCCTTCTTCCTTCCTTCCTCATTCCCTTCCTTCCTTCCTTCCTTCCTTCCTTCCTTCCTTCCTTCCTTCCTTCCTTCCTTCCTCCCTCCTCCTTTCTTCCTTCCTTCCTTCCTTCCTCCTTCCTTCCTCCTTCTTCCTCCTTCCTTCCTTCCTCCTTCCTTCCTTCCTCCTTCCCTCCTTCCTCCTTCCTCCTTCCTCCTTCCTTCCTTCCTCCCTCCCTCCTTCCTCCATTCCTTTCTCTCACTATTTCACTATTCCTGTGCAAACCCTGGACCATGCTGCCGCACCTTGAGCATAGGCAACATGACAGACTATAGCTCTGGGATATATGCAGCATTGGACTGTACCCTAAGCAGGAGCAGAAGTAGGGAACAAGCAAATTTCCTCATAGAAATGAGTGATTCCAAATACAAGTTAGAAGGTATGAGTTGTCGCAGGAGTCTTAGAAATGTAATAGTCTAGGCAAAATAATTGTCAAGATGAAAATTTTATAATGGTAAAATTTTGGTTCATAAACTGTTTTGCTTCTTTTCAGGAAGTAATTAAGCCAAAAGTCCAAGAATATCTTTGTTTTCCACACACTGACAAGAGTAGATGGGACATCTCAGGAGAAACTGTCAAAGCGGACACGAGAAAAAGGGTCCCAAGTCAAGAATGAGCCATTTGGTGATAGCTTAGAAACCACAAATCAGAACAGAAACACACGAAGAGGCTGGTGAGTGTTAAAAGAAACTACGTAATTCTGGTTAGTAATTAAATGATTAATATGTTGTCACCTAAATATATTATATTCTAAAATAGTAATATATTAGATGCCCCTTTAATTTAATCAACACTGATGAACAATAAAATTCACCAAGACTTTCTGAATAAAATAATAATTATATTTATATTGTTGCATCTCCAGGAATTTTATTTGGAATGTAAAAAACATATTGGTGCCTAGTCAATGTTTTTCAATTACATCCCATGCTTTCTCACTTACACATTTTATACAACAAAAAGATGAAATTAGTTTAAACACAGTCTGACTGATAATTCACTGTGAAATTTAGTATACAACAAATATTTTTTAAATGCATGAAGGACAGCTGGAGAGATGGCTCAGCAGTTAAAAGCACTGGGTGCTCTGGCAGAGGACCAGGTTCGGTTTCCAGCACCCATATGGCGGCTAACAACCATTGGTAACTCCAGTTCCGGGAGATCCAGTTCTTTTGGCCTTCTTGGGCACTGCACAACACAGTGCACTTATTCAACATGCATGCACTTACATACATGCAGGAAAAACACTCATACCCTTAACCCAAAAAATGAATTAAAGGACACGAGTGAGTCTTATTTCCCTCAGCTCTTCAGAAACCTTCATTCTCACACTCCCACAGGGGAGAGGCAGCATGGTACAGAGTACCAAGTGGTGGGACACGGCTCCCACTCGTGTCTCATTTTGATTGCAATGAGGGCATTCACTTTTTAAATCTATTTCCTATATTGAATTTTTATAAACTCTTACATTTGAAGAAAAGGTTGAGCAGCTAGCCAAAGTCTAAATGCTTCTGAATTAGTTCAAGAAAATGATAAGACTTTTAATAAGAGATATACTTAAATCTACAATTTCTCTAAGTGGAGAGACAGCTCTAGGTGTAAGCTCAAAGCAAAGGGCACTAATTTGCATTTCTCTCTGGAAAGTCTGAACTTATATTTTATTCTCAAATTGAAAGTATACGGCTTAGGTGGTTATAAGTCTACTACAAATCTGTTTTACATGCACAGTTCAAAACCAGAGAACAGAAGGTGATCTAGGAAACCAACTTCTTGCCATGACATGAAAAATTGAAAGGTCTCAGATCTGTAACAACAGTAAGTCATTAAAATAAAGACTAATGTGGCCACTTTGTGAGCAACTCTCATATCAACTGCACACCTGTGAGATCACTTCCGGGGATTCGAAAGTTACAGCACTAAATTTATAAATGGAAGCATCTTCAACTTCATGTACAGTCTCTTAGTTACTGAAAGTCACAGGAAAATGAGCTGGGCAAGAAATAAGCCCCTACATTTCCAATGTGATGCTCACTTTGCAGAACGGGAGGAGTTTTGGAGGACACTTTGCATATGGCTCTGTAGAACCTGAGTCAGCTGGTCTAGGATCAAGGCTAGTTCTGCTTCTGCGTTCAGTGGCTGTTTGGGGAAGTCATTTCCTCTCTGCCTCGCTCTCATTGACCACGAAGTGGGTCTAGTGTACGTCCCTTTGTTGTTTGTTGTGAGTATTAAATGAAAAGCTGGTTAAAGGTGAGGCAAATCCTAGTAACTCAGTGTAAACTGTGGCTGTTTCTTCTGTTTGTGACAGAGTGGTCACTTTAAAATTGCTCTTAAAGTTATGTGTTGAACCAGAATGTGCTGCTTTTGAGATCCCTTCCTATGGCATCGACTCTTCCCACCCTGACACGAATGGGCCAGAGGTACAGATCACCCTGTGTCATCCTCAGAAACCCTGCTCTTAAAAATGCATCTCTGCAGCCAGGCATGGTGGTGCATGCCTTTAATCCCAGCACTCCAGAGGTAGGGGCAGGAGAATCTCTGTGACTTTGAGGCTGTACTGGTGTACATAGTGAGTTCTAGGCCAGCTGGGGCTACAGAGAGACCCTGTCTCAAAAAGATTGAAAAAAAAAGTATCACTGCTTGCTTTATGCTTTTTATGCTTGGTGCCCTTGAGAGATCACCATCCCCCCCTCACACCCCCAACTTGCCCCTTAGTCACAAAGGTAAGGCCAAGAAGCCCTGGGATCTTATGCCATCCTTTTACCCTCACATCCCTTCAAAAATCTCCCTCTACTCTCCCTCTAATGCCACTTCCCAATCTCTGGAGACTCTTTAGTAAGTCTCCCATAGGCCCAGTGAATTATAAGTGAAGAGTCCACATCTCAGTGATCTCTAGGACAGGCTGCTGTTCCTCACTGAGTGGAATGTGGTATCTTCTGAGGATGGTACCATTGGAGTCCACTGGAGAGCTGCACAGGCCCTATGCCTCCATCCCGCAGGGAGATATGCCGACCTCTGTGGATGTCACCATGATTTCCAGATCACTTTCCTTCTTTCCTTCCTTGGTCACCAGCTTTGGATCTTGTCACCAGAATCCATACCTGCCTTCTGTTGAATGTCCAGAAAGTTCTACAAGTGTCGTTGGTATTTCTGGAATATTTAAACTTCTGGCTCAATGCTCTATTTTCTAACTCCTGTAACCAAGAGTTGAATCATAATGTTGATTTCAGTGTTAACCCGGGTAATCATTTGAATATCTAGGCTTCTCAGTTCACAGTTGGTCTTCAAACCTCCCAGTCCCAGCTAGTGGTCTCATTGCCAGCATCTCCCTTGACATCAGTGATGATGACTTTCCACGGGTGCCGTCTGCAGCATCCTGTTCTCCGATGTCAATTTCCATATTCCAGGATCTGTGTAAAGTGGCTACACCCAAGGCTCCCGTGTACCCTCAAATCGACACTGTGTCACTTCCTGTCTGCAGTTCTCCGTGAGTCCACTTCTCATTCCATCGAGGAGTTCCTGACCGTTTAAATCACTCACTGCATTCCTCCTGGTCTACTGTCTCCATACATGACACAGATATCTCCAGACGCCTCAGATCCAGGTCTGAATGAAATGCATGCTCACGCTCATGTCCGTTAGAAACATCTGGATGAGGGTTGGAGAGATGGCTCAGTGGTGAAGAATGTATACTGCTCATCCAGATGACACAAGTTTGGCTCCTGGTACCCACACAGGTGGCTCACAACCACCTGTAACTTCTGCTCCACGGGTCTGATGCCTCAGGCCTCTATGGGTTCCTGTACTCATGTGCACAAATCCACACACATACACATTTTAAATAAATGTAAAAACCTGGAAAATCCCCCAACTGAGCACATGCTGACGGGGCAATTCTTAATTTCAGTAGCTTCTTAATACCACCGGCAGCAGCAATGGGCCTGTTCTTCAGCACGAACACTATCTGACCTTGTCGCCACGGTTTCACGTCGGTGCTGCCCCAGGACCCTGTCTCATGATGTTCCTGCCATCGCATGGAATACAATCCCGTACAATCTGGACTCAGGCTGAAGCTCGAACGTGCCCACTGTCCCCAGAGGAGCTGACCCCAGCAGTGATTTCACGGCCTCCCTGGGAGGCAGAGTCAGCTGAAGCAACCCGGGGCTTCTTAACACTCCCAGAGCTCAGCAAGGGACAGACAAAAGCCTGTGGAGGACTTGAGGAGCTGCTATGGCACGAGAAACGTGTTCTGCGTCTCTGGAAGCTGAGACGCAGCCTCAGAATCCGTCCTGGGACACAGTTAAAAGGAAGAAGCAAATGAACAGCAGGTGCACGAAACACCAATTACAGCAACGTTTGCAGCCGGACATGCGGTCAATGCTCATTGTTTGAATTATGCGGAGAAGGATAACCAGTCGTCAGCGTGCAGAGACACAGGACCGCGCACAGCACACTGGAAGGCCGGCCGCCCGCAGAGGACGCGGCTCCCAGGTCCGCACAGGGCGCATCGCGCAGTCTGCAGGTGCAGCCAGTGCAACCGCCACGGAAAGGGCGGGAAAGGGGGCACTGAGCGTCCTGGGCCTCGTCATCCCCTGGGGCTGGGAGCAGACTTGGAACCCGAGGCTTCGCAAGGAAACTCTCCGCCACGTGCCTAAGCTAGCACGTGGCAATGTGGACTCTAACACGGAAAGGGCGGGAAAGGGGGCACTGAGCGTCCTGGGCCTCGTCATCCCCCGGGGCTGGGAACAGACTTGGAACCCGAGGCTTCGCAAGGAAACTCTCCGCCACGTGCCAGCTAGCACGTGGCAATGTGGACTCTTCCGGCAAAGTCCTAGCGGTTAAACGCACTGCCTGTCAGGATGCATGGAATCTATTTTGGCATCTATTTATTTTGGCATCAAGACAAGTCATGCTCCACGGCCTGAAATCCAACACAACCCTAGAATAAATTAATTGAAAAATGTCCTAATTAAATCCAAAAATTGAAAACCAGAAGCAGCATTTACGACTATCACCTACCTCCTAAACACGTTGCAAGACTGTATTTTGTGTGCATATGTGCATGAGTAGGTCCATATGTGTTTGCACATGTGTGTACCTGGATGTAGAAGTTGGACATCAATGTGAGGTATCTCTCCTCCTGTGCCGCCCAAGCTGTCTTTAGAAACAATTTTCTCCCAAGCCTGGAACCTCAATGTGCCAGGGTGGAGAGTTAGTCCCTGGGATCTGCCTGCCTCCACCTCCCAGCCCTGAGAGGGCAGGGCCATGCCAACATGCCTGGCTTTTTAATGTGGGTTCTAGGGACCAAATTCAGGTCTCATATTTTTAAGGCAAGCATGCTCCTGAGTGGGCCATCTTCCGAGTTCCATAGGACAGCATTTAATGAGGTGACATGAATCTCATGCTTAGGACCTGCGGCAGAGCCAACATTCAAACCATGGAAACGAGGTCCACTGTAATTCAATATTGAAGGGGATTGCACATACTCCTTTTTTACAGTTTCAGCAGAAATTACATTAGAATATATTGGCAATGATGGAAAAGGAGTGAATAAAATTAAATTATCTAAAACCACATAAGCTTAATTTAAAGCTCTGCTTCTGATAGGAAGAGTGTCCTGTTCAATCTTCCTCTGCAGTGCTCGCTTCTGACACAACAGATCACTGATGATGCATTTTACAGTGTGACTTCTGCAACCTAACTAATAAAGCACAGCTGGGTTTAAAACATCCCAGAATTCACAGGCTCCACAAAGCACGGCTTTCTGACAAGCTCCTCTCCAGCTCCAGTTCCTCAGCTGTTCTTGCCCTTCAACACCTGCAGTTAGATGCCTTGACTGACATTTCATACTTCCAAGTGACATACGTTATTTGCAGTCACGTGGTACAAGTTTATCAATTAAAGGAATCTTCCACATTAAACTGCTGCAAGCCAAGGCTGGGCATGCATCATATACCTGGTTTCATTAAGGCACGCTGTACCATTTCTGGTCATTATTTAGTGGTGCTTTGCTTACAGATGATCCTTCATTCTTCCGAGAGTACATACTGCCCTTAAATGAATAGAATAAGTCAGCTCTAACAAATACCAAAACATCTGCTCCATTTTATATTGCCTAAAACTGTCAGTAACAATGACAATGTGTTTGGGAACATTTGGGTGAATATTTATCTTAAATATATGTGTTTAGACAAACAACAGCCAGGATAGAGTTTTCAGTGAGTAGAGCTTCCACTAACGATCTGGAGTCTATTCTTTCCAGGCAATCTATAAGTCATGGTTCCAAGCAAAATAAAAGACAAATGACCATAAATAACACTGTGTATGCTATCCAGTAGGGTGAAGCTTCCAGATCAGTAACAGATTGATTTCTCCATGTTCTATGACTCATGTATGTGCTGTCTTCACCTATAGAGTACCAGTGCCGCCCCCTGGATCCCAGAATCCTCAAGCCTTCCACTCAGGGCTAAGATTCAAACCATTGGCTGATGTGGCTCTGGAGCCTTTGGATAGGATGACCATGCTTTTTGGATCCTTGTTTTACAGAGGGTTGATTGTCAGTTCTCTTTAGATAAGATCATCGATCACAGGCAACACTAATAGAAATCAACAGATGGGTTGTATCAAACTAAGATGCTTCTGCACAGCATAAAGAGCAGTGCAGTGAGGAGGCAGTTTGAAGACTGTGGAGAGGAGACCACACACTGTCTGCATGGCAGGGGAAAAGCATTCAGAATGCAAGAATACATGCAGAGCTCAAGTAAAGAAGGTAGCAGTGGGGCTGGAGAGATGGCTCAGTGGTTAAGAGTGCCGGCTGCTCTTACAGAGGATCCAGGTTTGATTCCCAGCACCCACATGGTGGCTGACAATGGTCTGTAACTCCAGTTCCAGGGGATCCACTTACACACATGCAGGCAATACACTCATACGTGTAAAAAATAAATCACTAAAACATTAAAAAAGAAAGTAACAGTAACAATCACAATAATAAAGATATAGTTCAAACTGAGCAAACAATTTAAATAGACATTTCTTACAAAATATATCAGCTGACACCTGCCAAGGAAAAGTCACCAGAGAAATGCCAGTCAAAACTACAGGAAGTATCACCTCACCTGACTTAGAACAACCGTCACTGGAAAGATTGTGTCAATAAATGAGTAAATGCATAAATAAAAATCAATAACTGGTGAGGATGCAGTGATTATATACACACACTGCAGTGAGTCCATTTAGTAGTGCTTATGTGTACCTGTAGTTTTGGCTGCCCGCTGGGCAGTACATAAACTCTTAGGGATTTAGTACCTGGAGAAAAGTCACTCACCCTCCCACAGGATCCATTAGTTGCCTGCAGCTCTTCATCTTGTGGGACCTTTGACATCCCCCTCCACCACGCCATGTCAAGTGGTTTTGCCGCCATATGCAGATCTCATTAGACTCTCATACTGTGGGGATTTCATTGTTGCAGTTTACCGATGGAATTACTTAACTGGCAGCATGTGTCTTATCCCTCTGGCTCTTACATTCTGTTCACTGCCTTTCGTATGATGTTCCTGAGCCTCAGGAACATGTGGAGTTTGCATTGTAGATGTGTCATTTAGGGTCGGAAACCTCACAGTTACTTATTCTCTACATTTGATATGTGCAATAGTCTCCATCTGTTGTAAAAAGAACCTTTGGTGATTGGTGAAAGGTATACTCATCTGCAAATATAGACACATATTTAGAATATAGTAAGAAATAGCCAGGTGTGGTGGCACATGCCATTAATCCCAGCACTCGGGAGGCAGAGGCAGGTGAATCTCTTATGATTTCAAGGCCAGCCACTAAATACACACACACGCACACACACACACACACACATACACACACACATACACACACACACTTTTCCTCTCTCTCACCTCTCCTCTCTCTCTCTCTCTCTCTCTCTCTCACACACACACACACACACACACACAAGAATATAGTAAGAAATTCCATTGGTCTAGGTAAGTTACAGGAGTTTTTCTCTTAGTCTGTGCTATTTCTAGCTATGTGTACTTGACCATGCTTACAGTACCATGCCTGAGTTCCCTCCTATTGAGTGGTCCATGAGTCCAATTGGACAGCTGTTGATTACCCCAAAGAAAAGAGTGCCACCACTGCACCAATAGCCACAATAGTCAATGCTGGGACAGTCATTTTTGTGGTTCATAGGCTTTACGGCTGCTCTAGGGTCATTGATTCCTTTCTCCCTTGTCAGATGCATAATGCCTTCTGATACTATGAGACCTAATCTTCATGGAGAATTCCAGATCTGTTCCAACTCCATTGCTGCAAGTCCCGTGTCTGAAGTGTGCCCTGTCTTCGGCAATAGGGTCTCACTTTCACACTCTGGAAGGCAATAAAGGGCTGTGGCAATACCCAGTGTTATTTGGGGAGTTCCTTGAACTGCCCTGACCAACAGCTTGAAGGGAGGTTTCCCTTGCCTGACACTGTGATTTCTGTCATTCAGCCTTCAGTCATACACATACGTTCACACTTATATTATATGTGTGTTTTTCAGTGGGTTTATTAAATACTGTATTTCTCTTTGGTTTGTCACACTACTTCCCAGTTACCGCACCACTCCTTCCCCCGTTTCCTGCATGACATCCTGTCTCCTGCTGTCGTCCTCTTTCAAGTTCCTTCTTCCTGTTTACTTGAGGAACGGGCATTCTTATAAATGGTAAATTATTGATCAGAGGGCAAAGTAATAAATTCATTATAGAGAGCATTAAGTTTCCTCTTAAAAATAGCAACACCTATAGCACTCAGCAGCCCCATTACTGATTGTATATCCCAGGGAAATCAAACCATTCCATAAAGAAATGCTTTCTTGGTCACATGTGGTGGTTTGAATGAGAATTTCTCCATGGGCTCCACAGATTTGGACATTTTGTCCCTAGTTGATGACACTGTTTTGGAAGGTCTTAGAAGGTGTGGCCTTGCCGGAGGAAGGATATCACTGGGGGTGGGCTTAGAGAGTTCTTAAGCCTTGCTGGATTTCCAGGCACACTCTGCTTCCTGTGCCTGGTTGAAGATGTAAGTGCTTAGTTTTCTGCTCCTGCCCCGGCCATACCACCATGCCTTCTAGTCATGACGGACTCTGACGCCTCTGGAACTGGAAGCTCGAATAAACTCTCCATTTTATAACTTCTCTTGGTCACTGTGTTTTATCACAGAAACAGAAAAGTAACTAACACAAAAGTTGGTACCAGAGTGTGGGCTGTTGTCTGTTAAGGACCTGACTGTGTGGGTTTTCAGAGGAATGTGGAAGACTGGAAATTTGGGCTAGAAAAGTGGTTGCTCACTGTAAGCAAAGCTTAATGGGCCATTCTAGTAGGAGCCTGGAAGAAAGTAGTTCTGAGAAGAATATAGTTCCAGAGGAAAATAAGGATTTAAGCAGCAACTGGGACATTTTGGCAAAGAGTCTGGCTGGAGTTGGCCCACGGCCTAAATGCTTGCCTAAAGCTAAGTTGAAAATTAATGGACTAAATTCTTTGGTGGAGGAAATTTCAAGACAGTCTAACATAGAAATGGTTGTTGCTATTAATGGTTGTGGTGTTTTGAATGAGAGTGTCCCCCATAGGCTCCAAGTATTTGGACATTTTTGTCCCTAGTTGGTGGTGCTGTTTGGGGAGGTCTTAGAAGTTGTGGCCTTGCTGGAGGAAGCACATCACTGGCAGTGGGCTTAGAGAGTTCTTAAGCCTTTCCAGACCTCCAACTGTTCTCTTCTTCCTGTGCCTGCATGAAGATGTGAGAGCTTAGCTTCTGCTCCTGCTCCAGCCACTTCCTGTCACCATATCTCTCTGTCATGACAGACTCTAATTCCTCTGGATCAATAAGATCAAATAAATTCTTCCTTCTATAAGTTTCCTTGGTCATGGGGTTTTATCACAGCAACACAAAAGTAATACATCATGCTTGCTTTAACACCATTCACACACATCAGATGACCTGAGGCATCAACTACGGTGGCCACTGTTGGGTGGATGACAAAGGAAAATATGGCAAATGACGATTAAGTGGAGTATTAGTCAACTATACCACAGAGTGGAACACTGTCCTTTGAAGGGATTGGCAGGAACGTCGGGATATCGAGTTAAATGGAAAAAGCTAAATGCAAAAAGACACATGCATTACACAGTCTCTCATATGAGCATATTTTTAGGAATTCGATTGGAGTGTCAAATGTTGACTGTTAGGGGTACAGAAAGAGATGTGCACAAGAGGGAGTTTTGACAATGGGTGTCAGAACACAGTCAAAGGCCGTCTTGTAGCATTCTTCAGGATTGTGGTCAGGGGTCTGTCATTCACGATAACATGTTTTATGTTCTATGAGTGTCTGCGTGAAAAGGACTCAGAGACTGCTCAGATAAAGTAATAATAAAGAGATGTGACTATCAAGGGCTCCAATCTGTGGTAAATAGTACATACATATCTGGAAACACCATACTGCATGTATGTGCATTTACATATATGTGCAATTAAAATAATAATTTTCAAAGAGATAAAAATAGAGAAGAAAAGATGCAGCTTCAGAAGGCTGTGTAGTGGGGTGGAGGAGAAGGTGGGTTTGGGGAAGTGAGAACTGGACAGCAAGGATCACCACTGATTCCAGCTGGGAGAATGGGAGAGGGTAGGAAGACAAGCAGGAGCAGAGGAAGTTGGTAGGCAGGAGGTAGCACCTGCCTTAAAGGTACAAGCACCTAGAATCTCAAGTGCTTGTCACATGTGAAAGGACAGCAAGCTGTGGTCAAAATCATCACAGCTGAGATAAGACATGGGAAATGAATGAGGCACGTTAAATTACTAGCAAGGCAGTAAAAGTCAAAGTTTAAAATGGATGAAGCGAAAGGGAAATGTGTGAACAGCAAGGTCAGGAAATGAGCAGCGAGTACAGGCCACTGCGCCCATGGCAGAGCACGGGGGTATGTTAGTGGCATGCTGCTTTTCTGGGTAAAGCTGTTTGTGTTAGTGATTCCAAACCACATGCAAATGATAGTTATGTTCAACAAGTTTCGCAAGAAGTAGGAAGAGACCATTATAAGTACAGCTGGCTGGATCTCTCACTTTATCATGTGTTGACCCAACCGTTGACTACACCGTGTTGCTGTGAAAGTATCCTGTGGCTCTATGTGGTTCATACACTTAGGTGTTACCATTCCGGTTAAACACTCCTGGTGGAAAGGAAGAGTAAATTTTTACAACACTGCCAGAAGTCACTGTCAGTGGACACCATGGTGTTACTGGTAGAAAGGCTGCCAGGAAAAGCCCTCAGGCAATTCCAGGAACTAAACCACCAGAGCTTTTGGGAAACAAAAAATAATACACTCATTTCACTTCTAAAATCAGCTCATCCCACACTGCTGAGATTCCTTTATGTCTCTCCTGGAGAGGCTGCCCTGCACATTTATCAGAATTCGATCATTGACTTTTTGTTATTATTGAGTTATCTCAATCAATAAGAAGCTTCTTGCCTCTCTAATTATTTCATTTAATAACCTTTGAATTCTTATCAGGCCATGAACTAGAGTGGGTCAAAATATTGGTATAAATTTATTAACCTATATTATAAAAGAACATGTTTATCATGACAACAGTGCCTTGTCATAATTGGTACTTAATAAAACTGGGTCGGACAGCAGAACAATGAAAGACTATGGGACCAGGTTTGATTTTATAAAGTATGCAGCTGCAGTATTGGGAAAGACCCTTCAAGGAGGGATGTGACCACTGATCAGTCCACCATGCTCCAGAGCAGGGTCCATACTCAACACAAATCAGACTGAATAAAAAAAACAAAACAAAACAAAGAAATGAACAGGAAGTTGGGTGGGAACAGAGGAGGGAATCTGGTAGAGGCTGGGGTAATGGGAAATATAATCAAAATACACTATGAAGTTTTTAAATAATTAATCTTTTACAAAAAGCCTGCCGGGGTAATATGACTAAATAAAAAAGGTATAAAAGGGGAACAATTTCTCGAAGGGAGAAATAACTCTAAAAATGCTATATCCCAATCCGGGCCTTCTCCCCTGGAACCTGGGCCTCAGATTCTAACCCTATGAAGTGTTGCACACTTGTGATCATTTACAAATATTTTATTTATTTTTATGTGTATGAGTGTATTGCCTCCATGTATGTAAGTGCACCCGTGTCGTGCAGTGCCCGAGGAGGTCAGAAGAGGCTGTCGGAGCCCCTGAAACTGGAGTTATACACTTGTTAGGCACCATGAGGGTACTGGGAATTGAACCTGGGTCCTCTGCAAGAGCAGTCGGTGCTCTTAACCACTGAGCCATTTCTCCAGCCCCATTTACAAATATTTTTATTGATTCTTTGAGAATTTCAAAGTAATTTTTATTTATTATTTTAATGTTTTTATGTGTATGAGTACATTACCTACATGTATGTAAGTGCACCTGTGTCGTGCAGTGCCCTAGGAGGTCAGAAAAGGGTGTGGATATCAGTCCCACAGTGCACTTTTTTTTCATTTTGTTTTGTTTTTGATCCAGGATCTCCCTGTGTCCCCAGGTGGCCTAGAACTCACTACGTAGATCAGGCCAACATCTATTACACAGAGATCTGCCTGCCTCTGTCTCCAGAGTGCTGGTGCCTGGCCCTCAGCTTTGTGTTTTGTTCATATTCAGAACCACTCCCCTCTCCTCCCCCATTTTACTAGTTCCGTCCCCCAGACTTCATGTTGTCTATTATTAGTTTTCCTTTTTAAATGCCTATAAATTCTAATTTCTCTTCCTCAAATACCCTTTGGTATGGATCCACATCCTGGAGCCCGATCCACTAGGCATGTTATCATTGAGGAAAACTGACTCTCCCTCTCCTGACAGCTATCAGTTGCCAACAGATCCTCAGCAAGGGCTGGAGGTTCTTGCTGCCTTCCCCCATGCACACTGGGCTCTGCATGGCTGGGGCTGTAATATGACTTGTCACAAGCACTGTGGGTTCACCTGTGCGACTGCCTGCTGTGTCCAGACACTTTCCTCACAGTCACCTCCTACCACCGAGCCTGACCGTTGATTTGACCCTCTTCCACAATGATCCCTGAGCCTTGGGTGGAGAGGCTGTGACATAGGTATCAGGACAGTTGGATGTCAATGCTAACGCAGTCCTGGGCTGCAGTAATTGAGTAAATGGCCATCTCAATCTTGCTTGCTAAGGTGTGAGGATTCTGCCATTCTAAAACTCATTAGTATCGCTGAGCTCATAAATGTCAACATTTGATGGGAAAATATCCATTAACTAGATTAAAATAGGAGTATGGTGATGAAATGGTCTATACTAGCCACTGAGTTGGAGGAGCCAGGATTAAAACTCAGCTTGGGTCTAAGTTTTAGCTCATCACACGGTATTTCCAAGTAAGCTTTGTAAATTAAATTCTTTGTTTTATTGTTATATTTTGATATAGTGTCTCCTATGGTCCAACGTGGCCTCACACTGCTATGGGGCAGATGATAACCTTGAGCATCTGACAATCGTGTCTCTACTTCCCATGTGCTGGAAGGACAGGTATGCACAGGCACACCTAGCAAAGTTCTATTTATCTGTTGAGTGTCAGTAGTTATGTCAGTGGGTAGGTATGGAATTAAATCCAGATGGCTGCTTAGCACGGTTTCTGATATTTAATTTAAACTCCAATAAATATTAGCCTGGTTTTTATTTCTCAACCACCAAGATGAATCTTTCTTGGGAACATAAAACCCAATATTTGATATATGTTTCCTTAAAGCTACCAAAAAGTAAAATAACCTCATCAAGATGCTAAATATTACTGGGTCTGGGAAAAGAAGTCAGCTCTCATGGCCTCATAAAGAGCACTAGAAATAGTTTCCTGTCGGGATCACCTGATTCCAAAAGCTAGAGTGTAGGCAGTGTCCTAGAAGATGATATTTGTCCAGCTACCTTGAAACTCTGTCAGTGCAGGAGCAATAAATAAAGGGCCATGGGAGTAACGACAGGCATGCTAGGCACAGGCCCCCTGCAAGTCTAGCCTCTGGGAGGATCCACAGCACCGCTGGGAGATCCAGGCAACCCTGAGTTACTACAGAGAAAATGAGAGATGGAGGAAATGGAGGAATTAGAAGAATTCTGATTTCTAAACTATTAGAACATGGTGACAAAAGTTGGTCCATACATAGAAATGCATACAGCTTGGAAAAGGTCATGAAAGTTGGGTGATTCTTTGATTTAAAAATGACACTTGGGGCTGGAGAGGTGGCTCTGTGGTTAAGAGCACTGATGGCTCCTCCAGAAGACCTGGGTTTGCTTCCTGTATCCACAGGGCAGCTAGCAGCCATCTGTAACTCCAGTTCCAGGGGATCCGATGCCTTCTTCTGACCTCCTCAGGCATTGCATGACATAGGTACACTCACACACATGCACACAATACACTCATACACACAAAATAAAAACAATACATAAAAAGTCCCTTGTTAGCGCAATGGGGTCTTATCATTGTTTCTTACATACTGTATCTTACTTTTTAAAGCAAAGTAGGTCGGCTTGGACACCTAGTCCAACTCTGCTTCCTGTCACGTAACTGCTAAGCCATTTCTTTTAGCCCCACAGCCACACCTCAGCACAGACTTCCCCTCCTGGTGCACGCCTGCTGAACATACCTCTGCAGAAAGGAGCTGGGAAATCCCAGGACGCGCCGTTCCCAGGGCTGACGATGCATGTCAGAATGGCGTGACCTTCCAACATGTAGCCAGAGAGACAGCTATAGCGAATCTTGTCTCCTATGTTGAATCTTGATCCGTGGAGGATGCCTTTCAGTATTTCTCCAGGGTTCCCACATGTGTGACTAGGTAAAACTGTTGGAAGGAAAAAATGTAATTAATTAAAAATGTTCTGCTGAGATCCATTTAAATCACAGATTAAGTATCACTTCTGAACCATTGAAATTAGCAAATCTGTTATAAAAAAAAAACAGACTGTGCCTATATACTAAACAGAATATGTGTTCAGGGTTTAGAACATCTGCACTGACACATTTTTATAATTACATTTTAGAAATGTAAATAAACATATTTGTTATAGGAGAAAAATCCAGTTCTGTTTAGATCATGTCTCCTAAAAGATGTCTAGATTATCTGGGTAATGATGTGATTTCATGTTTTTATACCATGAGGTGTGAAATTAGGAGTCAAAGAGCTGAGAACATGATGTCAGCAGTGGGCAAGGATGCTTGCTTTGTGACATTTACCTTAGACCTCAGAATCAGTACCATTCTTGATATATATGGCTCACTAATCAGTATTCAACTCATTTAACCTCAGACCTCAGCATCATCAGTACCATTACCACACCCAACAAACATTACAATCAGTATTCAATCCATGTTTGCCCTCAGACCTCAGCATCAGTACAACACCTGACACACTATATTACTAAGCTGTATCCGGGGCACGTTTATCCCTAGATCTCAGGATGCATATGATGTCTGACACACATCAATAAAGTATATCAAGTGTATATTTATCCTCAGACTTCAGTAGCAGCACCATGCCTGATACATAGCTCTAATTGGTGTCTAATCCATGCTTCATGGATGAGAGTGACAGTAAGGAATAAAGTAAACATCTTAATCCATCCACTTAAAAATGGTTCTATTCTTATAACCCAGCCCTGGGTCTGTTCATTGCCGCATGCTGCCCACAGCTCACTAATATTTGTCTTGGTAACTGAAGACTCTAACGTACATATAAACTAATGAATCATTGTGTTCATTTGATATGTGTGTAGATAATGTACAGCAATAGTATCTATTCTCTTTACTGTTCAGCTGGGGAATTAGGATGACTTTCCCAGGTCACACGGGGAAGCAGAAACTTGTAGTGACTTTCACAAGTGTTTTTATTTATTATGACATGACGTAACTTATAAAATAGGCCTCACAGAGATCAGAAAACAAATATAAATATAGAGGTAGTTTATACTCCCTTCATGGTAATAAAATCTCTATTCAACATTTACTGCATTGCACTTTTAATAATATATAGAAAAGTATAAAATATGTTTATAAGCTTGAATGAAAGAGTTCAGTGAGGTCTGCTGTCAATATGGTTGACCTTTACAGAAAGAAAAATCTGGTTTGATGCCTCCTTTACTATTACCAAGGCCGACAACGTGCAACTTTAGCCAGTGCGGAACTGTAGATCAAAACCACAATGTGTATCACCATATCCAAATCCAAAGGGCTCGTATGACGAGACAGAAAATAACCAATGTGAGCGCAGACGCAGGGGACTTGGGACTCCCATCCACTGTTGGTGGGATGTCAATGAATGAAGCCACTGTGGGGAGCACAAGGCTCCTCAAAATGCCAAATTCAGAAGATAATCCAGCAGAGCCATTTCTGGGCACAGCCAGAAGTAAGGGACATCGGTGAGTGGCGAAACACCTGCGCTTCCTCCCTGACAACAGAACTATTCACAGCAGCCAAGTCAAGGACCAACTGCCTGTCCACTCTCCAAGGAGCGAGGGAAGACATGTGGGTTGAGGGCTGGCAAGAGGGCACTGCAGGTAAATCCACATCAGTCTGAGGATCCGAGTTCAATCCCTAGATCCCACATGTAGGTAGAACTCCACAAGTTGTCCTCTGACAACCACATGTGTGCTGTGGCATGTACATACACGCCCCCACACACAAAGACACACACAAATAAATAACAATTTTTTTAAAAAATAAAAGAAACTGTGTGTACACGGACCAGATTAGCATTTGGCCATTTAAAGGATGCCGTGTAGCTGTTAGCTATCTCTCAGTACCATTGAGCCATGAGGACAGTAAATACAGTGACCTAAATCAGGCACAGAAACACCAATTCAGTCTGTATATAAAATCCTTATTTGTAGAAGCCTCCATATTTATCTTTAAGATAATTACTGTTTAATTAGTTGATAATAGCTCTTCTTATTAGAATCCACATACTTATTTACCCAGAAAATGTGTACAATTTTTCCCCAAAGACAAGAATTATCAATGGAAATATATCAATTTTTTCAGACCTGCGGAGGGTAATTGAACATGTATTACTGTCCTAAGGGGTAAAAGGGAATGACTGACTGTGGGGATGAATGCAACTTGGTTGGCATCTGCAGATTCTACTACTGAAAATAGCTTTTCAGATGAATTTATAACACTCAGGTGTCATGACTGCGTTTTACAGAAAAGTTGAGAGATCACACTTCTGCAATAAAGTCAGGATGCTGGGACATGTGCACAGGTTTCATGTTCCATGGTCCTCGGGGAATTTTGACACATCTACACAGAAGCAAAGCCAGAAGAAAAGCAATGTTAACAGTGTGCTGTGCAATCCTTGTCTCAGGAGAGCTGAAACGCACTGATGTATACTTTCAAGGGAGACGTATTAATGAATACACACATCTCTTGAAGTGGGCTCTGAAGATAAATGTCTGTAACATCTGTGTCACGAATGGCCGATAGGGACCTACGAAATACTAAACTAGGAAAGAGAAATGATTTCTTGCATTCAATACTGACAGAGAAAAGGCTGTGTAGCAGGTGAGCACAGAGACGCCGCACACACTGTCAGAAGGTATGACTGGATCGCTCTGCCTAGTCCGAGAGAGAAGGGTTCGCTTCAAATCTCCTGTCGCTCTCACATGGGGAAACAGCCTTTCTGAGCAGGTGTACCTCCCCTCCCAAATCAACACCACTGTTTCTAGAGCCTCGCACAGCTTGCTTGCTCTGCAGGGAGATGGAGGTGCCCGATCCCGCTCCACAAACCCTTCAGTACTGCTCTTTCTGTTCTATGGAGGATGCCTTCACCCTAACATCTTAACGATTAATTTCTACAGAATTCAAAAACCACATATCAAGCACAGGCTTGGTGGGGTGAGACACCACTTCAAAGGACATGGGAGAGGACAGTGGCCCTCAGGTCTCCTCTGTAACTCTTCCAGGCTGTTTATTCAGTCAGAACGATTGATTCATTGTTGTTTACTTTCAAGGCAAGGTATGAAGACTGAGCCAGATATATAGTGTGTGACTCTCTCTTCCCACCGACCCTGTTAGGAGAATGAATTTCGCACAGCAGGAGGCCTTTCTGGCAGGTGACAGTTGCTTGATTCCAGGACTGAACTTTCCATCTTTCAGTCTATGCAGTGTCTAGAATAATGGTGGGCCCTAATCAGACTCACTAAGTGCACTTTCCCTCAGATAAGTGATTAATAGAATTAGTGGTGTAAGTGTGCGTCATAACTAAGGTTTACGCATCTCATAGGCTTTGTAAAACCACACAAAAATGTTTGTAAAAAAACTAATTGGATAGGATGTCACATCAGAAATGCTGAATCAATTTGACATGTGCAACTTTGAGACAAATCATCCGTGTTTCATGGAAAACATATCTAGGCATCAGAGCCTTAAAACGAATTCAAGAATTTTAAAGCAAAATAATTTAGTGATTAAAAATCACCTTTAAATTCTTTTATATATTTTTTCATTTTTATTGAATTTTTGCAACTTTCATACACTATATTTTGACCTGCTCTCCTGCGAATACTCCCTTAATGTCCCCTGCCTAATTTCATGTACGCTGTTTTACATATATATATTTACCCAGAAAATGTGTACAATTTTTCCCCAAAGACAAGAATTATCAATGGAAATATATCTCCAAATATTGTCCCACCTACCCAGCTTCATACCCTTAAAGAAAATCAACCCTCTCTCTTCCATCAGCTATCAGTAAATGATAGTTCCTGGGCTAGGTTTGGGATTCTTGCTCACTTCCCCAGGTCTATGCTGGGATTTTGTATGGCTTGAACCTGCCTGTTAATTGGACATGCTGTTACCATTGCTGTCAGTTCCTGGGACTAACTTCCCAGCTGTCTGGAAAACTGTTTCCTTATGGACACACAACACCCCCAGCTCTACAGTCTCTCCACTCTGCCACAGTGCTTCCTGAGCCTTGGAGAGCAGAGTTTGATCCAGGTGTCCTACTGAGCAATGGACACTCAGCTGTCTCTTACTCTCTGCACATTGACCAGCTGGTTGTAGGTCTCTGGTTTAATCACTATCTGCTGTATCTTTAAACTTAAGTGACACTAAGTTATGACTTAGGGTTTAGGGTTTGAGAATAATTACTTTGAACCATTTTTACTTTGCTTTATTATTCAAATTTCAGTATAAGGCACATCAACAACCAAACAGATATACTTGAAGTTCTGTTAGAAGGTTCTTTCCAGTTGCAATGAAAATGCAAACAGTAATATTTTTAAATCATCGGCAATTTCATAAAAGTTACAAGCTTATAGAATGTGAAAAAAATAGATTACTGAGGACTGGCCTGTGCAAATATTTAAAGCTCTGATGCACAAAAATTGCTGACGTAGAGATTTAAAGCTAAGCAAATCCAACCCGTGTGCTTTCTGCTAGTTTGTTTAAACCATTCTTTTAACCAGTTTCCCTGAAGTTGGTAAATGTCCTTCTGTATCTCCCGCAGGAGTGAGTGCACATTAAGTATTTAGTAAACTCTCTGTGAATTGGCTTGAACTCTGTATTTAATTCTCATTAATCCTTCTTTGAGTAATGCAACCCCTTTCCCATAGAGGCTCTGAAAAAGGAATTCTTACTTATTGGATGAGAATTTAGCACAGGGCAGGCATTTGGCAATGTGAAAGGATTTCTTGAAAGGAGCTCTGGGCACAATGCTGAATCCCAGGGCAATGTTCCATCAGACCACAGGAAGCCAAGTTAACACCCAGGGCTGGAAACATGGGCTGTCATTCTGATTATGCTGCAGAAATTCCTTCCGTAACACTCCTGATTTGGCAAGTACATATGGTCACATTTCAGTGACTTAATTGACTATCATATCAAACCTTTAACCCACTATTTATGTGATTAAATGGATGTCATATTAAATTCTTGCCCAAAAGAAAAGTGAAAACATGATCTTACGCTAAAACACAGCATTAATGTTCATTAAGAATGGGACACAAGGATAGCGAGAAG
Source organism: Nannospalax galili (assembly GCF_000622305.1). Taxonomy (NCBI): domain Eukaryota; kingdom Metazoa; phylum Chordata; class Mammalia; order Rodentia; family Spalacidae; genus Nannospalax; species Nannospalax galili. Next base: position 2,036,467 of record NW_008334665.1, on the reverse strand, counting down.
AGTTGGGGACCCTTCAAGAAGGGCGGTATTTTCAGCAGCCCAAGAGCAAGGAATGTGGTTTTATTAGACCCACTCATTTGGAAACTCGGTCCCTGGGGGGCTGAGCCAGCGGTTTCTTTACACTGTGCCTTTCAGCTTAAGGGAGAATTTCTTTTTCAAGTACACATGACAGAGAGCACTGCAGATCTAATCAACGTGGAGTATAGGCCAGTGGGTGGTTTGCAGGGGACAATTCCTAGCCACTCTTCCATGACCCTTTGGAAAGGCTAAGCAGAATCTCTTTTTACAATGGCTGCATAGACTGTATTCCAACAGACAGACTGTGGGAAGGTGCTATCTTCTCAAACCTGGTCACTCCTGCTTGCCTAGGACCATCACAACAGTTACATACTGTAAGGTAAGAAGGGCGGGGAGAGTCAGACCCTCCTAAACAACCAGTCAGCCTTAAGTTTCCCTTGGTCTGGGGGTGTGGGGCTAAAGGTACATAGGCCAAGGAAGCCTAGGGGAGTCTTTCTCAACATTTTGTGTAGTTATGGGGAAGCGCCATCCATGTTTGGATGAAGACTGTCCAGCGTGGGCTTTGGGGGAATCACTGACACTCCTGTAAATAAACCCTCATATATTGCTCCATAAGTAAGCCCAGTAAACACACTGCTTTCCCAAACTGCAGTTTGGTGAAACTGCACCCAGGTTTGTCATTGGGACCAAGGGAGGAGGGGTGGATGTTGTTGGCATCCCTCTCAGAAGGAATTTTGGCTACAAAAATCCTTAGGAAAACTAAAAATCATGTTTCTATAACTTGAGAACTGTCATTTTAAAAGTATTTTATTTATTATTTTTATTTTATGTGTTTGAGTGTAATGCCTGCATGTAGGTGCACCTGTGTCATGCAATGCCCGCGGAGGTCAGAAAAGGGCATCGAATTCCCTGTAACTGGAATTGCAGTTATTAGCCACCATGTGGGTGCTGGAATCAAACCCAGGTTCTCTGCAAGAGTAGCCAGTGCTCTTAACCACTGAGCCACCTCTCCATCCCCAAGGAGGACTGACATTTTTTACGGGTGAACCATGGCCAGCCCAGGGAAGAAATGCTAAGGGATGGAGCCTGGTTACCAGCACTGAGTTTCCTGAGGGAAGGGTTACTCAGCGCACTCCACCGAAGAGTCTCTCTTCAGGGTGGGTAGGCACTGAAGGAGGCAACAACCAAGTAACAGGCCCTTGAAAAGACCCAGGAACCAGGGGAGAACTGAGCAGCGAGTGAGAATGTCCAAGCAGAAGAGCCAGGTTTGGCCAAGCCCTAATGAGAAGACAAGCCGTGAGTGTGGGAAGTCTTGTGGCCTGTGTCTATGATAAATCACAGCATGGTGTGCCACAGACGCCACAGCACGTCAGACAGACTCCTATTTCTGCTCCAGAGAGCTGAGGCGTGATGTCAGACAATGTTCCAAATCTATTCCAGGTCTTGAATCAAAACTAAGGCCTAGCCATAACTTCAAGAATTTCAATGAGCTGATGGCAGAGTGCTTGACATACATTGATTTATATGTTATTAACTTTAAATTCTTAATTTTAAACACTGTGAAGCCTGTAAAAAATAATATGATTTTAAGTCTACATAAGTCCTAATGCATTCAAATTTCTAAAACGAAATGAAATTGGGAGAAATGAAAATATCAGAACAGGGTGTTCCTTAAATTGGAACGCAGATATTAAAACTACTAGGAAAGTAAAGCTAGTCTGTATCTTTATTTTGCAATATCAACTCCAATTCATTTATTTGTTGAAAAATAATTAATAATGCTGATAACATGGTATGTGCTGGATGGAGTTTTGCGAGATATATGCCTATTTCTGTGTATATATGGATACAAAATATCGTTATTTTGAGTAGTTTATCAAGAAGATGGTGACACAGAGAGGATCTATAAAGTTGGTGGTCACTCAGCAGTATCCAGCACTGGGAGTCTTTTATCTGATGGATCCAGAGTGCGTCTGCAAGAGCCTTTCTGGAATCCCTCTCTTGTGGGTGGCCGGAGCAGCAGCCACCGCAGCCACGTCACAGGGTCTGCGGCAACCTCAGCTGCTTCTTCTTGATGGGCTGCCGTGGTTTGTCACGTGGAAATGAGCCCCAAGCGGCTGCACAGCTGTTTACAAATTTGTAACCAGCTTGCCAGGTAAACTTGCCTAACAGCACACAGGGGGCCACACAAAGAATGCAGGACAGGTCAGCCAGAAGGGACTTTGAATGCCGCAGGTGGATCAGGTGGAATGAATCTGAAATCTAGGTTTTCAAGAGTTTTGAGTCATTATTAGAATATTTTCTAAGCTTCTGAAAAGCAAGAACTCAAAAACACCTGCTGTAAAATTAATTTTACTCTCTAAAATGACGTAAAGAGACTTTCTCTACTTGGACTTGAAATGCTCCTCATAAGCCCATAGATTAAAGTGCTGGTCAACATCCCATGGGATTATTGGGAGGCGGTATAACCTTGAGGGGGTTTGTGGTTGGGAGTTAGGTGAATGGACTAAGTCTTGATTCGGGGAATGTTGGGCCCACGTCCTCTTTTGTCTTAGCCTCCGTGAGGTGAACAGGCTTCTCACACACATGCTACAAAATGCTGCCTCCCCACAGGTCCAAAGCAACAGCCTCAGATAATGATGAGCAGAAGACTTAGAATCGTCAACCGAGATAAAACTTTCCTAAATTGTTTCTGTCCCATGACAGTAACACACTGCTGAGTACCATGGATGGCAGAACACTCACTCTCCTCAACTGTGCAGCAGAGCTGTCCCTGTCTGCTGTGACTTCACAAGCTGATCCTGACATGAACTCACCTCTCTTCAAATTAAAGGAACATACTGTCTTTGCTCCATGAAACTAGATCCAGGAGTAACTCTGCTTTTTCTTATCAGAATTACCACAAAAATTAATCTAGATTTAAGTTAATGCAAAGCCCTAATAAAATAGCACACCAGGAGTTAAACCCCGAGGGACTATGTTTTACCCTACATCCTGTCTTAGAAAACAGTATCTGCACATTATAAGGTTCAGACTGTCCCCAAAACATTGTCACATCCATAATATGATTCAGCTTATTTTTAGGATACAAAAATACCCAACACTTTCCCCAATATTTCCAATATTTCCAACATTTCCAATAAAAACCTATAAACACACAAAGAAGAAAATACAATTCATAATGAGAAGAAAAAAAGCAAAGGGAAGTGTGTCAAAACAAAGCAAATGCATCACAGCAGAGGGTGTGATGTAACCAACACCCTAAAGTAACAACCAAGCAACCTCCACAACCAGCAAGAAGCCCTGCTAATGAACCAGCAAGGAAATAAAAGGCAATCACAAAATGTACGCAAGCACTTCACACAAGTAAAAGGAAAAGAGAAAGACAATGAACAGCCATAAAACTCCTGCAATTACACAAAACTGTCTCAACTGTCACTTCAAATGTAAACGGTGTAATATATCAGTTAAAATGCAGAGACTGTCAGACTAGACAGGAGAACAGCATCACCCCCCTTTAGACAGTCACGCTCTTAAAACTATTTTATTTATATCCTGGCTTTGACAGGCCATACTTTTAAAACTTTTATTATTTTTATTTTATGTGTATGAGTGTGCTGCTTGCATGTAGGTAGGTGCACCCGTGTTGTGCAATGTCCTCGGGCATCAGAAGAGGGTGTTGGATCCCTGGAATTGTAGATACAGACGGTTGTGTGTCATCATGAGGGTGCTGGGAATCGAACCTGGGTCTTCTGCAAGAGCAGTCAGTGCTCTTACCACTGAGCCACCTCTCCAGCCCCTTGACAGTCACTTTAAAGACAAAAGATAAAAGTATAACAATGGGAGAAGATTCCTGTCCGCAATTACCTGAGAGCTGAGAGGCTGTATTACTAACACACACAAAGCCAAGGGAAAAAAACATTAACAGAGGCACGGAGGGTCATGTGATCAAGATAAAAGTATAGTTTATTCATGGAACATAACAGCCTACGACGTTCATGTCCTCCCCAACACATACCAGAACATAAGGAAGAAATAAGAAGAGAACAGCGAAGAGACAGAGATGAGCCCAATTTATCCTTGGGGATGTCCTCAGGGGCCTTTGGGTAAGTGGTGTGATGGTACTGAGAAGGGTTAGGTGGGTGAGACATCAACAAGGCTTCACACACCCAATTCTAACTAAGTGACACTTAAAATTGAAGTCACAAGAGCTATTAGAATGCAGTTGGACTAAATGAGTTTATAAAACAACGTATGGACCATTGTGTGAGGTATTGAAGGTTGTAAGGACGGGAATTAAGAGCACGTTAAAAATTATGAAAAAAAAAAAGAGTTGTCACTCAAATCATCAGAGTAACTTCCAT
>NW_008334665.1:2027139-2032056 GCF_000622305.1 Nannospalax galili | reverse complement strand
GGGGGAGGAGAATGAAGAATGAAGGAGGAGGAAGGAGGAAAGGGATTGTGTTGAACACAAGAAAGGAATTGTTCTCAATAAAGCTGTTTACAGATAATGCTGATACTTTTTCCACGGACTTCCTGCCAAGAAGTTCTGTCCACATTCCAGATCCTTATTCCTGATCAGCCTGAAGACAGTCAGTGTCTGGGGCAGAGCAGGCAGACCAGCTCCTGCAATGGGGTCTCCAGAAGCTGCGGACTCTTTTACAGAGCTGTGATGCTAGGAAGCACTTTCTCCCGTGTGGAAACCAGGCATTCTTAGGCGGACAGTCGGATCACTGGACTGAACCGGCCACTCACACTCGGCACTGAACTGGCCACTCACACTCGGCACTGTGGCACAGTTATAAAGACATGAAGTGCTGCAGAAGCAGGTGGGCCGGTGGCCAGCCAGAGAAGCTGAAAAATATGCCCATCTGGAAACTCAGAGGTCGGAATGATTTCCCAATCCTGTGATAAAATCCATGGGTGACACCATGCATTCCACTGTTCCAAATTACCAGTGAATAACACAGATTTATTCATGGCTAATGTTTCCCGAGCTTTACACTGAGGCACTAAAATACCACATCTTATCCTTTGGGGCCCCAAGGCTCCAAGCAAGGCCTTACTCCAATGTCTTATTACAGAAGTTGTGGGACAGGGGGTGGTGGGGGACCACAGAGCTGGACTCCTGTACAGAAAACTGCATTTGCACCATACCGTCCTGTCAAGTTTTGTTTTGATATAACTGAATTTTAGATGCTTCTCAATGCAAATGTAGAATGTAAGAATGTAACCGCAGCAGCTAAATGGAAAAAGGACAAACGGATGAGCCAGTACACGTGGGGTTTGGCCTCACTGGCCAGAACCTGACTGTCTGTAAAGTGACATGTCAGGCCACAAGGGGGAAGTAATGACAGGATTCTAGACCTGTGGGATTTGACAGGATAGCTGTGGGTACTTGGAACTTCCGGTCTCCTTGTAAAGCTTGAAACCTGAGAGCTACAAATGGTAAAGTGAAATTGGAACAATGTCTTTGAAAATCTGTGCAGGCTTCACAGATGGAACTGCGCTACTTCCCTCGTTTGGGCTAGGCCCCGAGTTCACACAAACTAAAAACCCCAGCCTCCCTTCTTAATGTTTGTTCACAGGAGGCACAGTGTGACCTGGCCCTCAGCTCACACAGACTTCACTTTCACTGAGCTTGCTTGTGGTCACCTGCTGAAGTAATCAAGCTAAGGCTCTACAATATCAGTTTTGGGTCACCAGGTATTGCCACGGTGCTAACTTAAAACTTTGTGCCTTCTTTCTTTTACTCAAAAGGATTTTTTTTCAAATCAGGCAGAAAAGCAGGTGGTGTTTATGCAAAAGTGGAGTCTAGGAAAAGCAAACTCACCTCTCCGCTTCATGTGTTTGGAGCTTTCTTACCTCATTTATGGAATTAACATTTTCTAATTTTTTAGTACCCAGCCTACTGTTGGTTCTCAGTAATTTCCACATAACAAAGGACCAGTATGAGGCTTTAGTTAATATATAATGTGAATGTTACTTCAATTTAGTTTCAATTTAAGTACACTTTATTTAAGTTATTCAATGATTTAAATTTTTGTCTCATCCTCTAACATGTACACATAGTAAAATAAATTTAAAGCTGGGGAGAAAATGTACTGACAATTATTAAACACAAGACTTGGCACATCTCTCAGAATCTTGAAAGATGAAATGTAAGCCCCTGGGACGCTGCGTCGGGAATGCTAACTCCCGATCCACACCCGGACACAGCCCTGGCTGGCCTTCCTGATCCACACCTGGACACAGCCCTGGCTGGCCTTCCTGATTCAGACCTGGACACAGCCCTGGCTCCAGGCCTTCCTGAGCACTGGCAGGCTGTCACACTGAGGAAACCACTCGGCTCCTGACTGGTGGTTACTGAGCACTGGGAGGATGTCACATAGTGGAGACCATTGGGATCCAGGACAGGGTTGGGTTAATTACTGCCTTTCATGTGGACGCATCCACATTGTGAGATCATTTCTCTGACGTTGATGTCAAGTGGAGCCTGAGCTGAGGAAAGAGCAACCTGGGTCTGAGGGTCTCCTGACCTCTCGGCCAGTGAGCTGCTCACTGCCCAAGGCTGAGAGTGACTCATTCAACTTGAAGTCTTCACAATATGGAAACTGGAGGGTGTACCTTAGGAGTGAGGGGAGAAAGACAGGGAAGGACATTCCAAAGAGGCTGTGCTCCTTTACCCGCAGCCTTTGAAAACATCCCCTTCTGGAGGATTTGAACATCTGGGATGAAAGAATTCTGGGAATGAGATCAGCAGAGAACGAGCATTGATGCTTAAGGATCATGGCAGCTGACAGACCAGGAGGATGAGCACACGAAAGGGCACGCCTGTAGCATGAGGTTCATCAGTATTCGAGTTCACAGCGAATACTCACCGAGACCTTAGGATGGCTCAGATATTTCTGCAGGTCTCAGGTTTGAAATGCAGCCTCACTGAGCTTACATGTGGAGTAGGCGGAGAGAAGGAAAACTACACAAATAAACAAGAGGTGCTGTAGGTCAGAAGATTTCAGGTGGTGTGATGGCTAATCCTGGGTGTCAACTTGACTGGATTTGGGATTAACTGAAATGAGAGAAATCTTAATTGGATCATCTGAAGCCTGAGGACACACCCTAAATGTGGGTGTCACCTTCTGATGGCAGCCGGTATAAAAGGCCATGACAGAGGAGAACGCCAGGCTTCTTGCTGCTTGCCTTCTCTCTCGCTGGCGAGTTCATCTTGCTGCTGTAGACTGAAGACTTGCTGATCTTTTGGAATTTGTCAGACCTTCAGTGCCAGATTGGGACTACTGAGACATCCAGCCTTGTGGACTGAGTGACTACTGATTCTCAGCCTCTCCAGTGTGGTGCAGCCATTGTTGGACTACTCGGACTCTATCCTGTGAGCTAAGCTGATAAATCTTATACATATATATGCATCCTACTGGTTCTGTTTCATTGGAGAGCCATGACTAATACAGGTGGTATGGGCAAAATTAATGTAAAGGAAACTGATAAATATTTGAATTGTGAGGAACTAATATTTTACTGCTCTGCAAATTTGTGTGAAATAACATTATTTTGACTAAAGAATAAACATAAGTATAGATGTTTTTATGAATTCTAATATATATATATAATATATATGTCTTTTCTAATATATATATAATTCTAATATATATCTATATAGATATAGATATATCTTCTTTCCTTTGATTATTTGAGACAGTGTCTCCCTATAGCCTTAGCTGGCCTAGAATTTGATACATAGACCAGGCTGGCCTTGATCTCTCAGAGATCCACCTGTTTTTGCCTTTTGAGTTCTGGGACTAAAGGCATGTCCCAACATACCTGGCTGGATTTTAACATATATTTTAATGCTAAGAATATTCTCAACTATTTAAGAAACTTTAAAAATGGCAAAAATCCCCATAAGTAGTTTCGCATTATTAATGCCTTGCCTTAACTGGCACATTTACTGCCATCCCGGGGCTGGGCCCAACAATCGCCACTCAGTGAACCCCATCTGCTTTGCGAAGCCATTTCTCGGTCTCTTCTCACAAATTCAGGGCTCCATTTCTCTGTGCCTGCTGATCATATTTTTGCCAGTGACCATTTCACAAACTATCACACAGGCTATGGGGGTTCACAGCACCAGATAGATATTTAATAGAATGCTACCCAGACAGAATTTGCTTTATGTAGTTCTATCATGATCTGGGGCCTCTGGTGGTCAGGGAGACAAGTGTTCCAGTGACTGTCCCTGTATAATCCATGGAGGACACCCATCTCCTCAGCTCCTGATGTTGCCTGGGAGGTCCCTTGGTTTAGGAATGCAAAGCTGCCTATCGGTGGGCATCCTGGTAGGTGATGCACAGATATCCCCTCCAAGCTACATGGGCAGAGTGTCTGTGAGAAGCCACTGATCAGAAGAAGGTCTTAGGTCACCTGGAAAGACATTACCTGTTTAGTGGAGACTCATACCAACTACATGCTCAATCAAGTACTTGAAGCACCCCATTGTGAGGCCCCAGCTGACCACTGACTGTACAGTCCTGAATTCCCTGGACTTGGAGGTCAATTCTGTCATTAAAGAAGGAAATGCCCTGGGTCTGAAGGGGAACATAGAACATTCCCAGATTAACCTTAACCCTACCTTCCCACCAATCTCAAGTGGATCCTCGTTGACTGATTCCTAAGAACGCCTGTTTTGGTTTGCCCTTCTGTTTGATAAACACTAGGATCAAAAGCACCTTGGGCTGGAAAGGGCGGCTTTCACTTCCAGAGCAGTCTATTTCTGAGGGAACTCAGGACAGGAACTCAAAGTAGGAGCAAGAGCTGTGGAAGAACGCGGCTTACTGGATCTGTCAACTGCTTTATATTCAGCTAACTTTCGTAGACAGCCCAGGCCCACCTAAAGTTGATGCAGCCCGCAGTGGACTGGGCCTTCCCACATCAATCATCAATCAAGGCAATCTCTCACAGGCCAGTCAGATCAAAGAAATTCTTTATTTGATTCTCCCTTTCCAGGTGACTCCAGGTTGGGTCAAGTTGATAATAAAAACTAAGCAGGACAACTCCCTACCTGGTAAAAGAAGGCAGAGCATGAATGGGGGTAGGGCTAACATGCACAAGAAACCTCCTCCATGGGCGGGGGGAGTGCACCCTGCCTTGCTTCGAATTGCACTGCCCTGATTTCTGTAGCACTACTGAGAGAACTGAACGAGAAGGAAGAAGGAAGGGAGGGAGGGAGGGAGGGAGGGAGGGAGTAAAAGAAATGGTATGTGAAAGAAATAATATAGATGCTGATAAGGAGGATGATATGGACATAGGAATGAGGATAAGA
>NW_008334665.1:1986905-2027009 GCF_000622305.1 Nannospalax galili | reverse complement strand
AGGAGGAAAGGGAGGGAGGGAGGAAGGGAGGAGGAAAGGGAGGGAAGGAGGGAAGGGGAGGGAGGAAGGGAGGAAGGAAGGAGGGAAGGAAGGGAGGAAGGAAGAAGGAAGGAGGAAAGGGAGGGAGGGAGGAAGGGAGGAGGAAAGGGAGGGAAGGAGGCAGGGGGAGGGAGGAAGGGAGGAAGGAAGGAAGGAAGGAAGGAAGAAGGAAGGAGGAAAGGGAGGGAGGGAGGAAGGGAGGAGGAAAGGGAGGGAAGGAGGCAGGGGGAGGGAGGAAGGGAGGAAGGAAGGAAGGAAGGAAGGAAGAAGGAAGGAGGAAAGGGAGGGAGGGAGGGAGGGAGGAGGAAAGGGAGGGAAGGAGGGAGAGGGGAGGGAGGAAGGGAGGAAGGAAGGAAGGAAGAAGGAAGGAAGGAGGAAAGGGAGGGAGGGAGAGAATAAAAAAGAAAGAAATGAAAACCAGACTGTTACTTAAGTTAGGCATTTTTTCAATGCTTCTCAATGTGGGCATGGTCCCACAGATTCAATTCCATAGCACGGTTTAGTTAAATGAGAGTACAGGTTAAAGATGCTTTCTCAGAATTTACAGCTCTCCACAATATAAAGTGAATGTGCTATCATTGTTATTCTGTATATCGACCTGGCACCAAATGCAATTCTGACTGAGCAAAGAAATGCGATTCAAACAACTGTCTGTTATTGCGGCAAACGGCTCTAAATTTCCTCAGCACTGTGAGTGCAGGGCGATGCTGGTGATGTTCACAGGGGCTCGGGGGAGTCTGCTAACGCATGAGTGGGGTACAGTTCTGTGTTCTGACAAAGCCATGTATTTAAAAACACTAGCAGAGAAGACAAGTATTGATCAAAGAAAGACACACACAGGTGGGGTTTGTGATGTGTCACAAGGTGTCTCACGCATGGAGGGGTGACAGAGAAATCATGGAAACATGTAAAGAACCTGACACAGATTGTGGGGCAAGGCTGACGTGTACCGGTGTCTGTGATAGGGGCAGACATCATTGTGTTCATATACACGTAGGCAAATGTTCTATGTGGCCACACCGTCAAATATGTGTGTAGCTCATGTTCACTTTCAGGGTTTCTAGCGACTCACAATACTGATAGTGACTTTAGTCATTTAGAATGGGAACATGGGGGGCATGTAAACCACGGCTTCACCGACGTCTCCAACTCTAGCGCCACACCGTCAAATATGTGTGTAGCTCATGTTCACTTTCAGGGTTTCTAGCAACTCACAATACTGATAGTGACTTTAGTCATTTCGAATGAGAACATGGGGGGCATGTAAACCTTCACCGATGTCTCCAACTCTAGTTTGCTAGAACTCTAACGTCAATTTTGAGTAAATTTCCTAAAAATAAGCCACTTGCGGGATTTCTGTCCATATCTATGATGTATTTCAACCAGGAAAAGAAGGCTTCTGAGAGCAGTCACCATCCCATAGTAAGCTGGATCTTAGCTCTTGGCCTGACAAATGCTTTGTTCATTGCCACATGGTATAAGAGGAATTTTAATATAAACAGAATCTAAGGTATTCCAGAATCCCACTCCAGATTCTCTGATTCTGAAGCTTGAGGCAGAGCTGGGTATACCCACCTGCACCCCTTAGTATTCCTGTGTTGCATATGCACATATGCAAGTGGCCCCTGGGCCACAGGGGAGATGCTCTGTAGTAGGGACATGAGAAAAGGGTTTACAGGGGTAGGGGCTGATCCACACACAGAGCACCCAGCTTGGATGGCAGAAGATCAGCTTCACCTCCTGGAGAAAGGACTCCTTCAGCACCTTTCAGGCAAGTCCTGTCAAGAGGCAGGAGGACATTGCCAGGTGGTTAGGTGGAGGAGGCTGAGAGGGGGCTGCTGGGTTAGTGCCAGAGCTTTGTCTAGCATAGTCAGCAAGGCCCTGAACTGCAGCTGCTGCTGTGCTGTGCAGACTGCGTATAGAGCACGGTGACCAGAACTTAGGCTAGTTGAATCTGTGAGAGCAGTCCTATTAACTGACATCTTTAGAGCTTCCCCTGCCTGAGCTACTATGATTTGGTGTCATTGTGACTTTAGGTGATCTACAGAAGACCAGTCCTTCTATCACCACCCTTGAGCCTCTGAAGGACCCAGGTCAGAGTTCAAGGCTTTGGCCAGTAGGCACATAACTGAACCGCTACACAACCACACTGTGAAACATCTTCCTCCTTTCAGATGAGTTTCCATTCCCCAATGCTTTTCTCAGCAAATGTTTTACTTGTGTTGTTCAGAGTTTCACATAAATGGAATCATAACTTTAAGACAAAGAAAGAGAAAGGATAAGCTAAGTTCATACAACTTATGATATGCCAGGGAAGGACAGTGCAAGGGCTCCCTGACCTTGGATATTGTGATATTTGAAGGTGTAGATTAGAGAGGGAGGTAAGAATTTTTAGGACCTGCCATTTTACAGAAACTTTCAATAACTGTTCCTGAGACGTGGGTGAATTCCACCAGCTGGGAATGAGGTGCTATAAATATGGTGAAGGAGAATGCAGAGAACACAAGCGCTTTGTTCATCAAGGCCCTTCTTGGACTCCTTCATCCTGTATCCAAGTAGAACTCAGGACCCTAGGAAAAGCCTCCTGGTGCAGCTGCTGGTCCTTGGTTAGGGGAAGGGGTGTCCCACGCAGATGTCCCTGCCTGTGAAAGTCACTGAGGGCCGAGCTCTCTTTCGCTCTCCCTGAGACCAATTCCTTAGGGCAGACTGCACTGGTTCTATACAGCCACTAGGCTTTCTTCTCCCTCTGTCCTTCCCTTCTGCCTCCTCCCCCACTTCCCTCCTCCTTCCTCCCATCCCTGCTCATTTCCTTCCCTTTCTCTTTTCTTCTGGCAGAATTCTCTTTCACCGTACGTCACGTGCAGAATCCCGGTGCCTCACCCTGCCTCTCTTGCAGCTAGGTATTCATAGACATGCAACGAAGGGTGAGGAGGAGACAGGAAGGGAAGGAGACTTTCCTTTTTGTCTCCCTCACTGTGAACTGGACAGGCAGTGATAGTTTGATTACCTACACCATTTTACCCCACTTTATGGAGTGAACCCCGTGCCATCTGCCAATGCAGAATTCCCTTCCCATTGATTGAACAATCCGTGGAAATACACCTGTTTCCAGGATGAAGTCCTTTGGAATCTTTTTGTCCCATATCTTTAGTTCATGCTCCATGAAACCCAATGATTGAACAATTCCTGAGATTTGAAAGCCTTAGGAAACTCATCACTAACTCCACTGTACCTACGATTTTTGATGCAGCCATAGCTTGGTTTCCTGGCAAAGCATAAAACCCACCTATAGTGAATGGATCATCTTACAGTGTCTCTCCGGACATTAGCCTTGTAACCATCAGTTCACAAGCATGTGTGGGGCAAAATGAACATTCAAAAGCTCAAGAATGTGTAGTTCTTCAGGGATCTGAACTGTCTTCACCCGGAACAGTGGGAATGGAAACATTTCATCATCTATGTATCTGTTGCAGAGGTAAAGAGCATTGTGATGTGCAGCGGAGCTCAATATCTTCTCCTTGTGGTCAAGAAAGTATAAATAGACAAATAGACATGAAAGGTTTTCACTCAGACTGCTCTTACGAGCACATGAGGATGACACAAATGGGTGGACATTTGAGAACACACACCTTCTCTGCAAACCTAGATAGTCTGTGGCAAAACATAGATTATTAACACTATATTCTGATGTGGTTGTCTGTATTTGGTGATGCCTGAACATGGCTTATCTACTTACAAAAGTATGCAAAATGAATTTCTCAAATATGTATGTGTATATATATACATATATCATTCAGCTGCTTAAAATTATATATTTTCAGTGGTTAAATTATTTGGTGTTTAATTTTTTCTTTACAAAGTAGCATTACTTGTCTAAAATAATTATGAGTTAAAAACTTTTCATATCATGTTTTTTCACTAGAGAGACTAAAATACTTCTAAAAATTCTTAGATTAAAAATGTGAAAAAGGGGGGGCGGACTGGAGAGATGGCTCAGTGGTTAAGAACGCTGACTGTTCTTGTAGAAGACCCGGGTTTGAATCCCAGCACCCACATGGCAGCTAACAACTGTCTGTAACTCCAGTCCCAGGGGATCCAACAGTCTGTTCTCTCCTCCGCAGGCATTGCACAACATGGGTGCACTTACCTACATGCAGGCAATATACACATATACGTAAAATAAAAATAATAAAAAAATTTAAAAATGTTTCCTTTATATGTATAATGAATTTAAAATATTATCTATTCATTAGCCTTTGCATCATTTAATCTCACCGTATATTCTAAATGAGCTGCACAGAGAGGAAAAGCTTATAAATAAATTTGTGATGTTTATTTACAGTTGTAAACTTGACTGGATTTAGGCTGGGCTAAGAGATAAATGGCTTGGCACACTTGTTGGGGATTTTCTTGATGGGGTATACAGTGTGGGAAGACCCACCCTAAATGTGGGTGACACCTTCCTGGGCAGCCCAGATTAAAAGAGGCCTAAAGAAATGGGGATTTTCTTGATGGGGTATACAGTGTGGGAAGACCCACCCTAAATGTGGGTGACACCTTCCTGGGCAGCCCAGATTAAAAGAGGCCTAAAGAAATGGGGATTTTCTTGATGGGGTATACAGTGTGGGAAGACCCACCCTAAATGTGGGTGACACCTTCCTGGGCAGCCCAGATTAAAAGAGGCCTAAAGAAATGGGGATTTTCTTGATGGGGTATACAGTGTGGGAAGACCCACCCTAAATGTGGGTGACACCTTCCTGGGCAGCCCAGATTAAAAGAGGCCTAAAGAAAAGGTCTGCTTTTTGTCTCACTGACTTTCTTTCTCACTGGAAAGCTCCTCTACTCTGTCAACACTCCCTGACATGCGAATCTAGCTTTGCCATGCTTCCAACATGGACTGAAAACCAATTCAGCTCCGGGAATTTTCCAGGGTCTCAGTTATCAAACTGGGACTGTGAAGGCATGCAGCTGTGGAGAATGAGCCACCACTGACTTCTCTTGCTTTTCAGGGGGAGACAGACTTTCGCTGGCCGTCCTAGGCTCTATTGTCGGCAATATAAAAATTCCTCCTTTCAACAGTCACATTATGTCCATTCTATTCCTCTCACTAAGACATAGTTACATGAAATACACAAGACATTTTATAGAAAAGAACATCAGAAGTGGCTCATAGTCAATAAACTCAAGACATTTAATGGTTATAAAATGTTCATGGAAAGTAATAAAACAGAAACTATTTAAATATAATTACAGATGTCACCGAAATAAAGATGTGGACATTTAAAAACTGAGTGTGAAGCTGTGCTACCACATGTGACAGAATGACTTGGACATAAAATGGCTAAACTACAGATCCTCAGGACAGAAGCACTCTGGGAATGGCATTTGTCTCAGTGACCGGTAGCCAGCAGCCCTGGGGTTGATTTAAATGGTGTGGTAGTAACTACAGTGACATTGTCTCTGACATACAAGTGAAGAATAAAACAGTTAACGTTTAAGCCACTAAATAAAGACATGAGGAGAATTCCTAAAATGTGCACGGACTCTTCCCTGATGTCCCCTGTGGAAAGTTCGGTCACATGTTCTGTTGTTCTTTCTGCAAGTGTTGCGCATGGACAAGGATTTCTGTGTGACACGCATGAAATTCTCATTGCTTTTCATTGCTTCCTGAAGGAACAGAGCTGGAACTTCAGAATGAATCACAAATAGGGTATTCAGGAAGGAGAGGGATTGCCTTCAAATACAGAGGTTGGCGGGAAGTAGAAGAGTCTGTCTTGACTGGCGGAACTGTTTGAGTATAGGGTGTATTGAGAGTCTGCAGGGAAGCCTGAAAAGCTTTTCTTTAGTGTGGTGTCACTCTGGGGTTCCTACTCTTCAGTAAGAATTCAGTCATCTGCCTTCAGTTGAATGATCAGAAAGAAAACAAACCTCTTATCATGTTTACTGCTAGAAAGAAAAAGAAAAACAGACTATAAATAATCTTCCTGTTGAAATTTCAGGGGAAAGATGCTCAGCCTCTAAGGAGAAGGAAAACGGTCACCCACAGAGAATGGGTGTCTGTGAAATACCCAATACCAAGTGTACATCTACTATGGAACCTCTACAGCGAAAGTTCAGGGAACATACTGGAACAAGGGGTGGGGTGAATGCTAACACGTTCCTCAGCTCTCATCAGCGAAGCTCCCTCAAACAACAGAGGGCACTGAACACAAAAGGCCACAATGGCCAAAGTGTAGAGAATAAGAGTCTGCGGAGTGTGGGGCCCTGGACAGGACTCCTATGTCAAACGTCACCCTAGGCCTGGAGAGAGTGCTCAGTGGTTAAGAGAATTGGCTGTTTTTGAAGAATATCCTGGTTCAAATCCCAGTACCCACATGATGGTTAACAACCACCCCTAACTCTAGTTCCAGGGGATCTGACACCCTCTTCTGACCTCTGTGGGCATTGAATAGACATGGTGCAGGCATGATACACACACAGACCCACACACAGCCCTCCCCCCACACACAGACACACAGACACAGACACACACACACACACACACAGACACACACAGAGACCCACACACAGACCCCCCCCACACACAGACACACACACAGCCCCACACACAGACCCACACCCACACAGACACAGACACAGACACACAGACACACACAGACACAGACACAGACAGACAGACACACAGACACACAGACACACACACACACGAATACTTTAGAGGAAATCAAAGAAGTATAGAATTCATCAAACCGGTTTTACAGCTCTGAGGTTTCCTTCGTACTTGGACAGTGTACGGCCGGGGAGAGATTGCAAATGGACTGGAGTATAATGAACACAGCAGAGTTGAGAGGGAGCGCCGACCTGAGGTGCCGAGCAGCTTGAGGCCTGGTTTCCACTACGGTGAAGAAGCTGTGTTTTGGCAGAGAAGAGCCTGTCTTCCAAGCAGATCCCCAGAGACTGAACCAGTCTGCGTTGTATTAAAGGGAAGGTACCACCTTTGAGTTTTTCATGATCGTAGTACTTTGTCCCTCATGAACAAATTGTTCTAATGACCGCCTGACCTCAATAGAGTGTTCAGTGCCTCGAAGAGGTAGTGTGATGATAAGTTGCTTGTCATCAAATGTGTGTTAAATAATGATTTTCTTTTAGAGAAATACAT
The DNA here is from genome assembly GCF_000622305.1 of Nannospalax galili. Lineage (NCBI taxonomy): Eukaryota > Metazoa > Chordata > Mammalia > Rodentia > Spalacidae > Nannospalax > Nannospalax galili. The sequence goes on along the minus strand of NW_008334665.1, from coordinate 2,019,811 downwards.
GGTATATATTAGGATGCCAGTTTTTCCATGGCTTGCCAACTTTGAGCATGCTGAGAAAGTTTATCCACAAATGTACTGTTAAATCAAAGCTAATAAAGATTCTTTATCATTTTTTGCTCATCTTATTCATGGGAGAAAGGCCTTGTGGCCATGCTGAGACAAATGAGACCCCAACTTGCCCTAGGGGATGGAGGCACGCAGATAGTCAGAGTCTAGGTCTCTGCTGTGCTGTAATACGGATAGGTTGAAGGATGTCCCTAGCACTCTACCAGCCATGAGGTACCTGGACCAGAAAGATGCAAGACTTGCCAAGTGATGAAGGAAGAAGAGATTTGTGGGTTTCTGGAACGGTATGCTAGTCTGATGTCCTCTGGGTTATCCTAGGATAGACAGTACAATAAACCCACAGCTGGCAAGATCAGAGATTCCCATGGGGACCTCCACATCGCATGAATCAAATAGAGAGTGCAGAAAGCCCTTCACTAGACAGTAGCATCTTCTTCAGCATGAAGGGCTAGCAGGGCTCATCTTAAATACTGGAATGTTTCCTAAGAAGATTGACTATCATAAAGAAAATAAACATATATTAGAAGCCTAACAGGAAGAATGAGTCGTTCACAATAGAAAGATTCATTTAAGGTCACCTGTTGCATTGACGTGGACATCCTTGGCCATGAGGCCACATCCCTGAGTCATTTTCTACAGCCTTCTCTCTGCAGTCCTGGACCCACCCACGAGTGGCTCAGGAGACCTGGGGTCTGCAGTCATGTGAAGGAGTGTTGCTTATGAGGCAGCTATTCATTTGCCCCATGCTTGTTGGTCCTGACCAATGTCTTCCTGCTCTTACAGATGCCAAGACTACACCAGGAGGGAAACATACTATGACCCTGAGCTATCATCCACCAAGATCAATCATAGCAGCCAATACCACAGCTGCCATAAGGTGGTGTTTGGGTGAGCTCTACAATCTGATCTCTCTCTCTCCTGGCATCTGTGAGGCACTGGAGGCACCAACTGTTCCTGTGCTGTGTGGTAAAACCTGTCAGCCATAGAAGATGGAGATGCACACATAATAACACATACTATAGATTAAAATGCCCTGGTCTTAGCAGTCCTTAAGAAAACTTGTAATTGCAAGCTAAAAGCTATTAATATTCAATTATATATAAAGTCATCATAATAGATAATCCTTATATAAACTAATAAATATTGGTGCTAAATTCGTATTTTTAAAAATACATATAAAAAGCCAGTATGTGTTTAAAATTAAAATTTTAAATGCTATAGATAATAACCAACTAGTGACCCGTGTAATTTATACCATATCAAAGTCTGAACATAATGATTAAATAAGATCGCATGTACAAGGTGTGCATAATATCTATCGCATATCAGACAGTATTACGTGTCCATTAAACAAGTAGACATTGAGCTGTCATGTCTGATGTGATATTAGTACCAAATAAAATTGAGGTTTTTAGGAGCTGTTTTTTCATTTAACACATACTTTTTGGCATTAGTGGTAACAACTGCTCTATCTGCTTATTTAATTTTAGCATGAGTCCTTCAAGAAATGCCTCCGCAGAAAGCACCACCTCTCTGTGAAGGAGGTGCAGCTGTGGGAAACATCAATGCTGGTCACATACAATGCTGGTCACGCACAGGGATGCTGGGGGAAAGTCCTCTTCCCTCTGACTCCAATGAAGTATTTAAGGAAGACAGAGTGCAATGGGGCTTGGGTGTGCTGAAAGTCTTCGGATTCCTCCAGGAGTGAGGGAAGTGAGTTCCTCTGAGCATCACAAACAGGAAACAGGAAGCCCAATGGTCTCCACAGCAAGGAAGACATCACTGCTGTTACCCATGTGAGGACAGAATAACAATCAAATAGATTTTAGGAAGTTTTAGGACTGGCTCCCATTCACTCCTGGGTCCAAGCGTCCACTCTATGACGGTTGGACAGTTCCTTCCTGCTTTGCCATCGTACTTTCCCTGGGTCCAACAGACGCCTGCAAGGTACCCTCTCTTTTCTGTAAGTACACAGGTGGTTGGACTCCCCGAGAGGTCTCCAATATAAATATAAGGAGCTAGAGAGGAGGTAAGTCTTTGACTTGACCTCCAAATTCACAGGGGAGTCCCCATCACAGAATGGACTCTCAGACTCCAGAACAAATGGGAGCCACTACTAAATATTCCCTCTCTACTTCCATGCCATGCATGTGTGTACACGGACATTGATATACACAAGTATACGCACATTGATATAATGTTTTACAAGAGGGAAAATAGTCAATATTTGTCTTTCTGCATCTGGCTTGCTTTGATTGACATCTCCATTTACACACATTTTCCAGCATGTAGCATAATATTAATCTTCATTCCTCTGAATAGAACTCTATTATTTTATGTGCTGCATTTTCTTTACCCAACCATTTTAGTAAGTACTTAGGCTGATTCCACGGCTAGTGTGAACAGCACTGCAGTAAACACGCATATGCAGATGTCTGTGGTGTGCTGATAACTTAGAGTTTCCCTTACATCCTACGGCTAGGTCTCATGACATCTCTACTTCCAGTGGGTTGGCTTCTTATTTCCAACTTCGCCACTCAAACCCAGCAGTGTTTCACTGGAGAATCCAGGTCTTTCGCATCTCACTGCGTGCGTCTTCACGGCAGCGGTAAGATCCACACAAGCCTGTAATCATTAGGTTCCTGGGGGTTCCCTCAGTGTTACTGTCCTCTGGAGAACAGGACGTGACTTTTCATTTTAGCATTTCTCCTTTCTGGACATAATGTTGTGTATTTACATATTTTGGCTGCTTTTGCATCAATTCCATATAAATTGTCAGTTTTTTTTTTTTTTAAAGCAAGCATCAATCTTTAAAGTGCTCCCAAAATATAGTAATTCTGCTATTCTGGCACGAAAAAAAAACAGTGAACATTTTCAAACACTACTCCTAGACCAGGTTTCCAGACTGTCTCTTTCAATTACATTTCTCTGCCATCATGTACACAAACACTTCTATAGTACAAACCATTCACACCACCTTGAGAAAGGTAACAGGCCAAACACATCAATGACTGGAGTTTGTCATTCCATGGATTATTGACTGGGGATCCATGGCATCCTGTGATGGTCCTTTCCCAGAGGACCGGAATATGGCTGTGATCATCAGTTTCATAGGCAATTATTAAATGTTCATGGCCCCAAATTATTTTTTTATTTTGTGAAGCTACTAAAAACAACCGAATCAATGAACACGACCCCCTCTTATTTCACTGGCTGTGCGGTGTCTGTTGCAGAAGCCCTGGTGTGACTCGAGGGCATTTTATACTGACTTGATGTTATTTGATAATAATCTATTTTCCTCACTCAACAATGATGCTCTCCTGTTTCAATGCCATAACTGTGCCTGGGATCAAAGTGCTGCAATCACTTTGTCCTGACCTTGCAAATGACAGCATTCTACCTGCTGAGGGCGGGTCACCCTGTACAGTTGTGTTCCTACAGCTAGGTAAGAAAAGCCAAGAGGCCAAACAGTTTGATGTATTTCCAGAAGTCACCACCACCACCATGGTCGTTAGTGCCTCGTTCATTGAGTCTCAGGATTGTAACCTCTATCCTTGTGCTATAAAGAGTGACTGACACACCCAATCATGCTTCATGTATCCCAGGAAGAATGACACATCCCATGAGCCCGGCCTTGTAGTAATCCAGCAAAGAGATCTAGAGACCAACTCTCCTCCTGCTCCCCTGAGGAGAAAAGAAAATGGTAAGGTCTGAGGAAGCAACGCCAGGTGGAATTCTAGAACAAACGATTGCTTAAGGATTACTTTTTCTGAAATTTATTTGAAGATACAGTTGACCCTAGTCCCTTTGGCTGCCTTTCATAAGGCAGAGAATCCTGGGAGAAGGAGGAAGAGGCACTTGGACGAATGGGAGTCAGGTGGAATCAGGCTCATTGGTGCTCCTCTGACCTTTCTGAAGAGTCAGATGGAGCTTGTGCCTTGTCCTTGAATCCCTCTGGAGGGCGAGTACACTGAGAGCTCTGGATTTCCCCTAAGCATCCTTGGATGGAGCGAGGATTCTTAAGGATGCAACTTAGAGGCAAGCATTCTGCTGTCCTGTCTCTATAACCATGTTTGAAATAACCCTCCATCCCTTCACCAAGCCTTTGCTCAAGCCCAGTATTCTGTTTTCAAATATTGGCCTCACAGGGCACTGATGTTCACATTGACCTTTCTTTGGAGACTGGCCAGTTGTCCGTCTCTGGGAATTCTTCTTGCTCACTGTGTGGTAAGTTTGATTGTCAATTTGACACAGCCTAGAATCACCCAGGAAGACAGTCTCAATGAGAGACTGTCTACAATGGAGTGGCCTGTCAGCGTGTGTGTGTGTGTGTGTGTGTGTGTGTGTGTGTGTTGGGGGGGGTCCTTGATTTTCTTGATTGTCAGTGTGCTTTATCACAGCAACAGAAGTGAACCTGGAACCCCGCTCACTGCCTGTCCTCACCTAAGCCTGTCCTCACCTACAGCTGAGAGCTGGACGTCCCCCCGAGCCTTAGCCGCATCTGAGGCTGCACAGCGAAATTCTGCTACAAATCTTACCGTGTCTCTGAATCTGCGTGCTTCCCAAACCCACTGAGGGAAGGGTACGGGGTGTGCCTCTGTAACAGCACAGTGACTACCTCGTATATAATCACCAGCCAGGAGAACCTGTCTAGCAAATGTGTTTAACATTCATTAATCCATTGACACAAGAGAAAACAAATTTAATGTATTCCTAAATTTACTGGCCAGAAATCTTACCATTAAAGATTCATTTTATGAGGTAGTAATTGTCATTTTCACTACAATTATGCCCATAAGCGGAAATTGCTACATTAGTAAAAATTAACAACTCTGCAAGTTAGCGTTGTGCTCCTCAGATCTGCGTAAATGGCATCTTTTTTGTTGGAAACTGCATAGTGTATTTTGATTGGAAGAAGTGTGAAGATAGAGTGGGCCAAGGTGAGCAGGTGAAGACAGGATCAAGGGGTGAGGGAAGCTATGGGACACACACACACACACAGGAACACATACACACACACATATGAAAACACAAACCCACACAGGAACACACATACACACACACAGGAATACACACACACACAGGAACACACACAGGAACACACATACAGAACACACACACAGGGACACACACACACACAGGAAAACACATACAAACCCACACAGGAACACAGGAACACACATACACAGGAACACACACATACACAGGCACACACACACAAACACACACACAAACACATACATATGCACACATATACACACATAGACATACACGTATACATACCTAGACACAGACACACATATACACAATAGGAACACACGTATGCACATATGTACACGTACCTAGACACACACATGCCCAGGAACACACTTATGTACACACACACACACCACACATATAGACACCTAGACACATACACACATATACACACACATATACACACACATACATAGGAACATATGCATAAACAAACACATGTATACATACATACATATGTATATACCCACATATAAACAGTGTCCTGCATACACACCTTCCCACATATATACATATACATACACAAAGATATTCATATACACATATGCATATGCATATATTCACATATAAACACATACATATGCATGCACACACAGATGCACATAATATACACATACACAGACATGCATATACACATCATTTACCTACATATAAACACATGTATACACATACACATAACCATATATATGCACATGCACATAAACATATACACATAATACATATATACACATACATACAAAGGTGCACATAATACACACAGACATACATACAGATGTATCTACACTTACATATCCACATACAAACCCATGCACACACATATATTCATACATATCCACATGCACATACATACACAGGCACACACATACGTACACATACATGCATACATGTACACAAACTCACACACAGTCACTCCCTTAACCACTATTAATGTGAAGCAGAAATTTAAGGAATGGCCATAACTACAGTACCACAGTTCAGAAGTCTCCTCAGGACGAAACTTACCCCACGCCCAAGTTCCTCACCCACGGAAGAGAAAGAGATCGTGAGCTCATGTTTTGCTAAAACTCAGGTGTGGAGGAATGGCTCGGTGGGTAAAGGTGTTTTCTGTTCAGCGTGAGGACCCGAGCTGAAGTCCCCAACTCCACAGAAAAGGCTGGGATGGCTGTACATGCCATAACCCCAGCCCTGGGGTAGAGTCAGGTGGGGGACCCCACTTCCAGCCAGCCAGCCAGGCTGAGGTTGGCGAGACCGTGTCTCAGTGGAATGTGGTGATGTGACTGAACGAGCACCCGGCATCCTCCTCCGCCTTCACACATGCACATGGGCCACACAGCTGCACATACTCATGTCTAACACACAAGCCTCGAGCGTGGTCCAGCAGTTAGGGGTTTTCCGTGCAGACAGAGGGACATGGAGGTTCTTTCTCCTCAAATGTGAAACCAGGAGGCGGGAGTCGGGGCTCTGGGTGAGACCATCCTGGGCTTGGGGCAGTTTCCCACTCTGTCTTTGCTTTTTTGAGGTAAGTGTTCAGGAGGTATAATCATGGAAAGGAAGAACCCAGCCAAGAGTGGATCTTTTCAATTCTCAGCATGATAATTTTCAGTGAAGTAAGACTTTTAAGTAACATATAATTTAGGGAATTTGAAATTGATTATGAAATTAAAGTAGATTTGGGCATAAAAGTAGTATTTCTTAGCCTAATGAATATTTCCCAGAAAACTTAAGATCACACTAAAAATTTACATTTGTTTCCTGTTTTCTCCATAAAATAAATTAGAGTTTTAATTTGAGAAGGGTTTAAATGCTTCACATATATTTTAATAAACATTTCTAGTGAGGCATTTCACAATTATAGAAAAAGCCAGAACAATTTTTGGCAAACATATTCTCATTTGTTACTTAGTCCATGCATATATATAAAATGATCCTACTGTGGGAATAAAAAGCAAAAACATCATGTATTTATTTCCCTGTGTGCAACGTTTAACCTTTTGTATTAGTGTGTAACTTAAAGGCTCATGTCATAGTTGGAACACCTATGAATGTTTTCCCGATAGCAGCGTTGGTGGGACTACATATGTGGTAACCCTGGGCTTAGAAAGACAGCTGAGCTCTCAGGGGTTCACACCGGGTTCTCTTAGGGAGAAAGAAAGTTCTCAACACAAGTTCAGAAAAAAGATTCCAAGCACTGTAAATGCCAGAGGGTAAAAAGGGACCGTTACCACCTAAGAGATCAGGAAAGCATGGTTCCTGCAAAACGCAGACAATATCATGCGGGAGATGGCTGGAATTCTGAGAACCAGAGTCCAGTGGGAACCGCTAACCCAGTTGTCATCAAGGGAATTTTGATTTTACTCTAGAGTGGGAAGCAGTCAATGGAAAATTAAATACGTACTTTAGGAAGAAATTGCTCATGGTGGGGTATCCTAGCACAGGCAATGTTACACAAGTACATAGCCCCTACAAAATCAAGCCACAGACATCTCAAGTGTGCCCTCCAGAACAGGGTCCCCTGGAAGAGCAGCCAGTGCTCTTAACCACTGAGTCATCTCTCCGGCCTCTACTATGATTCTTAAAGCATCAAAAAACGAAGGCAAGACTTACACGAACGGATCTGATAACCTTCTTTAGAGAGTCTTGTCCCTCCCTCCTTCCCTTCCTCTCCCTCTCCCTCCCTCCCTTCCCTCTCCCCTCCTTTCCTCTCTCCTCCCTCCTGCCCATCTTCGCTCTCTCCTCTCTCTCTCTGTGCTTTCCTCTTTCCTTGGTATCTGCAGAGACTAACAGTGAACAAAATCCCAATGACTTATCTCTGGGTGGTGGAAACACTGGCCATTTTTACTTTATGCTTTTATCTGTTTTCTGACTTTATTAACATAAGTGTGTCTGTTTTCTAAAGATTTATGTACTTTTATTTTATGTGCATGAGTGCTTTGTATGAATAGATGTATTTGCACCACCTGCATACAGTTAGGACAGAGGCCAGAAGAGGGCATCAGAGTCCCTGGAACTAGAGGTAAAAATGGTTGTTAGCTCCCACTGGGTTCTAGTAATAGAACGTGGGTCCTCTGCCAGAGCAGCCAGTGCTCTTAACCACTGAGCCATCTCTCCTGGGCCCAAGTTCATATATTATTTATAAAAGAGGAAGTTCTGATTCTCACAAACACTATCTCTAGGTAGATAAATGTATAAACAGCTTGATATTACCTAACTTGTTATTTTTTAATCCCTCCCCAGTTCCCACCCCTGATAATCAGCTGAAGGGCCCGCTGAGCAGAGGGACCCATCCAAGTGCCATCCTCTGCTCAGTGCTGGTTGCTATGCTAGGCACCCAGTGCTGTCCAGCCCCGGGCAGAGCCCTCCTGTAGGGTGTGCACTATGACCTCAGGAGATACATGCAGGGACACAGAGTCCAGCATCTACAGACTGATTTGTTTCCCCCATGGCATCTAGAACTGTCACTCCCCCCTTAGAGGACGTGCTTGCTACATCTCTTCAGCACACCGTCATCAGCCATCACACATGTTGGTGCCATTATTGTGGGGAATGAGGGATGACGGTGGGAACTGTCAGTGTGTGATGCTAAGTGCTGCAGGACCCTGACACTGACATGGCAGCCCGTCTTTAGCAAGTGACCAGCACGCAGGTAGTGAGGCCACTGGGGGTTAAGCCAGACCAGCAGATGCTTTGCAGTGAGGATGAAGCCACGGGCTTTCATACTGTTCAGAACAGTGAGCAGTTTAAAATTTATGAATCAAAGATTTCTGGAAATTTTCTTTTAACATTTTCTGATTGCATTTGACCATGGGTAAATGAGACAGGGCGAAACAAACCCCCTGAACAGGGAGGAGAGTGTTCTACCTGCCACCTCCCACCACCTCACTTTCTGACACTGTTGCTTACTTCTGAGCTCGAAACTCCTGAGGTCAAGGTTCTGTCTGCTGGGTTCCAGCTGCTGGGTCAGTGCCTGGAACTGGAGTGTCCATGGGTAAACTTTGCTGCACCAGCTCTGCCCGCTTCTGTGAAAACTCCTGGTTCCTACTGGGATGTTTTTCTTTGTGCTACTTTTTGAGATACGGTTTTGCTGTACACCCAGCCCAGGCTAGTCTCCAGTCACAATTCTGCCTCTGTCTCTTGAGTGCTGATTTCCCATGATGCTTGTCTCAGGCTGTATGCATTCCTTTTGAATTCTTTATAATTTTTTCCATCCTCTTCTTGCCTTCTTTTGGAATCGTCAAATTGTTTATTGTTGAGCTATATTTTAATTAAATTATTGGTCTTCTTTTTGAAGTGTTTTTACAGCGTTTGGTCTAGGAATTCCAAGAAACATTTTTTTTTCAGTACTCTTGAAATAATGAGAACACTTTTAAAAATTTTGGATCTTTAATTTTTAAAAAACTTTTGCTTTTTAGATGGTGTTTTATGTAGCTCAGGTTGGCCTCAAACTCACTATGTAACTAACAATGACTATGAAGTCCTGATCCGCCTGCCTTCACCCTGAATTGCAGATGTGCTCATCACAGCTGGTTACATCGCTTTCTTACACACGCCTCAAGAATGAGATTGTTTAGCCCCAACTGGCCCACATCCAATCACTGGGTCTATGAGTGCTGTTTACTTATTCATTTTTAGTTTGGTTTTCAGATGAATTTCATGTGCTTGCATTTCAAATCCCCCAAAACAACCTTATGATTCCTGCCTAAAATGTCCTAGCCTCAGTGAGTCCAATTCTAATTAAAACAAGGACAAGTCAAGACTCTACTCCTTTGAAATAGTTCTTGAAGTCTGAGCTAGAGCAATAGGACAGGAAAAGGAAATAAAAGGATGTAAACAGGATTGCATTTTATGCTCAACGACTTGTTTAGCCTCGGTATATGCTGCTTGTTCCGAGCCAGAACACAAGTTTTAATTTTGAGGAGTAGTTAACAAGCTTTCTCCTCTCTGTACCATTGAGTTATGTGATTACACCATTTGAATTCTTCTCAGGGTGGAAAGTGGATTTTACCATTACAAGTCCAGAATAAAGATGCTGAGGCTATGGTCCTTACGATTATGAAAACTGCAAACCAGAAGTGGCCTGACGTCCAGTCCCAGCTCCAGCTGCTGTATTAAGAAATGTGATGCTTGGCGTGTTGGCAGTGCCTTTAATCCCAGCCCTGGAGAGGCAGAGGCAGAGCCAGGCAGATCTATGTGAGAGCTATGCCAGCCTAGTCCATGTAGTGACTTCCAGGTGACTGGACTAGGGAGGCCCTATCAAAAACCAAAGGAAAAGAGAGAAAAAAAAATACAAACCAAAAACAAACCCAAAACTAAATAAAAACAAACGTATTTCAGGGTCTGCAAGGTGGTGGTGCATGTGTTCATTTTGCTGACCCAGTATCTGTATGATTAAGGAACACATGTTCTATTTCTGTAGATGTCAAATATAATGGCAACGTTGCAATTGAGGGACTCAGCAGGTGCCAGTGACGCTGTCTCACAGCAATTCTGTATCCTTTCCCTCCCTCCCTCCCTCCCTCCCTCCTTCCCTCCCTCTGAACACTGAACATGGAGTCCTAAAACACCATTTTTCATAACAACGAGTTATCAAATTAAAAACAAATTCAAATGCTTTCCCAGTAAACATCAGCTCAGGGCCCCTCTGCAGCCATGCGGGGCTTTCCCCACAACGGGTCTCTTCACTTTGCAGCGCGGGGTCTTACTTCCTCATTGACCCAGAACCTCTTTGTCACACGCTCTTTATTCCGGAATTGAGGACAACAGGTTATGCCTTTAAGGCTAGAAAAAGTTAAGTTGAACATTTGAAAGAAAACTTATAACAATTACTTTTTGAAAGTAAAAGCAGTAGGTACATTGAGTGGTAAGAATGCAAAAGGGGCCAAAAGTAGCCTCGAAAGAACAGCCAGGAAATTTGGCTGAAGAGCTACAAAGCGGAGAGGTGGGAAGGAAGGGAGGCAACTCCTAGTCACGGAAGGGCAAGGTCATGCTTAAGGAGGCTAAAAAAGGGAAACGGAGAAGAGGCTGAAGGGAATGTTGGGAACTATTTGTTATTCCTGTGACTCTGTGACATAGTTTCTATTTTCTGGCTGTCCTCCTTCCTCAGTCCTCCCTAGGACCTGGTATGTATCTTAGAGCCAGATGGACTAAAAATAGCCAAACTATCAAGCCTGTGTTATAAGGGATACAGATATTCACTTTTTACTGTTTGAATAAACAAAACAAAATGAATTTTAATGAATTTATTCTGGGAAATTATTCTATGAGGTACAGTTATATTTAGATTATTTCTAAATAACTTGTTAACATGCAAATGTTGACGTGTATACATGATAGCCCTACTTTCCACTTCAGGGGCCTGTGCTCTGAAAAAATAACTCAAATAAAGATTGCTACATTATTATTGTAGCATGAATTGGTTTAAAATTAGTTTAGTATTTGATATTTCAAAGTAACTTAAATTCAGTAATAAAGTCAACATGAACTATACATTTATTTAATTAAATGTTTGAATTAGCCCTGACCTTTAAGGAAGGCTTTTGATATTGCCCCCTTTAATCAATCATAACATTATGGTGTTTACACTTGGTTTTAGAAACCTATGAAGATATTTTAAGGAAAATGCATTTACACTTTTTATTCTTGAGTGCTTGGTTTTATTACAGTATTTTTCTGCACTAGGAAGATATTATAATCTACTTTATTAATTAGACTAAATTAATTTTAGCTTAATCAAGTCCATATGGAGCTTGTATGGTCCAGTTACCTCATCTCATTGTGCTGAATCACAAGCCAATTAAACCACTATTTTAAAAACCCAAAGTGAGAGTAATGATTTTATGAAGAAAGTGATGCTACCAAGTTGGTCACATTATCAAGGAAAGTTAAAAATGCAGTTTGATGTAATGTATAATCTATTCTTAGTCACTAAACCAGAGCCGAATTCCCAGGGATGAGCCATTCGTTGTGATGGAACTATACATACAATTGTTTACCTTCTAGACATGTGTGGTCCAAACTCTTTCTACCATGCCTTTTAAAATCTAAGATTTGATGTTTATGCAGTGGTATTTGGAAGTTACTGTAAATCCCCCTGGAAAGGGTGAATGGCAGGATACGTATTCTCCAACTTAGTTACTTCAAGCTACTGCTCCGAGCTGAGCTATTGCTAATACATCACCCCCTTTCACCAGTCATGGCAAATCAAAACTGCACTGCAAAATGGTACACCAAGATTCCTGCTCACCCAATCCCATTGATTAAAGAGGAACGTGGCTTTCACAGAGATTCCTGCTCTAATCACTGTGGTAGATGCTTCTGCCAGAGTCCCTGTGAAGACTGTCTGGCCATCCTCCCTCCACGCCAGCGAGCAGTCTTCTTCAACGTTCTTCTGGCATCAGCCCTGATCTTTGTAAGAAACAGCACTTTTTAGTTAGGTATAATCTCCAATGATTTTGAATCTGTCTTTCTTAACAGGCTGTACATTAAGGGACAATGTCAACCCTTCCTCCTCACAGGAGCCCCAGTCTGACCCCTGAGGCAGTGACACCACTACGGTGCACTGGGGACAGTGTGGGAATGGAACTATGAAAAGTTAATGGAAAATAACAGGATAAAATTATGCTAAGCTGAAAATTCTTCCCTGTGGTGTATTAAAAATATAAATGATACCTAAAACTGGTATTCTTAGTCTAAGGATTAAGACTGATCCTAAAATACATAATAAAGTGTCACAAGGAGACTCTAAAATAAATATAAACCGCTAATGTTCGTGTATGCATATACAGAATAAAGGTATGGATGGTCCTTAATAGATAAAGTGCCTTAGTGACGTTTTATGATAAAGATGGAATGAAAGTAAAATCTCTATTACTTTTAATACCAAAATAAGTTTCAGAGCTCCTAACATTTACCGATGTAAATGGTTCTTAGAGGTGAAATAAAGCGACAGATGAATTTCGTATGAATTGATTACAAAAAAATGTCACTTATCCCCTTGGAGATTATGGGTAACTGGTAAAATATTCAACAGTGACTCATTTACTTTTCACTGTGAATAGTGGGATTAGACGCTTATTACAGACCAATTCAGTCTGCATTAGGGAATTGCTCTGATTTCTGTGACATCTTAGCATGGGGTTACTTGACAAAGAGAAACTTGCCAGCTGTGGGGGGTGGGCTGCTCTGCACCTGTGTTCAGGGGCCCGTGGCCTGCAACTCTACTTCTTTCTGAGTCTCTGAGTTATTAAACAAGAATCCTACACTCAGACACCCAAAATGAGTTACCAAGTTGGTATCTGTTCTAGAGCATAAATTAAAATAATATCTTCCCAATATACTAGCACCTTATATATTTGAAGAAAAATAGTTTATTTTGACTCAGAAGTTCGAAAATTATAATTGTTTCTACCTCAGCATGTGGACAGGACTACATTTTAATTTCTGGGAGGGGACAATTATGGACTTCTAACTTCCTGAAGATGGTGATTTTAATCTTACTAAATTACAGTGTTTCTGAAATTAATCACTAGAGATTTGAATATATGCACATGAATGGTGTCAAAGAGTATCAATCAAAATCAAAAAGCATTTTAAAAAATCACAGTTCACTCTTAGGATTAGCATCAGATGGCTACATGCAACCTGGAGTTCAGGGACTTCTTGTCAAGAGTTCTCTTAGCCCAAGCCACACAAAGCATGTGGTCATCATTACTAAGCCCAGCCCAGCCCAGCATGGAGGAATCAGCTACCATCACACACTCGGCACTGTAACCTGTCAGAATACAATGGACAGAGACACACAGCAGACACTGCAGTGTGAACTCAAGATGTGCTGCCCCTTACTACTTAGGAAACAGCAATCCAGTTTTACGATATGACAATGTTAAGGCAGATATGTATGTGTATAAACAGAGAAAAATGAAGATGTGGACATGTACAAACATAATAACCTTTTAAAATATTTTTTAATTTATTAGTTTTATTTTGTATGTATGAGTGTATTGCCTGCATGTATGTGAGTGCACCCATGTCATGCAATGCCACAGAGGTCAGAAGAGGGCTTCAGATTCCCCTGGAACTGGAGTTAAGGATGGTTCGTAGCCGCCATGTGGGTGCTGGGAATCGAACCTGGGTCCTCTGCAAGAGCAGTCAGTGCTCTTAACCGCTGAGCCGTCTCTCCAGTCCCACATATAACAATCTTTTAAGCTCACAGGACTATTTCACACATAGATGACTGTCTGGATTATAACTTTACAACAGCAAACAGCAGAACAAGCTTCAGGCCAGGAGATCTTTGAGCTCTGTCTATATAATGCTTAAGTCCATACAAGCCTGTCAGATAAGGCACGCGTCTGCACCCACTTCATTTTACTAACGAGTTCGGTGAAGCACATGAAGGTTTAGAGCTTTGTCCACATTCCTAATGGATAAAAGCTGGCACTGATGGTCTCTCAACCAGAGCTCTGCAAATTATACCTGCTCCATCCAACTCTCTACAGAGGCCCCATCATAATACCCCATTCACCCCCCTCTGTAGGTGTCCAACACGGCTTTGCGAATTACACCTGCTCCATCCAGCTCTCTACAGAGGCCCCAGCATAACAGCCAGTTCACCCCCCTCTGCAGGTGTCCAGCTGGCACTGATGGTCTCTCAACCAGAGCTCTGCAAATTATACCTGCTCCATCCAACTCTCTACAGAGGCCCCATCATAATACCCCATTCACCCCCCTCTGTAGGTGTCCAACACGGCTTTGTAAATTACACCTGCTCCATCCAGCTCTCTACAGAGGCCCCAGCATAACAGCCGGTTCACCCCCCTCTGCAGGTGTCCTCCACAGTTTCTGTTGCTTCCACGGCAACTTTCGATAACCTCCGAGCCTTCACAGTGAGCAGAGACTTGTTTCCTCCCAAGGAGACTTGATGTTCCCCAGCATTTCTTTCTGTGTAACCTCTGACCGGTCCAAGCTCAGTCGCCCTGATCAAAACAGAACCAACTTCTTCCTAGGACATTACTAGCTATTCAGCTCCTCCTCTTTCATGCCCAGTGTGACCCTGTGAACACAACCAACTCTTCCTCATCATTTACTATCACCCTACCGGTGTCCTCTCCAGATCTTTAGACGTTACCCACACTTACCTCTTTACATACATGCATGCATGCGTTATAGGCTACGATTCCCAAATGAGGGAGAAAAGGCTGTTTCTGTCTTTCTCAGTTTACACTCAGTTTACACATCGTTTATACTCAAGATTACAGTTTCCAGGGCTAGAAAGTTGGCTCAGCAGGAAAGAGCACTGGCTGCTCCTGCAGAGGACCAGGGTTCAATTCCCAATACCCACACATTGTTTAACAACTGTCCTTATCTCTAGCTCCAGGGGGATTTGACACCCTCTTCTGACTTCTGCTGTCATGGTATGACATGGGGGCACTTACATAAGGCAAACAGTATAATCATACACATAAAAAAGGAAAATATTTTTTAAAAGATTTCACTTTCCAAATCTGTTTTCCTGAAAATTCCACTTTTTCACTTCCTTAGCCTCAAACTTTACTTCTTGCCTTTAAGGATTCTCCACTTGATGTCTGAGTCTCCATTTTCCAAAAGCTGCAGTCTAACCACCAGAGTTTTCCACCCTATTCCCCAAACTACCCTCACCCTGTACCATGGGATCTCAGACATAAAGCACATTGATTCTAAACAAGCCTCGTTTCTGATTGACAGGTCCAGAACAACGTCCTGGAAGGTGACCTTGTCCTGTCACAAGATCTCTCACAGGGCTGGCCATGAGGCACGAGGCCCCAGACCCTAAGGTTGTTCTTTCATCCATCAGTATGAAAAAGCAAAGCCACTTCCAGAGACGCCATCCACCAGCAGAAAAGGGGCTGGTGAGAAATGACGCCCACCAAGGACACGCCGGTTCTGACACGTGACTCAGAAAATGCCAGAATGACTTTAAAGCCAGCATGCGCACTCCCAGTGCAATCAGGTTCAAAGTTTCCAACTCTTAGCTGTATTTTACTGCATTTTTCTTCTAATTTTCTCCTTATCGCTTTCTATTTATTTGGATAGCGCTCTATCAGAACAATGAGCTTAGTACTATGATTTCAACACAAAATCCTAGGAGTGAAGCACAGGGCTTTTAGGTTTATTCCATAGTTCGCTGCATTTCTAACCATATTTTATGCAAAAAAGTTGCGAGACTCCTGGCTTACAGGTAATATTTTAAAACATTAATACTGACTGGGTGATTTTAGTCCTATAATAGCTGGGTGAAATTAGGTCTTCTAGCCTGACTGGTTGATGTTAGCCCCATACTGACTGGGTGACCTTAGCCTCTTACTGACTGGGTATTGTTAACCCCATATTGACTGGGTGACATCAGTCCTACAGAAACATTTGCATTCCACTGAGTTGGAAAATTCACTATCCTTATACTTTTTCTCTAGGATTTTAAATGTGCAGTGTCACCCTGTCATGGATTTCATTTGCAGTGGTCAGTGAAAACAGAGGCCTGCTCTTTCCAAATGAGGCCAGTTATATCCAGTTATCATATTTTATGGAGGCAAGAAAGGCAAAGTGTTAATGGAATCTAGGTTCATGCTTTGAGCTAAAGGAGCACATTCACTTATTTGGAAACAATGCTATGACGACGTGTTTCTGTGGACTGTAAGCACATGAGTTCTAAGAGCACTACAACGTGAACAGATGCTGTGCAAGTGTGGTGCCTGTGTGCTCTGCACTGAATATATCTCAGTAGGTTTTCTAGTCAGCATGATATTCAGTCTTATGGCACCTGATTAAAGTCTGGCTCAAAACAACACAGAACGCTGTGAGGCAGATCCATTCCGAGTTCCGTCATCTTAACAACAGGCAGATTGTCACTGTGGTCATATAAACAATGAAGCCTGAAGCCCTCTGCAAGGCTGATGTCAAACTCTAAAGATGTTTATTGAGTATTTTAGCTTAAATTGACGGCAGTTAAGTTGGGAAAACATTAAAGACACCTTCATTAGTAATTAGTAGGTTGGTACAGACATGGAGTTTTTCCAGCTCTCTTGAGGGTTTCCATGGTTTATTTCTATAATAACTTTTATTGATATCCATGATACCTGCATATTTAGATTTTCTAAGTATCTAGTACATATAGTATATCAAATTTACCTTTATAAGGAATAGACAACTCCATAGTTTTGTTAAAATGAGCAGTGAATGTCGTTAATAACTCCCGTCTCCTTCTTGAAGCATCATCTAGACACACTGAGGCCATGGGAACAGCACAGTCAAAGGCTGACCTGTGAGAGCTGGTGTCATCTCAAGGACACTCTTCCTACCTGAAAGTTTCTGCTGTTCTGGTGGGGATTTCCCTGCCACAGGCCCTTAGAGGATACTTGATCCCATCTGCCTTCCAGTCATCCCTTATGCTCTGCAAGGACCCCTCGTGTCCTCGTTTCCCCAGAACACTGCACATTCTCAGGCTGCGGGTATGTTCCATTGTACTCTTCACAAATGTTGAGCATTTTACTTCTAACTCCTGAGTTATTCCATCAGAAACTCAAGGTCTGAGCCCATATTTTATTCTCTGCAAATGCCAAGTATTCAGCACTCTAGACCAGCTGTATTTTATACCCTGAAAACAGAGAGCCCCTGTTTTGGGGTGTATACACAGGACCTGGGTTTAGGAAAATGACCTTGAAGGAGGGAAGGTCGGAAAATCTCAGGTAATGATTGTAAGCTGCCTTCCATTCTAGGAAAAAGGAAGATCACCCAAAATTGCTGGAGCTCTCTTAAGAGGTTAGAAAAATGGTAATTCACTAATTATACCCAACATTGAAACAGTTCTGTGATTACAGAGGACACCACTTTGAAGCAGAAACTGAGCCTGGGTGTAAACCCTCCACCCATCCGTATACGGCTGAAACACAGCTTAGAGGATGTCGGACTCACTGGGCATTCAGAGAAACCTGGAAACCAGCACCAGAGCAGGGACATATGACGCACACCTTGGAGACAGGGCCTGTCTTCCACTTGGCCGTGTGAATGTCTTAGTCTTCAGGGCCGCCTTAAGCCTAGACGCCCATGGCTTTTTTGAAAATGGCAAGATACTAATAAGATTTTCTGGTGTTTTATCAAACATTGGAATTATTGAGAGAAGAATGTATGATTTTTTTCAAATCAAGTTTTTCTTCTATAAAAGTTTAGAAAGTGTTTTGCCCTATAGTTTATTTACAGGTAGTGAACCAAAAGGAATGATCTGGTTTTGGCCTTCCTCTCTCTGGGAGTCAGTACTGCTTGGTAACTACCAGTAAATCAGTAACTATAGAAGGGGTCCCTCACAAGCTGACCCATTTATTTTATAAGCTGAACTCCACAATCCTGCTCCTTATGATGCAGACTAAATTGGGGGCCGCATGCTCACAAAAACGGTTTGGAACAAATGGTTGCAAAGGCAAGCACAGCATGTTACTTAAGCCACAGAGCATTTGATTCATAAAATCTTGACAAACTACATTTTTTTGTCATCAGCTTCTGTTTCTCCTGGAATGAGTCCCTGGGATGCTGCAGCCATCCTCAGAGACTGCGGCACAGAGTTCTGATCCTGCCACCATGTTACTTAAGCCACAGAGCATTTGATTCATAAAATCTTGACAAACTACAATTTTTTGTCATCAGCTTCTGTTTCTCCTGGAATGAGTCCCCGGGACGATGCAGCCATCCTCAGAGACTGCGGCACAGAGTTCTGATCCTGCCATCCCTGCCTTCACTTTTGCTCGCAGCATAGTCTTCCCAGGTATAATTTATAAAGATGAATGTGAGGTATCCTGATGCCCTCGTAGAACAAAGCTACCAGGTAACATTGAAGCCCGGGGTTCACGTGAAGCAGTGTGGGGAAAGGTACACGTGAAGCCATCACGGCACCCATGATCAGTGATTGCACAGTGTGGAAAGGCAGCGTGTTGGGGAACACACTCTGGCTCCCCTGCACACCAGGGAAGCACACTTACACATAGCCTCAGCACGTTGTACAATACTACATATTGTATTCATGATAACCAGAAAAATGATCATTACTGACTCAAAATCTGAAACTGTTTAATGTGTCTTGCCTGAGAAGGCAGAGATGGTCAGCTGGTCTCGTTACCAGCTCTTGACACATTGGCCCTGCCGGACCCTGAGGCTTGGCCTCCTCACACAAGCCCAGGCAGCTTCTGCCTTCAGTGCTAAGTGATTCCAATGAACAGGTAATTGATGAAGCTAAAAGGAGTTTGCTTATTTGCTTGATAGAAGAGGCGAAAACTGGGCTTAAGCCTTTCCCAGTCTTATGGCAGAAAAAAGTAGAGGATCAGGTGAAATAAAGTACAGGAAATCGGCAGTCAGTTTATAATTTCAAAACACAAAAATTTTGCACAAAAAATTCTTTTCTTGTTTCTTCTGAACTTCTGGGTCTTTCTTAGCATACACAGCCCCCCTCTGCCCCACACTGCAAGAACAATCACCTTTCTGATGTCCATCAGTTTATCTGTAGCAAGGTCTCTTTCTAGAATGTTTTGGCACACCTGTCTGAAAAAGCTAACTGTCTTTAAAAAAACTAGTAAGAACAGGATGAAATACCTTGGGCAGGGCGAGCCTCCATCTGCCCCGAGTATGCCTCAGAGAACAAGAGGGGGTTTTATGCTCCTTGGTAAACACAACAGCTGTTTATTGCAATGCAGGCTTTTCATTTATGAAAGGGCTCATGAGTGTGAAGGAAACGTCTCTGGAGAGCCGGCAGATGCTGTGCTTTCATTCTTTACCAGGCCATGCAAAGCGGTGGAGGGGTCAGATCAGCTAGAGAAGAGAGCACTAGAGCGCTCGGGGTTGCTCTTCACAGGCAGCTTCTCCAGGGAAGCGTCTCTGTCCTCTTCCAGGAGTGTCTGCGACAGGTGAAGCAGCTCATCCAGTACCGCAAATCCACTGTTAATGAAAAGCGCAGCAGTCCCTTACAGACTGCCCCATCCATGCTGAATTAGTTACCGGAACACAGTTTGCCTTGGAGTTTATTTTTCTAAAATGATTTCGTAGTTTGTGTGTTTCCAGCAGAAACGCCTTCACACCTGTGTGGAAACACATGGTAGGTAGCCAGGTACCACATCTGACAGCAAGGGGTAGCTCGTAACTTTTAAAGTAGATGCTTTGTTTTGTGTCCCAAGTGCCCAATTATATTCAGTCCCTTATAAAAAGACATTGGTAAAGGAATCCAAGATAGAAACCATTGCAGGAATTTAATAGACATGATGGAGCTCTCACCTCTGGTACCACATGTTCCCAGGGCTTTGGGAAATGTTTGAAATACACTGAGTAATATTCCATCAGCATTTCTCAGCCCTTTATCATCTCTGTCCTGCGCTGTGAGTGTGGCGTGTACTTCTGTAAGTGTCTGCTGACTGGACTACATGTTCTGTTGAGCCTTTTTGCTAACTGCATGAGGCCAAGTCTGTGAGTCCACCTAAGTTTTCTCACCTATACAAAATTTGTGCTCAAAAGTAGTGTGTTCTAATGATCAGTCTCTCGGGAAGAAAGCATTGCGTTTTGAAACGTTGATACTGTGTTTTTATGTCAGAACTGCTTGGGTGTAGACCTAACATTTACCACCTATCCTGGGGGCAGTTGGGAAACTCTACACAGAAGAAAAGTCAATCCATGGCAATCGGCAGGTCCTTTCAGAAACAGGGCTTGTTGTAAGCCATCAAGGGAAGGTGGTGATTCATTTAATAGAAAGTACACGACACTGACCTGCAGTGAGATTCTTATTTAAAAAGCAAGTCTCTACCCCTTCCTAAGTATTTTATAAGACACATGAGAATTTAATGTGGTGTTTTTCCCAGAATTCACGTGGTGGCCTGAGACCTAGTGATAGCATTAAGAACTGGGCTTTTAGGAGTTAGTAGGCAAAGGATACCTGATCCTTGGAAAGGGAATTATGGTCCATGGGCTTTACACAGGGAGCAGAGTTTGCTTTTTGCCTCCCAGGCCTTCCGCAGGTGAAGACTCAGTCTTGATCCCTTCCAGAGGACCTTGTAACAGTAGGAGAGATGACATTCTTTTCTAAGTCTTCTGAAATGGGCGCCACACGTTTCTGTAATTTATAATGAGCTAGACTCGGCAGCCGGGTGGATAAAAGCAGGAAAGCTTATCATCCACATGTCTCCAGGGTCCGCTCCCTCACCAAGCAGGCGGGAAACAGTTTAACAGTGGGTGCAGCGTGAGGAGCAACATGTGGTTTCTGTGTGGATGCTGTAAAGGACTTTGCAGGTTCCTCCTTCTCTGCTGGACCAAGGCCTCTGACCATCCAGGCACAACCTCATGAGCACACTCAGGCAGCTGACAGGCGGAAGAAATAAGGAAAGAGGCCTCCTGCCAGCAGGAAAAGCTCAATGTGTCACCAAGGTCCTCCGTCCGCTCATGTGGGTCAACACTTTGCATCCTAGCCAAGATTTCACTGAAACCTCACTGTAAACTGAGCAGCATTCAAGCCATTGCTGCACTCAGAATTCACAGAAGCTGTGAGAGGATGTATTTACTACTATGTTCCTCAGAGAAGTTGCTAGGCAATGATGGAGAACTCATAACAACACAGAGTCCTGAGCAGGCCAGGGGCCACGTTGATCCAATTGACATAGAACATTATATCCAACAGATGCAGCTTGTACACTCTTCAAGATCATAGGAAAATAATGACTAAAATAGACAGCACAGGCCCTCAAGACAGTCACAAGAAACTCAATATTCAAATTCTAAAAAGCATTTTTTTTCTGATCACAATAAGAAAACCATAACAACAGTCCTTAGGAAGATCTCAAACATTTGGGAATTAAAAGGGCATTACAAAATACATAAGGCATTAATTGACAATTAGAAGAAAAGGAAGAAATTCAAACAAAAGAATTATAAAATTAAAATCTATTAAAATTGGTACCTGTGGGGAAATACAAATTTTAAATGATTTTACAAGAAGACATTAGATAGGTGATGATAGATAGATGATAGATAGATAGATAGATATATAGATAGATAGATAGATGATAGATGATAGATAGATGATAGATAGATAGATAGATAGATAGATAGATAGATAGATAGATGATAGATGATGATATAGATGATAGATGATTGATAGAGAGATAGATAGATAGATGGTAGATAGATGGTAGATAGATGATTGATGATAGACGATAGATGATTGATTGATAGATAGATAGATGATAGATAGATGATAGATAGATAGATAGATAGATAGATGATAGATAGATAGATAAGATGATAGATAATAGAGAGATAGATGATAGATGACAGATAGATAGATAGATAGATGATAGATGACAGAAAGATAGATAGATAGATGATAGAGATAGATGATAGATGATAGATGATAGATAGATGATAGATAGATGATAGATAGATGATAGATGATAGATAGATAGATGATAGATGATAGATAGATAGATAGATAGATAGATAGATAGATAGATAGATAGATGATAGATGACAGATAGATAGGAGACAGATAGTGAATTAGCTAAGGTTTTGCCTCAGGAAGTAGATGGGAAAGGTGAGAAAATTAAATTTAAATCTAAAACAGGGAACAGAGGCTGGAGACATGGCTCATCAGGAGAGAGGAGCTCCGTTTCCAGCACCTACATGACACACCTAACCCTGACTCTAGTTCCAAGGGAACTGACATCCTCTTCCAGCCTCCTCAGATACCAGACATGCAGGTGCTACATCTACGTACATGTAAGCACTCACTCATATACATAAAATAAAAATAAATAGTGAAAAAAATAAAATGGAAGAAGTGAATTAACACATTCAAAAATTAATTTTTAAGAGAAAACTAAGAAAGTGTTAAATTCCAAAGACGTGCCTCTGGGAAAATGAAATGAGGAAAAGAGAGATGTGGCCACAGTGGGAAGAACGGCTCGAATGATGAAGAAAAGAGAGGCATAGAAACTTTGGAATAAAGACATGCTCCTGTTGGTCGTGAGGTGTTGACGGAGTGTAAAGAATGCTATAAAGAATTTTCCCCACACGAACAGTTTAGATGAAATGAAGAAAATGGCAGAAAACTGAACCCACCAACACTTAGCATCCGTTTAAACAGGTCATCCAGGTCAATCGATGTGCAGGAGACACTGGATGCTGTTGTTAAAAATCCTCCTGAGAAAACGGTGAATTCAGGTGTTTTACTGCCTAATTTGTCAGTTATTTAAGGACAAAAAATAATCTTTTCACCTACAGTTTTGTAAAAAATATGAAAAGAAAAGATTTCCCAACTAGTTTCTTAATTTCTTTGAGTATAGTGAGAATTGGTAGGATGTTGAGATCACAATTCTTCAAGGAGCTTTTGAGGGAGATACACAGTACCTAAGGATTCCAATCTCTCTGAAAATGCAGTCCTGTCTGAGCCTGTCCATCTATGACAGAGCAAAAGGGTAACTCCTTCTGAGAGTAACTCCTAAGGGTAACTCCTTCTGAGGGTAACTCCTTCTGAGGGTAACTCCTTCTGAGAGTAACTCAGAAGGGTAACTCCAAATGATAACTCCTTCTAAGGGTAACTCCTAAGGGTAACTCCTTCTGAGGGTAACTCCTTCTGAGGGTAACTCCAAATGATAACTCCTTCTAAGGGTAATTCCTAAGGGTAACTCCAAAGGGTAACTCCTTCTAAGGGTAGTTCCTAGCAAGGGTAATCCTCTGAGGAAAGGTACACAGACATTGCATAGCATCTCTTACAGTGCAGGTAAATCCATAATAATTTGAAAGTATCCCAAATTGATACATTGCAACCTCTATACCTAAGTCTCAAGGAATCTGATGGAAGAAGGGGCAGAAAGACTGTAAGAGTCAGAGGACCAGGACACCTGTGGCTAGTGTTATCTAGACATGACAGAGAGCTGCACCCATGAAATCTCCACAATATCTTTGTCTAAATGAGACCTGCATAGCGACATCACCAGTGGATATGCCATCATGGATGGGGGAGATTTCACAGGGTCCCACCTTTAGATGAAGCTCTCAATAAATGGCTCCTGAGAGAGAATCAGTTTTTCCAGAGAGGAGCTCCCTGATAGGGTATCCAGACCCAAGTGGTCAACCCTAAACACACGTACATAGGAGCACCACTAAATGAATTCAATAGCTTGTATGTGTGTGTGTACACATATCTATATATGTATCCATAATTAAAGAAGAGGTCATAAAACTGAGGTAGTAAGGGGGGATGGGAGGATGTGGAGGCGAGAGGAGGAAATGATATAAACACACTGCTCATGTACAAAACAAAAATTAACTTAAGAAATGAACTCGGTTTCATTTAAAAACTAATCCAAGAATAACAAAAGTTTTGTCTAGTGTTTCACAAAATAATAGCAAAGATGTAAGGACATGACAGTAAATACAGGTACTGGAGATGGAGAGACGGCTCATCAGTTAAGAGCACTTGGTGCTCTGCAGAGGACCCAAGTTCCATTCCCAGCACCCATGTCAGGATGTTCATGACCGCGTGCAGATCCAACTCCAAGGGATTCCTGGCCTCTGGCCTCTGAGGGCAGTTGCAGCCATGTGTGTGCGTGTGCACACACACACACACACAACACAACACAACACACAATTAAAATAAATCTTAAAAAATAAGAACCACGTGTATTATTTTCCATCTGTAATCCAACTCTTTCCTAATATTAATTTAACAAGTAGGGACTATTGCCATATGTAAGTGCCAGATGAAAAATGACCAAAAGTGAGTACTTCTTACACAAATAGTGAAGCCCTATGCCGTCAAAGTATTGCGCTATGCCTTTGATACACAAAATGTTTATTCACAGAAATTACAACAAGGAGCTGGGCTAGACCACGCTTAGCCATCAGGACAAATGAGGTCTCTTGTATGAAGTTCTGGATCCCTAAGGCTTAAACCTAAAATATAAATGCAAAACAAATCTTCAAACTTAGGTAGGTCAGGAGTCCGGGCTTGCTCAGGATGCTACTGTGGCTATACTCTCACGCCTACCTGTACCTTGGCATTGAAGTCTGTCTCACTGTCAGTCTGACTAGCTGCCTCCACATTCAACAAGCCGTTAACAGAGGGCTCTCAGTTAAATCCAATTTCCTCTTCAATGCAGCTTTACCTTGAGGATGGTATGATGCGGCCTCTTAATGCACCAAGACTATTCTCAGGCATCCGCCAGCTATTTACTAAGTATGCAAATACGCAAACAGTTCCTTAATGAACCCCCAATTAGATGGCGCCCACTCTCCTCAGTTCTTATTTAGCTTGCATTCAGTTATCCCAGTCTTTTGCCACTGAATGGCCAAAGCTTTTATAGCCTAGGTGAAACTCCATATCCGACCACGTCAAGTTTCATATTTCTCACAACAGAAAAGAACAAAATGGAAGGAAATGTTGGCAGAAATCAAACTCCAGACTGCAGCCTTTAAAAGCCGCTAACCAGCTCTGCAGTTTGGGTGAACTACAGGATTGCTCCAAGCTTCTCATCTCTCATTTATAAAATGTAGATAACGATACATGATTTCTGACCCTACGTCTCTCTCTAGGAACGGCCCTTGCCTGGCCTTGAGAGCTGTGTCCCAGACCCTGCTCTCTTCCCTGGTAGGCTGCATCAGTCCCCAGTGATGGGCAGGTGCCAAGCCCTGGCCTGGAGTCTCCATTGAGGACATCACAGCCCAGACCTGGCACTCCAACCCTCCGGCTCCAAGTCCCGAGATGTGCTAGCTAACCTGTGGCTTTGACCAGGTCCTCTGCAACCACCTCAAGTCCAGCTCTGATCACTGGGTACATGTTCCTTCTCCAGTGCAGAGTTGTGAGAGGAAGGAGAAGACAAGCCCATCCTGCACCCCATCCCCCAGGGTCCCCCATCAATTGCCACAAAGCCCGTTGCAACTCTCTCTGGCCGCAGACCTTGAACACTGCTCTCACAGGCTCCTCTGAGTCTCTGACCTCTCATCGCCCTCTGGCACACACATCCTGACTTGCTCCTTTCTATCATTCTTGCCCCAGGCTCTCTCCCACAGACAACCCTGCCTCTCTTCCCCTCTCATTGGGCACTCCTGAGTTCTGCTCCGGTAAAGTTCTTCCAGGTTCCCCTTCAACTTTGTTCCCTCTTTTCTTTCTTCTGTGATGATTTTGCCTGTCTCACACCTCATCCCCATTCTCTTTTATTCTGTTTCTCCCTTACTTTTACCTGCCCATCCCTGTCACCCTCATGGTTTGTTCATTTTTGTTTTCTCCGAGTCGCCCCTTCCTACTATCCTGGTGGCGAAGTCAGATCGTTCAAACCTTCCATGCAAATCTTCTCTGGCAGGGGTCACACAGCCCTCTAAGCTTATGCCACTCTTTACCACCAAACTGAACCTCGTGTTCCCAGCCAGCTTGCTCCTCCTCCCACTGCACCTCTCCCCAGCCCCACCAACCCACCAGGGCCACAGGTTCAGAACCTGCTGGATCCTGTGTGTGTGGTTTCGCATGCAGCCTGGTCTCTCCATTGTCCACCCTGGTATCCAGTCAGAGCTGGGTGCACCTGCCTTCTGACTCCCCTTCTGGGGTCACTCTCCCCTCTGTGCCCTCTGATGGTACAGCCCATCCTCCTGAGTAGCGATGCAACCTTACTGTCTGGGGAGCCCATGGATCTGGCTAGAAGGAAGAATCCCCATTCTTTCACTAGAGCTTTGGTTACATAGTCACCTGAATCCCAAGATCAGCTTCCAGGGGTCGAAAAACACCTGTTTTTAGTAGAGCCTCCATTTCTGATTGAGTTTCAAATTGTTTTGAAAACGACTACTTGTCAAGCTCTTCACCTTCTTCTTGGGGAAACTTAAAGCCACCAGCTACTGTTGTTTGTAAAGGAAAGCATTACACAGGAGTAATTGTCTGTTGTGCATCTAAAATAAATTACTAAGTTCCATACTTTCCAGTCTTTTTCCTTTTAATTAACACCAGGGCCTTGATTGGGTGTGTTTAATTTTTTCAAGGACAAAAATAGGATGGGTTTGACATAAACAAAGAAGAAAAATGGTAGAAATAGCCCCTGCTGCTTCGCAGAACCTCTGGAACCCTCCTCCATTTCTGGATCACCTTTTTTTTAAAATACAAACAATAAAATGTAGAGCATCTGAGCTAGACCTCCAGGTCTGATACATGAGTTCCCAGGATGCATGGGAAGGTCCCTGGGTGCTGTGGATGGTTGCAGGAATTAGGGTAAAAATCCTCTTTGTTAACACCTTCATTTTGTCTCCCACAGATTCTAGTCCAGTTCTAAATGGATTTTCTTTAAAATTCAAACCAATTTTCATATAAAAACACAAAGAAGTGACTTGGGAAGTCAGTGTTGCAAATCCTACTTAAAGAGCATACATTTAACAAGATCAATTCCCCTGAACAATTGGTATCTAGAAAACAGCCCCAAACATGGCTGGTAACCAACCTGTGCTCCTGCAGGAAGAGGTACTCTGCTGACATACGTGTTGGACTGTACAAACCTGGGAGGCCAGGGTGTCAGCAGCCAGAAGTAGCCCCTCCTCCTGACTTGTCAAACAGTTTGGAACAGTCTCTTGATTTTGGCTGTTCCAGCTTGTTTAACCTTCCTTTTTATAAGTTCATTGGTGACCCCAAGGAGTAAGATACCAACATCTTGTTTTCCAATGAACTTGGCCTGTCCTGCAGGGAACAGGCAGATGGGGGATTTGAAGAAAAGGTGCCCTAACTACCACACAAGCAGGAAATTTTATTCCCCAGTGTTAGTTAGAAAATCATAAGAATAGATTATGAGGATATAAATTGCTATAAACATAAAAAGTAAAGTAAAATAAAGAAGCAGAATTTAACATGTTATAATCTTTTTAAAATTTATGTTTTCAGTGTTTTGAAGTTTGTTTTATATTTGATATATATGGGACCTGGAGGGCTGGTTCAGCAGTTAATAGCTCTGGCTGCTCTTCCAGAGGACCTGGGTTCTGTGCCCAGCACCCAAATGTTGCTAACACTTGTCTGTAACTGCAGTTCTTCTAGGGGATCCCACACCCTCTATGGATCTCCATGGACACAGCATGCATGTACTCACATATATGCAGGCAAAACACATACACACATAAAATAAAAATGAAAACCTTAAAAATATTTAAAAATTCTCCAAATTATTTTTTTAAGATTTTATGGGTATGGAAGTTTTGCAAGCATGTATGTAAGTGTGGCACATGCATGTCCGGTGCTCCATGGAGACCAGAAGCGGGCACCCAGTTCCCTAAAACAGGAATCATAGACTGTTGTGGCCACCATGCAAGTGCTGGAAACAAACTTCACGGCTGCAGAAGCAGCCAGTGTTTTTAACCACTGAGCCATCTCTCCAGATCTCTAACCCATGTTTTAATTGATACATGTAGATAAAATGAGTTGACCATTGAGCCTGAGGAGCACTGTTGAAAAACATTTTTGCATTTCTGAATTTTTGTTTTCACTCAGTTATTACCTGCCTTTTGCTCCATGATTACCAAAATAAGATGAACAAATAGAGGATCGTTTAAAACCGACTGCGATCTCAATTTCTGGAAGAGGACTCTGCTAGGCCAGACTCTCCATGTCAAGTGCAGCCAACACAGCAGGACTTAAAATTGTGGACTAGTAAGGGTCTAGCAAGCTTCATGCTGAATCCTGGCTTGGAACTTGACCAGGTTGGACTAGATCTCACAGATATCTACCTGCCTCTGCCTTTCAAGTGTGGGATTAAAGGTGTGGGTCTCTGCGCCTGGCTCTCATCTTTTAATGCTTTCTCACTGACATTGGTAAATATTTATAGAAGCTGGTAGAGATGTGTGTATAGGGACCTTCTGTATGTTACCGTTTCATACTTTAGCTTACATTTACAAGGAGAACAAAGTCAGTGGATCGTCTGTGTCCTCAAATGCAGTTTTGGCAACAGAGGATAATGGAATTATAACAAAATGAGACTGTGCATTGAAAGAGCTGTACTGGTTTTACGGTATGCAATGTCCCCAGTTCTCCATTTAAAAATGCTATCTAGGGTTTGTGAGACAGTTCACATGTCAAAATAGCTGGTAGGCTCTTCCAAAGGAAGGTTCAGCATATTCTCAGTGGAAGACAGAATGTGTCATTGCTTGCAATATTTAGAAGCTTATAGCTGAGATAATTCTGACTGGGGGGTAGGAAAGCTCTGTGCAAGCTCAAACTCATGTCAATGTCTGTAAGGCTGTATAGACATGTGTGGGTAGACATTTCTCAGAACAGCTCAAGGTCATTATACTGAAAGGGGGAAGGTATACAGCACATCACAGGTGCGCCAGGCCCAGGGACACCTCCTCCCTTGAGCTGGGAAAGCAGTGGGCATATTAGTCCTGGTCTCCCTCATGTCCTGGGTTTTCCTTGAACTTACTGTTTGCTTAGAACAGGGCTAAATACCATGGGTTTCATGACTTTTTTGTTAAATAATAATTAAAAACATCAATTATTTCCATTTTAGTAAGTACATGAAGTAAAAAGCTTTAGAAAAAAATATGATTATTTAATGCTAAGAACAATTAACTGCTTTAAAAAAATTTTATGTGTATGTGTGTATTTCCTGCATGTAGGTAAGTGCACCTGTGTCCAGCAATGCCTGCAGAGGTCAGAAGAGGCTGTCGGATCCCCTGGGACTGGAGTTACAGACAGCTGTTAGCCGCCACGTGGGTGCTGGTATTTGAACCTGAGTCTTCTGCAAGAACAGCCAGTGTTCTTAACTGCTGAGCCATCTCTCCAACCCCAATTAACTGCTTTTTAAGCAATTTTCTGTTATGAGCACATGACTTAGGAATAGTACATATTAAATTTTTTAAGGTCCAAACATAATATATTATGTATCGTTTCTAATAAAAATGTTTCTGATTCATCTTTTGAAAGCAATTTTGACTTTCCAACTACTGTAATTTTCTCAAATGGATTTCCTTTCTTTTGTTGTCTTAGACTTTAAAATTTTTTAAATTAATTGGGATTGGAGAGATGGCTCAGCAGTTAAGAGCACTGACTGCTCTTGCAGAGGACCCACGTTCGATTCCCAGCATCCATATGGGTGGCTGACAACTGTCTGTAACATAACTCCAGTGCCAGGGGATCTGACACCCTCCTCTGACCCGACTTCATTGCACAGCACAGGTGCACTCACATACATGTAGGCAATACACTCATACAGATAAAAAAATTTAAAAATAGTAAATAAAATATTTTAAAAAATTGAAATTAAAACAATTTTAAAATTAATTTGAATACAAGCAATTTGTGCTTAGAAAATCACTTTAAGTAGACTTTAAATAATGATTAAAAATAGTAAATAAAATATTTAAAAAATTGAAATTAAAACAATTTTAAAATTAATTTGAACACAAGCAATTTGTGCTTAGAAAATCCCTTTAAGTAGACTTTAAATAATTAATTTTGCTATATTCACAGACAAGTACAGCACTCACCACTTATCAAAGAAGCTTCTTTTAACAGATGGAGACTATTGCAGGGTTCCACAGCTGGTCACACACAGAGAAGTGTCTGAGAGATGTCCAGCCCTAAGTGACACGTCTACAGTGGAACCTGGACACCCAAGGCTCATGGAACACAGTGGAACAGGGGTGGAGAGATTGTTCCTAATTACCTCAGCTCTCACCAGTGAAACTTCTTCACACAACAGAGTGCGATGCACACAGACAGCCAGAGCTGGCCAGGTGTAGACACTAGGAGACTGCAGACAGTGTGTCCCAAACACAGTTTTTCTCCTCTGTTACTTCCCGGGTAGGGAGGATTTTATAGGAAGTGTGGGATTCATTTACATAACAGGTCACCTAGAAATGCAGTGAACAATTCCACATTCATATGACTGGCTGGATGTTGTATACTTTGAACAAGTTCTATTTTGAATATTTTAACCACATAATTAACTCAAATGCCCTTGTGCCTAAAATCTCCAGCCATAAATTATGGAAGCTGCATTGACTGTTTCCAGATTCATATTAACAAGTAAACAGAAAATTTTAAATTTTACATTATGTAAATATTTAAAACATAATTTACATATATTTACATAATATTTGCTAATTAAACTAAAATCACATTTACATGAAAAAAATAATTATTTATCCTACACAATTTAAATTAAACAGCTTTTAATTTCCATGAGGTATATATAAATGTTGGGGATAATGGAAGTTAAGCTTTATATTTAACATGCTGTTTATAAAGACAAATTCAAATTCAAAGCCAGCACAAGCATCAAAATTGTTAGCAATTCTTTTGAATCTGACTTGATCTAGTATGTAAAAATGATATAGAGTTTATGGTGACTCATAATTCAAAGGGTTGTATAGTTGGATTCTTAATGTCCACAGCTACTTTTTCATATACAAGTTAAAAAAGAAGGGTGACAGGTCTTTCTATTTAAAAATTGGAAGCTGTGGGCATGGAGAGATGCTCAGTAGTTAAGCACACTGGCTGCTCTTGCAGAAGACCTGGTTTTCAGTCCCAGGACTCACATGGTGGCTAACAGCCACCCACAACTCCAGTCCCAGCAGATCTGACACCCTCTCTGGCCTCCATGGGCACAACATGGTGCAGTTGCATACCTGCTCTTGAAATACTCCTACATATAAAATAAAACATCAAAAAATTGAAAATTGAAGCTGTGTGGAGGCTGAGCCAGGAAAATCACAGATTTCAGCCCAATATGGGCTACACAGTGAGACCCATTCTCAAATTAATAAACAGATGAATAAATAAGTGTGGAATTGCTGTTTCCTTCGTTAACCAGGATGAAGTACTTCTCAGTCACTGGTGGTCTGTCAGGAATGGTGGTACTAAAAGCGGAGAGAAACCTGCAGCTTGTCACTGTAACCCAGCTTAGACGTGCCTGGGCTTAAAACCAAGCTGTCATGGTTTGCTTTGAGGCTTCCCGGAGAACTCCAGCCAGGTGGGTGGATTTGCTCTGAGCTGTGAGGCAAAGGGTGGAATCAGAGATTATGCCTGGATCAGGTGAGGCAGCAGTAAGAGGCAGAGACGGAAAACCCCAGGATGAGTCACCTTGGAGACTCAATGTCAGTGAAGCCAGACTGTGCAAGCGCATCTCAGAGGACCAGCCTGTGCCCTGCACATCTTTCACAGCAGTCACCAAACATGGATAAGTTTTGGAACATAGGAATGGACGCTGAGGGAGGTGCCACACTTCCAAGAAGGAAATAAATGTGATGGTGATCTAGGAGTGCATGCTGATGTTAGTAAAAGCCTGGTCTCTGTTAGCGCTCTCACACAGGGAGTATGCCATAAAGGATGCTTGGAAAGGCACAAAGCCCACACTGTGACGCCGGTTAAAAGAATGTGGAGGAGTTCTAACGGAGTCTGGGAGACAGAGTGTTTAATTACAAGTGATTGGACAAAGAAGCTCCTTGGAACCCATGCGCAGGATGCCCGGGGACAGCTGAGGAGAGTGCGGGTTAGCACAACAGCCGTGATGGCAGAGGTGGGCACAGCATTAAGAAGGAAGGGGCCGGTGGTACCTCCACAGGGAGAAGACGCACAGTTCTCACTGACTGGTGTGGGCACATCTACATCCATCCGGTTCTTCAGAAACTTCCACCCCTTCCTCAGGATGGCCTTTCCTATTTCCTAAGAATTCCTCCCAGGAAATTAAAGCTTATGCTTTTTAAAAAAATTATTTTATTTATTATTTTTATTTTATGTGTGTGAGTGTGTTGCCTGCATGTATGTGAGTGGACCCGTGTGGTGCAAT
>NW_008334665.1:1959747-1986717 GCF_000622305.1 Nannospalax galili | reverse complement strand
TTTTTGGTCTTTTTGAGACAGGGTCTCCCTGTAGCCCCAGCTGTCCTGGAACTCGCTATGTAGACAGGCTGGCCTTGAACTCACAGGGATCTGCCTGCCTCTGCCTCTGGAGTGCTGGGATTAAAGGCGTGCACCACCACCCCGGCAAGCTTATAGGGCAGTCCACTGTAACTGGCAGAAGGTGGCCACATACTCACTACTTTCCAAATACATTGTGTATTGTTGAAATTTGACAAGTAAGTCAAAATACTTTGTTGATTGCACTCTACTTTGTGACATTTGAAGAAAAACAATGGTCCCACTGATATCGAAGAAAGGGTACATCTTTAAAAATACTGAAAGTCAATAGTCAGATGTTCTAAGAAACCTTAAGGACAAAATTAATTCACATCAGTGAAAGCATTAAGAAAACATCCACGCCCAACCACTAAAGGCCTTTATATTTAAGGACAGCATACACTCTACAGAGCTGCATCCTGACTCTACATTACCAGGTTATGGACTCAGAAACCGCAGAGGCCTCTGTCATGAACGTGACTTCCACTTGTGTGTGTAAGTACACTGGCCTGTTTATATTGGCACTTAAACCTCTTTAGAAGCCATGGCGTTCAAAGCCAAGCCAAAACAAATTAGAACAGAAACCTAAGTGCATTCCTTGTTTTAAGATTTTAATGTTATGATTGCTAGAAGTCACGCATGAATGCAGGAAACTCAAGCAACTCCCAAGCAGAATCAAAGGCTGCAGTTGTCATGGTGAGGGATGATAGAATAACTGCCTGGTTCCTTAAGAATGAGGACCTGACATCCCTGCAGTAGGTTATGCCTGGGTGACTCTGACAGCAATATTTACTCTTCCAAATGGAAGTACAGAGAGGAAATCATTAGTATAAGAACTTTCCTGCCATCTACCAGGGGATTTGATCAATCAATAGATAGATAGATGACAGAAGATGACAGATAGATAGATAGATAGATAGATAGATAGATATAGATTGATTGATTGATTGATAGATGATAGAAGATAGAAGATAGATAGATGATGGATAGCTAGATGATAGATGATAGATAGATAGATAGATAGATAGATAGATAGATAGATAGATAGATAGATAGATAGATAGATAGATAGATAGATAGATAGATAGATAGATAGATAGATAGATAGATAGATAGATAGATAGATAGATAGATAGATAGATAGATAGATAGATAGATAGATAGATATAGATTGATTGATTGATTGATTGATTGATAGATGATAGAGAGATAGAGACAGAGTCGGAGAGGGAGACGAAGGTGGAGACAGAGCAGGCCTTTTGAATGACTTGGCATTTGAGACCACAGGGTTAACCACGGCTAACGCAATGATAGGATGGGTCTGATTGTGTTCATGGGACTGCTGTTCTTGGCCCAGAAGATCTGTGATGCTCTGTTCCAGACACAAATGTGCCAACAGGGAAAGGAGCTACACCCTGACTAAATGAGACACTGGTATGCTTTGACCTTAAGAAACCAAGTGACTCTAAAGCAAGTTTGGATTTCTAATCTCTACTTAGACCCAGTGTCCTCTATCACCAACAGAAACTTCTCTATGTTACATCTCTTGGTTATCCAGAAATAAGCCCATTAAATGTCTTTACTGAGGTACTTAGGTACAGACAAATCAACCAATGAAGGCTACCAAACGCAAAGCCACTTGTGGTACCAAAGTCTCAATTATCTCCTTTGATTTGGTTACAGAGGAAACACCCCAACGCTGAGAGTAATCGGGTGCAGTGTAAAGGGATGAGGAGACAGTGAACGCTCATCAATCATTTCCCACCCTCAACCTCGAAGACGTCCATGAATTGTGCTCACGGCAGCCAAGTGAAGAAGTCCAGGTGTCCCTTGCCCTCTGAGCCCTGAGCTGAATTACCTATTCATTCATGCCCTCCCACCATGTTCGCCACCATCTTACGATACATAACATAAGCTCAGTAAGAAATCATTGCTTACTGGAGGAATGAATGATGCTGGAATATATTGATTTCCTTTTGTGGCACACTGAGAAAACTTTATTCTAGTTTTAATTCTGTTTTTGTTTTGTTTTAATGGGAGATTCTGAGAACATTTACATTTTCCTTAGTTGACTAATTTATGAATGAAGTAAGGATAATTACTTAATTCAACTGTTGACATAAATTACAGATACCATACAAGAAGTATAAATAAATATTAGATGAAATAGCTCTTCTTAAAACGGGCTGTAATAACTGATGCTGTTTACTACAGATTTCCATCCTCTCTACTGTGCACCTGTCACTCCTGGTGAGGCCAAACTTACCCCAAGAAAGAGGAAGAAAAACTGTTCATTTCATAGTAATGCTAGGAACATGCAGATGGACACTGCCTTGGGACACTGCTAACCAGAACACAGCATTGGCATGCTGACAGTTGAAAAGCACATTCTTTGTAGAACTGGGAATTTGAGGCATTTGAAATGAGGAAGAGCACTCAATATAAAGTCAATACTTTTTAGAATTAAAAAGAAAAGCCTAAGAACTAGCCAATTCTGCTTAAGCATAAACAGTAGCTTCAGGTTGCTTAAAATCCACCATCTGACTTTTATAGCACTCTGTACAATGTGGATTTCACTGGTGTAGAACTTTGTTCCTGCTGATCAGAGCTCATCAATTAAAGTTTTCAAAGAAAACCATCATAATTTAAGGTAGCATTCTTTCCAAAAACAGGAAGTTGTTTTTGCGAATTCCTAAATCACAGAGCTGGTGTGGATGGCTTCCATGTGGTCACGTCCATTTTGCCAAGGCATGAAGAATGTTCACCTCAACTTCTCCTTAAATAAAAGGTCTCAACAACAAAGGCTGAATTAAGATTTCTTTCACTAATCAGATTTTGTAGAGAGCCCTTACAAATTAGAATAGTGTGTTTTCCAGATTCAGAATGAAGCTAATTTCAACACAATCTCACACACTTCCTTTGAATAGAATCTAATTATATTAAAATAAATGCAATGTATTTGAGATGTAATGGGCATTTCAGAACAAAAGGCAGGAAATTCGGAACTAACAAACTCCTCTGAAAGTATCACACTGGGAAATAAGGCATCTCACACAATACTGTTAATCTTAACTCTCTTTTCTGCAAAATTTAACTTTTTACAAACTGTCATTTTCTGAGGGTCATATGACAAAAATATTCAGCATGCACCAGACATATATTGCTGTGTACTGAAAGTTGCCTGTGTTCTGTGCTTGAATTTGAGGCACTGGCCCATCTCTGAGGATAAGGATGGAGACCCATGGAGCTGGACTCCAGAGAGCTGGATTGGGGCTTGCAATGGGGACTGAACGTCCTCCTGAGGAGTGATCAGGAAAGGGAGAGTGGCAACTCCGGTGCCCCCAGGTGCCCCAGACTGGTGGCTTTCCATTCCTCCATCTCCTCTGCATCTTTATCCAGCAACATTTCCCATCCTCTATTTTCAGAGGGGAGTGGAATTTCAGCAGTCACCCACCTAAGGAGAAAATCATGACCAACACTCTCTTCGAATTTCTAATGTCATCTGCTCAATTCCATTCATGAATTCTTTTATTTTTGTATCTAAGGTATCTCAGGTCTCAAAGTACGTCACAGTTTCCAGGGAGCCAGGAATCTAGGAGACCATTATTCAGCTCATTAAACAGCTAAGGTGTCTGCAACTGGTTTTATAATATTGACAGGATTGTAAAGAAAACAATAAGATTCACCATGCGACAGAATAGGTGAGCTAGGAAAAGCTCCTTAAAATCATGACCCTAACATGTAAGTAGAAAGAGAGACATATGTAATATGTTCTAAGTACAAAACAAGGGGGGACACTGATCTAGGGTCTGCAGAAGGCACCTTAGAAGGACACAGAATCTGTGTATTGATGGTG
The DNA here is from genome assembly GCF_000622305.1 of Nannospalax galili. Classification (NCBI taxonomy): domain Eukaryota; kingdom Metazoa; phylum Chordata; class Mammalia; order Rodentia; family Spalacidae; genus Nannospalax; species Nannospalax galili. The sequence goes on along the minus strand of NW_008334665.1, from coordinate 1,982,804 downwards.
ATGAAAGTTTTCCAAGTTATTAAATTCAGCATCACAATCATCACCTATGAATAACCACAGGTAAAATATGGATGCACGCAGCGCGGCATTTTTCTCTTTGTGCTGGGCAGTATTTCATTAGCCTTTCATCTTTTCAGTGCAGGTCACATTGGCTTCTATCGTGTGTCCTTAAATATGAGCAATTCAAATACACACTACCACATATGTGTGTCTGAAACCCCTCGCATCTTGTAGGTTGGCCTCTCTCTCTCTCTCTCTCTCTCTCTCTCTCTCTCTCTCTCTCCCCTCCCGCTCTCTCCTCTCTCTCTCTCTCTCTCTCTCTCTCTCTCTCTCTCTCTCTCCCCTCCCAAGTTCTCTATGTCCTGCCTCCCTTCCTATGAAGGAGCAAAGCTCCCTCCCTCCCTCCTGTACATTTGCTCACTGGACCCAGGAGGAAGTGTCCATTTCTGTCTCTCTTGGAAGCTAAGCAGAGTTCAGTGTGGTTAGTACTTAAATGGAAGACAAAGTTTCTTCATCCACAACCCACTCTTCTAGAGGGTTCTCTCCATCCCTCCCCTGTCACCTCTGTATCATTCCCCACTGGAAGCATCGTGGGGCTCTGAATAAACAAACAAACCCAGTCACTCGGGATAAGATCCTGTATGTGTTAATCAACACAGTGAACTGCTCTCAAAATCACCCCAGCATCGTATTTTGAAATAATCACTTCCCTAGCTAGGGTCAGAATAAGCCCCATCAGGCTGTTTGCTAACACCAACAAATCCTTCTTTCTTACTTCCCAGGGCTACTTTCTCTAACTCCCCAACCATAGAGGCTGCCTCAGTGTTAGCTCTGCTCCCCCCTTTCCCTCCACAAGGGCTGGCAGATGTCCTCATAGACCCATCCCTCATCCACTTAGGGATTCCTTCTTTACCAATTCGAGATCTTCCTCTTCAAGTTCAGACCCCTGTCTTGACAGATGCACAAGGACACTGATTTATATTCTTCAAACATTCGTCTAACCTAGCTCATCCATGAGTTGTCAATGCTGCTTCTTTATGATATAAACCGAAACAGTAAAGGCAAGCACATTGTGACGACACTGCTGTGGGTGAATGCGGGTGTCCACCGAGGGAAAATGGCTCGCAGGTTCCCATCTTGTTCTTGTGTGCTAGGTGAGGCTTGGTGAGCATTACCTTGATGAAGAGAGAGCAAATGCGCTTGTACCTCACACGATGGGCCTCCAGCAGACTGCAGCCCACCAAGATCTCTGAATCGTCTTAGGATTTATAGAGAGGAGACTCATGACTTCTACATCCTAGTATAACTTTTCCAAGTGCAGCTCCTTGTACCTTCCCGTGTTCCAGCCCACACGTAGAAGCTGCACATTCACCTGCTGTTTGACTTTCCAGGGGCTGTTTACCTGCCTCGGCCTTAGTCCCAATGATAAGATGGACGAAACGTGTTCATCTCAGAGACTTACTGAAGGCTCAAACCAGGGAGCACAGAAACTGACATGGATGTGCTGCAGGGAGAAAAAGTCAAATGTGGAGTTTCCATGGCAACGGTGATGATGATGAGATGGTCTTCATTCCGACAGTGCTTGCAATTGTTGATCACATTAGCAAATTGCTTTGTCCTAATAACAGTTCACACTGCTGTCCCAGGGAAAGGCAGGAGTGCGCGTGAATAAGTCATCAAATCTCACATTCAGAACACAGTTCCTAAGTAAGGAAAATTCAAATAAGCATGCATTTTAAGAACAGTGATCTCTGTGATTGGTCATTCTAGAATGACCTAAATCATTCTAATGATCTCTTTAAGCCAGTAAGTCCTCAGACTATAACAGAATGTGGGAGATGGAAATTCGTGAGCTCCGTGTCCCCTAGCTGTGCCATCACACTGGCCTGAACCTGAGCATCTCCAGGTCTGTAGAAAGTCTCTGCATTTCAAGTCATGCTCCTAACTGCAGAACACAGACAAAACCAGGAAGGGTCTGGAGGCACCTGGCTACCCAGACACGTTTCTATACAGGTGCTGAAATGACACTAAAGGGCTTGATGGTCACCCTAAGTACCAGTCTGCACTCTTCCTGTGTCTCCGTCTTGATGGTTGACCCAAGGACCCCTCTACATCCTTCTGTCTCCCTCCTGATAACGACCTAAGGCCCACGATGTGCCCTTTCTGTGTCTCCCTCTGACTAAGGAGCACTCAAAGCCATTTCTCCATTTCTCTCTTTACACATCAATGCACCAACTTCTTAATTCTTTTTCCTTTTATTGTATTCTCATATATGACTTAAAACGTCTCTGTGCTACTCCTCCAAAGTCATACTAAAGACCGTTTTTGGTACAGGGAATAAAAGTCAGCTGAGCCATGCAGGTCCAAGCAATGTTGCAGTCAAAGAGCGATCCTGCCTGCCGAGGCCAATGGGCTCAGTCTGCCTTCAACGCAGCTGACCTCCCACCACTCTGACACTGATAGAAGGTCAGTAGCCTCTCCTGGATCCCCTGTCCTGCAGTTTCTGAATCCATAGTCTAGGAGACAAGTCTAAAAATAGGCGGACAAGTAGAAAGTTGATTTTTTAAACTAATTTAAAAATATTCCACCCAGAGCACAGGAAGACCCAAAGCAGCGTGGTGGATAGTGCTAAGTCTTTCCAAATAGGATTTTGAATATTTGAACGTGATGGGAACATAATGACTTGATCATCAAACCGGTTTCCAGAGGAGAGCAGCCACCTGGGCTCATGGGAAATGAAAGTTCTTGCTTACAAGAGCAGGTGCTGGGCACAGCGGTCTGCACGTTCAGAGGGGACAGAGACTCACTCACAGCACACATCTTTTGAGTCCAATCTGAAAATTATGATTGCTACTGTCCATCATCTGTCAGCATCGCCGAGCCTTTACTAATGAAGTACAGCCATCCCTGGGTGAAGTGGGTGTCAGAGGTTGTGACAAGATGGACGGCTCTTGAATCTCTCCATGTTGAGTTCAGTGGTCAGCCTTCCGCTCCCCACCTGGAGAAGCTTGGTGATTTCTGTTTTTTGGAGATTCATATAGAATTCCAAGTTAGACTTCCTATCTCAGAAGTTTCCACCTGTACTGTAAATTCCCCAACAGAAGGAAGATTTGTCGGGAGGAATGGGGTAGCCAGGGTGGGAGGTGAGGGTAATCGGAATGCAGTTCATACGTGAATAAAAATGCCCAAGTACGTATTTAATTAATTTTAAAGTAAATAAGTAAAGAAACAAAAGCAAGCTCAGACACGTGCACGGCTTCCTTTGCAGGCATCTGGAGACCTGTTTCTCTATCTGAGTTTCACAGTGATTTTCCTTTCTCTTCCATAACCTTTTATTTTTGAGATACCTTACAAAGCACCAATTTTATGGAAGACCCGCAAACTGACAGTCTCAGCTTCTTCTGTTGATTTTAAACAAAAATATGAAGCAACATTTTTTCCTTTATTTCTACAATACTAACTCGACATTGGTAATGTCACTAGATCACCCCCTTGGAGAATGCCCCCCCAACATTGGTAATGTCACCAGATCACCCCCTTGGAGAATGCCCCCCCCCACATTTTATCAAAATGCATTTGAAGAAGTCCTTGTTTGGTCAGACCCAGGTAGATATCAAATCTTTCAAGACGGGGACAGGAATCCTTGAAGACCCAGTGACAACAGGAGGCTGTGACCAGGGAAATGTCAGCCTGTCACAAGGGCAGGCCTGGCAGCCCCAGGCTGGCACTGCTCACCTAAATCTCCACTTTCTCTTCCAATAAAATTTAAAAGACACCAATATTCAGGACACTTACTAATTGTATCCTGATAAATGATACGGTGGGTTTTAGACAAAGTAGTGTGAGGCAGATGTTAATTTCAATGGGTCCACAGTCACCATGGGACAACGGCTTTTTTTCATTTAAAGTCATATGCCATCTTTCTGCAGATCCTGCCTGGTGTCAGTAAGGGACCAGCTCTGGAAGCAGTGTTCTCAGTCGTGTCTCCTGAAGGAGGCTGCAGAGTGCTGACTGCTAGAGTCACTAATTTACTTTAGGAATTAATGACAAATTCCAGGGAAAATTTAACAAGTGTATAGTCAGCAAATTAATATGTATATTCTAGAATACTTGGTCATTGACCTTGGCAGTTGACCTACCTGGGTAGAAACGATGACATTTGGGCAGGGTATTGGGACTTGGCCTCTAAGGAGGTTTATGCAAACACTAGAAACTGCTTTGTGTAGACTAGTCACGCCTGTGAGAGCTCATCACTGATAGGAACAACATGGGTATCTCCCAGCAAAACAAGGAAAAATGTACCTATTTAGCACACAGGAGAGTTTGGATTCAGTCCTCCATAGTACACATACATACATTTACACATATGTACCACACACATCATCCCCATCCCCATCCCCATCCCCATCATGACTATCATCACCATCATTATCATGATCATCATTCTCATTTGCGTTCTTTGAAATAGTGCAAACTTATTTTCAGATTCTCCAATAACTACTGAACAGCCATTGGCAAAAATCAGTATTTTTTCTAAATTTTACCCAGTCTCCATAAAAAGTGTTTTCAGGAGATATTCTGTGTGATACTTAAGTTTAAATATTATGAACATAAAGGTTTCCTTGTACATGGGTGGTTGATATATTAGATTTCAAAATTTTTGTGTGACCCATACTTAGATGCTTAGTTTAAACGTTTATATCAGCTGAAGACCTTGCCATTTCATCAGACATGTGGCAATTCCCACTCAATAAAATCAGGATGAGAGTGCTTCATCTCACTTGTGATGGTGAGACATGTGAGATGTGTGGAACTCCAGCTTCCAGGATTACCTCTTGGTTCCTTGATCCAACTCCCATAATCTGAATTGTATTTCCAGTAAGCCACCTTCTTCTGAATGATTAATATGCAAATTTTAAAAACCCATAAGAACATTTGAATTAGAAGTTCTTAAATTAGACCACTCTCTTGTGTAGAAAAGTATGTTGAGTTAAGGACCAGATGCAAAGGACTTTCCCAGTGGCTTGATTGGGCTCACAGGTACAGTCCCAGCAGCAGGCAAGTCAGACTTGGGGGCACACGCAATCCAGCTGTCAGTTTCCCAGGAGCTCTGAGCTGTTTGATGACCTTTGTAAAAATGCCATTAGAAGTTTCTTTGATCTCCAACAGTCTAAGCACTTAGCCTTACATGTTTAGGTAATTTTTCCTTTGGTATCCATTAGGATCAATGTGATATGTGTGATAATTAGAGAGCTTTAGTTTGACCATGTCTTCCCATAGCTGCTGTGATCTAGCCAAGTAGATCACAATAGAATTCTTTCACATGACAAGAGAAAGCAATTCAATTAAAACTACATTATAGAAATGCTAAGGCCCTAATTTCAACTTAGGATGGCAATGAAGTTAAAAGTCTTAATCCACTCTCAGCTCCCTGGTTGGGGTACACAGCCACTAACTGTAGGAACTCAGGTCTGATGTGTATTCCGTGGGTGAGGTGGGTGCTAAGGTGTGTGCCAGGCACAAATGCTCATGTAGCCTCAAGGGGAACCACAAATATTGATCAAGGGCCTCATTCAATTAACATTGGAATTTTTATCTTTAGTTTCATTTTGATGCTTTTGTGACTTCAGTTTATTTCTAGAACACCTTCGAAATGTGTTCTCATAGTAAGCATCTATGTACCTAAAAGGTAAAACTATGAAGGATAAAATGTTTATTAGGAAGGCATTTTGGGAGAACTGTGGATCTTGGATAAGCTCTGGGCTCATGTTTATTTTCATTCTGTAAACCCCGCTGGCTGCTGCTGGCTGCTGCTGGCTGCCGCTGGCTACCGCTGGCTGCCGCTGTGCACAAAGCCAGCATTTACCTAACTGAAGTTTCCTTCCTAGTGGGAACAAGGGGGAGACAGAAAACAAAGTTTTAAAGTCAGCGAACCTCCAGCAGCCGGCAATGTGGGGGCACAGACTGAATTTCAAGACACACTGCTGTCTCTACTGCATCAAGGTTGGTCAGATTTTAGGGTGCAGGAAGGTACAACAATTGATGAAAAACTGCCCAGGCTGAAGTGAGCCTGTGGGAGGGAAGGGATCATGCCATCTAATCTAGAGTACCGGCCTCTGGTGGGCTCTAACTTCTCTCTGCTCCCTGGACAAGGGGACACACAGAGAGGGATTCTATGTAGGGATGGCCCACAAACTTCTCACCAGGGTGAACCAACATGGTGTTTCTCTTAGCTTTGTGGACAAAGTCGCTGGCTTCTAACATGTAATTTTCCTACCTCAGCCTCTCCCTACCACTGGGGAGCTAACAGGCCTGTGTCATCACATGTCTGTCAAATGTTTCCATGTAGAGGCTGGAGAGATGACTCAGTGGGTAAGAGCCCTGGTTACTCTTGTATGCAGAGGACCCAGGCTTGTATACCAGAATCCACATGGCAGCTAACAACCATCCATAAATCCAGTTCCAGGAAATACAGCATCCTCTTCCAGCCTCCACAGGCATTGCATGTCATGGGTGCACTTACATGCAAGCAGACAATACACGCATACACATAAAATAAAAATAAATAAATTTTAAAAATTAAAGAGTTTTGAAAAAATTGTCGTTTTTTATGTCAGTACCGTGCTCTCCTTTTTACTACTATAGCTCTGTTTTGTAATTTGAGATGAGGGGTAGTAATGCCTCCAGCAGCCCTTCTATGGTGCAGGATTTTGTGGGCCATCCTTGAATTTTTGTGTTTCCATATGAAATTTGAGACTGTTTTGGCAATTTCTGAGATTATATTGATATTTTAATGGGTATTGTACTGGATTTGTAGGTTGCTTTGGTAGGAGGGCCCTTTTCGCAATCGTAATCCTGCTGGTCCATGAGCACGGGAGGTCTTTCCGTCTTCTGGTATCTTCTGCTTCTTTCTGCAGTGTCCTAAAGTTTTTATTTTACAAGTTCTTCACTTACTTTGATAGATTCATTTCATATCATTTCATGGATTTTTGAGGCTGAATGAGATCATCTCAGGCTTTCTTTCTCAATACGTTTCTGTTAGTGTGTAGGAAGCACTGATTTTATATCCTGCTACTTCGTTGAATGTGTTTAGCATCTCTAGGAATTTTCTGATGGCTTATTTAGGATCTTTTATGTATAGAAGAACATCATTTGTGTATAAGTTACTTTCTATTGCTGTGATAAAAACACTGACCAAAACCAAACTTGGGGACTAAGGGCTTACTTTATCTTACATCTCCTGGGTCACAGTTCATCACTGAGGGGCGTCAGGGCTGGAACCTGGAGGACGGAGTTTCATGAAGCACAGACCATAGAGGAACACTGCTTACTGGCTTGCTCCCCTGGGCCCTGCTTAGCCTGCTTTCTTATGCAGCACAGGCCCATCTGCCCAGGGGTGGCACCACCCACAGTGGGCTGCCCCCGCCCCATTACTCAACAATCAAGAAAATCCCCCATGGACATGGCCACAGGACAGTTCAAAGGAGACAATTCTTCAACTGATGCTCCCTCAGCCCGGGTGCCCAGAGAAGTTATGCAGCACAGTCTACAAATAAAAGGTTTCAGTTTACATCTTTCTGTCAGGAAAGGATAAATAAAACAGATAAGAGTGGGATGTATTTGCTCTACAAATATAAATTCCAACAGTGCTTTAATTCTATAGAATTAATTAAAGCACAGTTAGCTGAAATCTTTCCATACCACTGTCTCTGTGAACCCTTTTCTATAGAAACAGAAAGCAAGCCCCCTTGGATATTTTAAATTTTCCCAGACTCCTCTCTGAGGAAAGAACCAGGTGAAGCTGCTTTAACTCTTGTTTTATTTACCCAAATGTGAAGTATTCAGTATAACAATCATGATATTTTAATTTTTTTCCTTTATACCCAATCATCAAGACTCAGTGTTCTAAGTACACAGCAGTCCTGGGGTCTGGAAGGTGGTCATACCCTGTAACTCATTACAGGGGCTGAGCAACAGCTTCCTGGAAGACTGGGTTCTGGGCCAACAGTCACCTTAGGGCTCACTGTCAGAGTCCTTGGAAAAGCTGGTTTCCATCCATTCATCCGAGCTCTGGTGGCCATGCAAAAACAATGCCACAAAACCGAAGGAGCCAAGCTTCTGCATTGTGTCTGCCCAGCTGGGGGTCAGAGACTCAGCAGGTGAACCAGGGGACAGTACCGGAGATGCGGGGAGAGCTGGGCAGCACAGCCCGCCTGCGGACAGACTCCCATCAGGGGAGCTCGGGACAGCGCAGAGGTGCTGGACCCCATCTCCAGGAAGACGGCTCCGCAGTCCTCAGGCGCTGCGTTCCCTGCCCGCGTTTAGAAAACGCATACAACGGAACTGAACTAGTGTGTAGTGGCCACGCAGCTGGGGCGATGCGGCCCTGTGCCGGCAGACCTTCCAACTGACTTAGAATTTCAGGAATCTAGAGGACTTGCATCTAGGAATAAGCTGCTTACACAGGCCACTTGTGGAGAGTCTTCTCCGCACCCAGGACACAGCACATCCCACTGTTAAGAACTGTCTTAAAGCAAGGAAATGACCTATGGCCTCGTGTGAACACTTCAGAATTCCATGTGTGCAGAACGGATCGATATCTGGGATAATATCTAATCCACAAAGCAGCAGTTTAATTATAAGCAACGGTTTCATGAACAGCTGAGAGTATCAAAGCCCGGAGCAGCGTGTTCAAGGAGGGAAAGCGCGTGTGAAGGGGCGATCCATCACCGTGTCCAACGTGACAGGGAGCACACGAGCCACACTGGGCACAGATGCTGCGATTAAAGAGACGGGCGGGCACATGACCACCTCCGCTGAGAATAACTGGCCTGCGATCTGATCTCATTTAGCAGAAGGAAGGTAGTTACACATGCGCTCAAATGGAAATAAAAGTACAGGTTCACTCTTGTCTTTCTGTGTGCTCAAAACAAGAACGTTTTCATCAAAGCTCTGCATCATAGAGGCAGAAGGTTGCATTTAAAGTGAATTGACGAGGGAAAAGACTAGAAGGCAGAATGGGCTGGGGTGGGAAGAGAGACAGAGTGAGCAAGCAAGACAGCAAGAGAAAAGAGAAGGGTTTTCCTTTTAGTTACACTGCACTCCAGAGGGAATAAACCAAAGCCGCTGAAAACTGTCAAAAAAGATCCCATTGCTGTAGGTTGGATTGCTTTAGCTGCTGTGAAATGACTTCTGAGAAACTGAGGGAGTTGGGTACAGACATGGATGCTGGCTTCTGGGATGCTGGTGCCTCATCCAGAATTACCTCTGTGGTCACTCTTCACATACCTGTGGTATGGTGAGCCTTAAACATGAAGGCCACCCCATTTAAAAGCATCGGAATTAGTGGCTAGTGTTTGCGGTTATAAAGGCAGCTTTCATTGACGATCTTCTTTAAACCCTAACTCTTCTTGCTGAGGTTCAGTATCTGACCTTTAGATTTCCGCCAAGAACCCAGCATGAGAGTGTTATCAGAGAGCTGCAAAAGGCCGACTGATAATATTTTTGCCAAAAGCTGTGTTTACTTCTTCACAACACTTGCATTGAAAATACACAGGGAAATGAAATGTGTCCAAATCCAGTGGCCTCCACTCAATTTTTCAGCAGCTTATTGGGGTGTTGGGCGTGTGACTGCACACATTAGATCCCCAAGTAACATGGCCATTGCAGACAAGGCAGTGTCCACACGGCCCAGGCACCAGCTTGCCTCAAACAGTCTCTCAGAAATAGCCTGATGTTTCAAGATGCTGTCACAAGTGGAATTCCATCACCTTCAGAAATTGCCCATTTTTGTGTAATTTAGAAACCATTTTATGTAAGTTCCTCAGACTGACTGTCAGTTTCCTGAATGAATTGGTGTTTCAGTTTCACTGGGGGAACATTACATAGTGACCTATCATGGTAATAACCATGGTTTCTACTCCCTGGGGATTTAGCTCTGTGCCATTCACACATGACCACCTCTAAATCCCCTGTGAGATGTGTGGAGCTCAGTGAAAAGATTGGCAGAAATTTCCTATTTGATCATGAGTCAAAGTGCAAGTCAATTACCAGTCAATGTAAGGGACTGTCCTTCAAGTCTGGGGACAAAATTTCTAGGTTATGATGTTATCAGATTTGTAGTGTTTTTTTTTTAATCTTCCACACATGCTGCTAATGTAAGTCTTAAAAAGTTATGGAGATCCATTTTTGTAAAGTATCATGTAACAGAAGACATTGATTTCTATGTAGCTGGATTAAAGAGTAAAGCCAAATGTGTTTAAAATGGAACCATGTAAACAGAAGAAGCAGAGATGGAGAGGGAAGCTCTCTTGATGCTTTCCTTGTTTTGTTTTAGTCCTAATTTTTATCACACTAAGTCCCACTTTCAGGTACCTAAGTCAAAGAAAACTCAAAAAAAGGGAAAATTTGTGAGCTAATATGCTACAGAAAGTCAGATGAGGACTAACTGGCATTTAGCCACCTTAAGTGAACATCAGGGAGCAGTGCACGGGGTCTAGTGGGGTGTGCACACCAGGCCAAGGTGCACGGGGTCTAGTGGGGTGTGCACACCAGGCCAAGGTGCACACGGTCTAGTGGGGTGTGCAGTCACCCACTGGCTTCCTCTGGGCAGGAATGAAAAGCTCTCAGTCATGGCTTGGGATCGTCAGGCTTAAATAGGACGAGAAGTATTTCCTTTGTCTAAAAAGGGAACTGAGCATCCACGGAAAACAAGCCAATGGGATGAAGCCCAAACCAGAGAGCTGGTCCCACAATAAGCTGTTTTAATTTATTCACCCAGCATTTCTCAAGGGACTGTCATTTATCAGCCTGTGGAAAAGACTTTCTGTGTCTGTGAAGAGCTATCATCTGACAGAAAGTGTCCAGAGACTTCCATTTCTGCCACTTTCTTGTTGAGCTGATTCACAGTCAACACCCTCTAAGGAATCTTAACTTCTCACAGACCTGCTAATCCTGTGTTTGATCCATGGCTAGTCAAGCTCTATGAACGTTACATGAAAGCATTATGCTTTTTACTCTAAAAAATGTGAACAAAGTGACAAACAGTCCTGCCACAACCACAGCAAGATTCAGGAATTTGGGGCCAAAAAATTGACTTATGCCATTTTTTTTACCCCAGGACTTGAGAAGTGGAGTCAGGACAAATTGTCGCGAGTTTGAGGCCAGTCTGATCTGCATAGGGAGACCCGGTCTCAAAAACAACTAACCAGCTAACCAACCAGCCAACCAAACAACCAACCAACCAAACAAACCAAAAAACAGATATACAAGCAACTCTTTTCATTGTGGCGACAAAAATCCTCCACAAAAGCAAGTGTTGGGTCACATTTTAAGAGGAGATGCAGGTCAGCGGATCACATCACATTCACACTCAGCAAGCAGAGACAGAGGGAGGCAGGCTCAGCTCACTTCTTCCGTTTTATTCGTCTAGGAAACCAGCCTGTGGAATAGCACTGCCCACCTCACCACGAACTTCCCACCTTCACTAACTCCCTCACAGACACGCACAAAGGTTTGTCTCCTGGATGATTTTGATCTTGTCAATTTAACAATTAAATATCTGAGACACTTTCAAAAACCTTTTATTATGCTTTCCTTCTAAAATTGTTTGGTTGGCTGTAAGTATCAGAGACACCAGGTTTCTTAAAGCATTAACATTTGTTGACCAATGGTGTAGTTCTAAAATATGGAACAGAAGGCCCAGCTCTCCAAAGATACTTAGTAGTCAAATGCGGGGGATTGTATCTTCTGTGAGGAATGGGACCCTGAACAGCACAGGCTCCACTGAAGATCCTGCTGTGAGAGCCTCAAGTGCTCAGTGGGTGGCTGACAACCAGGTCATCTCACACATGGGCAGAGAGAGTCGAGCACTGTTCATCTGTGCTGGACAGCTTTGTCAGCTGACTCACCTGGGTTGAGGGGCCTCAATGGGGGAACTGTCTCCATTGGACTGGCCTGTGGCCATGTCTATGGGGCATTTTCTTGATTTTTGAGTGATGTGGGAGGGCTCAGCCCACTGCAGGTGCTGCTACCCCTGGGCAGGCTGTTCTGTATTGTTTAAGAAAGCAGGCTGAGCAGGGGCCAGGGGAGCAAGCCAGTAAGCAGTGTTCCTCCATGGCCTGTGCTCCAGCTCCTGCCTCCAGGTTCATGCCCTGAGTTCCTACCTTGAGCTCATTGATAAACTGTAACCCAGGAGATATAAGACAAATAAACCCTTTCACCCCAAGTTGGTATTGGTCAAAGTGTTTAATCACAGCAATTGAAAGCAGACTCGAATACCATCCCAGTATGACTGCAGGCCACTCAGTCTCTCTCTACATGTCTGCGTTCAGTCTGGTTTGGTCTCTGCGCTGTCACAGTCCCACACTGAATGGTGTCCTGGTTGCCCAATTATAATTTTTCTCCCACATTTGTTTCCCTGAGTCGATTATATGTGTTTATTTCCTGTTATTAGTAGTGAGCTTGTTTATGTAGAGATTGGTGACATTTTATGAACAGAGAAGTCGGATGACGGACAGAAAAACACTTGGAAGATAGTTTGATTCTTTAGTTTTTTACTCTGTTGGAAACAACCAGTGTTAAAGATAACATAAAACTCGGTCTCTAATTTTGTACACTATGTTATTTAACCTATAACCTATATCATCTTTCAAAGTAAAACAAAACATAAAAATCTCCTTTCACATTTGCAAAGTGTAATACAGCAGTCAACTATTGCTGTATTCTGATGACTCATGAGGAACCCGGAGGCCACAGTGGTAGCTGGAGAAAACCAGAGCAGCAGCTGACTCAGGCAGTAATTGTGGAGCATGAGAAATGGGTGACTAAGGACAAATCCTGATTCCAGGTTTGTCGGACGTACCTCTGTAGGTCTGTTCTGCTCCTATACATGTTCAGAGTCCACCACCGTGTGGGTCAAGGTGCCCTGGATGCCATACATGGAGAGAAACCGATGCATCCCCTGGTAGGGATATTAATCACTGATAAACAAATGATCTACGGAGTCATGGGAAACTATGGAGGGAACTTAGCTGCTCATGACTAAGGGAAACATGTCAAACGGACAGACTGCACGTGTGGTAAGGTTCCAAGGTAGGCCAGGAAAGCAAAAGGTGGCGGTAGTAAAGGTTCCATGGTTGCCAGAGGATGGGGAGGGCAGGGAGGAAGTGGTGGACCACGGAGGAATTTATGGCAGATAATGTCCTCTGAGTGATGCCTGGGGGAGTCCCACATATGTTTAAACATCTTTCCAAGCCCACAGAATATATGTATAAATATATATATATATATATATATATGTTTATATATAGTGTTTATATCTTTAAATATTGTTTACACACACACACATACACAATCAGTAGGCATGAGTCCTAATGTACACTGTGACTCTGGGTGTCCTAATGCATCCCAGCACGGACACTGATCATAGCACTGGTTAGACCATTGTGGTGGGGGCTACTGAGTGCTGGGAAAGGGAGGGACTAGGAGAAATCTCTGCTGTTTTGTTCAGTTTTGTGAACTGACATGCCCTCCAGAAGCAAAGTTTATCAGTGCATAGCTATACTAACGTTATTTGTCTGACAGCCACAAACTTTCAGAATGAGCATAGATTCTAACATCCTTTACTTCCCTCGTGGAATGTGAGGACCAAACCAACAGCATTAAGCACCCAGTGGTGGTGTTTAGTAAGTACCAAATTTTAGTACATTTTCTTTTTCAATTTGGAAGCTGCTAGCAGCCATCCAGAGTGGAATCTGGGCTCTGTTCCCCCACTCCTCCCCAGGGTATGGTCTATCTCTCTTGCCAGCAAACTCAAGTGAAAAGTCAGAAATTCCTCCAAATTACCCAAATGTTGTTGCTCTAAATCGCTGCTGGGGTGGATTTGGAAAACTCCTCCTCACGGGGGTCTCTGTCTCCTTTCCTCTCAGTTCTCTAATCAGAATAAACTATCATAAGTGGTGCCTGGCAGGCCGGTGGATTCGTTCTGACACATCACAGTCTACACAGATACGGTAGGCCGGTGGGTTCGTTCTGACACATCACAGTCTACACAGATACGGCAGGCCGATGGGTTCGTTCTGACACATCACAGTCTGCATAGTCTCTCCTCGTGTTTCAGGGCACCAGCTCCCCAGCTGCACCTCTGCTGCCATGGGTAAACCGGAGCAGGCAGGCCGCTGCAAGCACAGCCCGGCAATCTTCCCACCAGGTGATGCAGGACACAAACTCTTAATCATCTCGCTCAGAGCAGCCCTCCTGGCAGCCGGTTACTGTGCCCAGTGATTGTAACAGCTCCCACAATGAACAACCGTAAGAATTATTTCTTACAAAGGACTTACACTGAAGAGACGTGTGTTACAGGCCTGCAGCTTTCACACTTTTGGGTGCTGGACACTCTGTATTCTTGACCCTGGGCTTCTGTGGGCAGGTTACTCTGTCACATGTCCTAGAACAATAAGCAGCGATGTACCTCCTCCCGTTTTACAGGAGCAGCCAGTGCACAGAGCGCCGGCTCGGAGTGAATCTGGAAGAACCATCAGTTACCGCAGCAGCAAACTCCGCACATTTCAGGTGTGGCACAGGGAGGCTACAGCCACCCCCACATCCCCCTCTCCCTTCTCCTTAAATTGCAGGATGTTCCCATAACCCCACACATACTGGAGAGGGAGGAAAAGAATTGAAGTCACCTCTCTCAGTGTGTCTGAGTGTGTGTTTCTGATATGACTGTGTGTATTTATGATGTGTGTTTCTGATGTGACCGTGTGTATTTATGATGTGTGTTTCTGATATGACCGTGTGTATTTATGATGTGTGTTTCTGATGTGACCGTGTGTGTTTATGATGTATGTTTGTATTTATGGTGGGTTTGTGTGTGTTTATGATGTACATTTGTGTATGTTTTTTGCCTGTCTGTGTGTGTTTATGATGGGTATTTGTGTGTGTGTTTCCGCTATGTTTGTGTATGAGATTATGAAGTATGCTTGTGTGTGTTTATAATGTATTTGTATGTGTATTTACGATGTGTGTCTGTGTGTATGCATGCACATGTAACATGGCATGAATGTGGAAGTCGGAAGACAACCTCAGGTCCTGCCCTCACTTTCCACTGGGTCTGGGTCAAGATCTCTTCTTGCTGGTCTTGTGGCCATGCCAGGCCAGCTGGCCCAGAGTTTCTGGCCATCCGCCAGCCTCTTCCTCCATGTCCTAGTAGGAGTGTGTGGGATTTCAGAAGGTTCTGGAGATCTGAAAACAGGTCATCAGGCTTGCACAGCAGATGAGCCATCTCTCCATCCTCAATTAATTCATCTCTCCATTGGTACATACAGCATCTCTGACCAGAAGAGGTCTCACTGAAGATGATCCTCCGGTTTGCAGCTGCTCTTAGGTTTGTCTCAGAACTCATCCCTTCTGCCCAGCATGTGCACAGCCATGATGTTTTTCAGGAGTCACAAGCCACTTTGATTTGTTGATTTCTCAGGGGCATCTGTTTAATCCTCTAGCAACTTTGCAGGATTTCATTCCTGCCTGAGGTCTGTAGTGCCAACCCATTTTTAATTATGAGTCTGTGTCCCCACACTGTCAAGGGTTTCCACACTGTATTTGATTCTGTTTACATCTTTTTTCTCAGTGTGTGATTACTAATTATAACCGAGACAGACTTGCTAATAAAAATGAAGCAATCATTGACAATGTAATCAATCCTTTATCTTTTAAAAATAATGTGCATAAACAGCTAGATAAAAATAAGAAGTGAGAATTCAAAAGGAAATTAAACCCAGATTTCCCACTTTCAAGTTGGAAGAGTAATTCTATCATCTTGACGCCCTTCAGTCTGGAATGAAGAGGCCTTAGGGATGAGATGGCATTAATGGAACAGAAATCTGAGGATAGTGCATAGCAGTTGTTTTCTAAGTTTAAATTTGCTGGAGTGCTTTGCAACACACACAAAAGCTTTAATACCTTGTTTTCTCTGAAGCCCTCTTGGTGCCTGGAGGAGTGAAACTGTTCAGATCATCCCCGATACATTCTCTTGAGCCAAACTACTGAACATATCAGTAAATAATTAGCAAATTAGAATTAATCTAACAATGCCTGGGTATGCTATGTTAATGCAATAAAATATTTTTAATTGTTAACATTTCAAGATATAAGAATTTTTATTTTAATTTGGCTCCAATTGTCTAAAAATAATTTTATAAAGATAAGTAGGCATAGATAAAGGTACAGGTATAGTATCTTATGAGATTTGAGGGATGCTAATTATATAATTTTGCAAATTCATTCATTTCCTGGAATGCAACCAGGATCACATTCCTTGTGAACATAAAATGTTATCTGATAAGATTTTTTCTTTTCCATTTTAATAGGGATGTGTTTTGGGTTGACTTCTAATGTGGTTTGGGGTCTGGTTACAAATAGCTTCAATGATAAAATATTATGGCATTCTCCAGGGAGAGATACCAGTGTTGTGGACTCTACAGTTTGTCAGGCTGTTAAACCCTAAGACCATCCATATGAAGAAGGCAGAATGGATTCCAATGAAGGAAAAAGACAGCGACCGAGTGTAGCACACAGTCTTGAACAGCAGTCCAGATGCGGCAGCCAGGTTTGCTGTCAGCCGCCCTATCCTGTCCAATCTTCTGATGTCAGCTCATTTCAACACACAAGGGCTTGTCTGCATAGACGTGGTTGAGGACCCTCACCTCACTAAAGAGAACCAGGGGACTCCGAGCAGGGTGAGATTTGGAGTGGGCTGATCATCACAGACACAGTTTGGGCATGTCCAAAGCAGTGCCAATCCTTGCGAAGTGGGGACCCCTCTGACTGGGACAAATGAAAGTCAGTCACCCCATCAACAACCAAATGATTCGGCTCCTCTGTCCTATGAAAAAGCTGAGACTTTGTACAAATGAGTCACAGCAACTTCTGGACAAAGACAGAGCTGCAGACCCAGGTAAGGATTCAATTCTCTGTTCAGTTCCAGCCTTCCATAAACAGGCTCTGTGGCTGGCACCAAAGTTACCATAGTTACAAGCAGTCACACCTGCCATGCAGTTCTGAGATGTGAGCTCTGAGAAGTATCTGACAGATGGAAATTAGAGATTGGAAAATAGAAAAACGATTCATCGGTATTACAACAGAAATGCGTAAGCAGCTGCGTGAGATGTTTTCCTGTCCTGACTGCAGGAAGGGGCAGCTCAGGAAATTCACAGGAAAGCCCTCACTCACTCAGTCACAGAGCAGCGGAGGACACGATGGGGATTTGGAGGTGTTAGGACACAGGAAGTTGACTTCTGACAGATACTGCGGCAGATTAAGACCTGGAGCACTGGAGTTTCCCCTTAATGGATTCAGTGAAGTCCCCAGACAAAAGAAGTAATGGTAATTACTACCCAGGCCGAGCCATCCAGCGTTAACCGTACCACGCCATGCACCACCCAGGCCTAGCCGTCCAACGTTAACCATACCACGCTGTGCACCACCCAGGCCTAGCTGTCCAGCGTTAACCGTACCACGCCGTGCACCACCCAGGCCTAGCCGTCCAGCGTTAACCGTACCACGCTGTGCACCACCCAGGCCTAGCCGTCCAGCATTAACCGTACCACGCTGTGCACCACCCAGGCCTAGCCGTCCAACGTTAACCGTACCACGCCGTGCACCACCCAGGCCTAGCCATCCAACATTAACCGTACCACCCAGGCCTAGCCGTCCAACGTTAACCGTACCACGCTGTGCACCACCCAGGCCTAGCCGCCCAACGTTAACCGTACCACCCAGGCCTAGCCGTCCAGCATTAACCGTACCACACTGTGCACCACCCAGGCCTAGCCGTCCAACGTTAACCGTACCACGCCGTGCACCACCCAGGCCTAGCCGTCCAACATTAACCGTACCATGCTGTGCACCACCCAGGCCTAGCCGTCCAGCATTAACCGTACCACGCTGTGCACCACCCAGGCCTAGCCATCCAACGTTAACCGTCCCCCCCAGGCCTAGCCGTCCAACGTTAACCGTACCACCCAGGCCTAGCCGTCCAACATTAACCGTACCACGCTGTGCACCACCCAGGCCTAGCCGTCCAACGTTAATGCTATCATGCTGTGCCTAGAATGTCCTTAATCTTGTACTTGATTGAATGTATTTTGTCTGTCATACTTAAAAATAATATCACTTTGGCTAAACCAGTGTGTTTAAACTGTTACAAAAGAATCTAAGCAGCTTTGTTTTGATGGTTAGTGTCAGAAGTAATGAACTTAGAAGGTTTATAAAGCGGGAAAATTCCATTTTCATTCTAATATCTTTACTGCACTTGGGACAAAATAAACATATTGGTCTTTAGAATTTATTATAACCATACTGTGATATTATGTATTTTATGATGATTAACTTTTAAGCAACTGATATAAATAAAACAGAAAATTATGTCAAAGCCAGAAAGTGCAAAGTATCAACCTATTTTACATACAAAGAAATGCACAGAATTGCAGATTCTGAAAACTAGCTCTCCTGATCTCTGAGAGAAGTTTGTCAAAGATGCTGCAATAAACTCTGGAAGGGAAGACTTTTCTGATTTAGAGAAGAATTAAAAACATTAATAATTGTGACATTATTGGATCTTCTAACCGAGCTTTCTTTATAATTTCAGAGAAGAGCTAAATGATGTATCTGCTTCAATACACAGAGGTATGCGTGGGGGGGGGGAAGAGGGAGAGAGAGAGAGAGAGAGAGAGAGAGAGAGAGAGAGAGAGAGAGGAAATATTTCCTCTAATTTCTCTTGGAAGAAAGAATCTCAAATATCTCAGGTTGGCCTTGAACTTGCTATGTAGCTGAGGATGACCTTGAACTTCTGATTCTCCTGCTTCTACCTCAGAGTGCTAGCCTTACAAGTGTTCAGCACTATGCCTGATTTATGCAGTGCTAGGATTGAACTCAGGGCCTCATACAGTTTATGCAAACACTCTGCCAAATGAGCTGTGTTTGAAGTCTGGGATCCATAGGAGCACGGTGTCGTGAATGAACGAGCCCCGTTTGCTGTCATTCGTTAAGAGACCCCTTGCCTGGGTCCTTGGAGATTGCCTGCATTTTGTTTTATCTTTTCTCCTTATTAGAAGTCACATGTTTGTTGATCTTCAGTGCTCCTATCTCCAAGGCTGTGCCTCCATTTAAAACCAACATGCACACAAACAAACCCAGGGAACTATCTGCTTGTTCTTCATACTGGGACCCTGGAGGGCCTGGCCAACGAGAGTGGTCACAAGAGTGTTCAGCAAGTCCTGTGCCAATAGAAGCCCCAGAAGCAGCTACCACACCTCTTCTGGGACTGTGGAAATCACAAATTCTCATCCCAGGTCTCCTGGAGACAACCTCTGCTGAGCGCAGTGTGAGTTGAAATTTAGAAACTCCTGTGACTGATTCACAGAGGGAAAGAAAAGTTTCTTGACTCTGTTCACATTCCTGGGGCCATGCCTTGGAAGACAGGATCTTTGATGGTTGGAGTGTGGGGGGGGGGGCTGCTCTGTTTGGCCAGGGACCATGGGCACAGCAGCACGGGGGTTCCGACCCTCCCATCACCCACACGGTGTACACAGCCCTCCCATGCTTTTACATCTGTGGTGCTAGATGACCCATCAAGTCCGTGATGGTCAGTGTCCTCACCTTCACAGTGGTGGGAATCATGCCACAGAGAAGCCTCCACACACTTGTGAGGGACTGCCTAGGTGAGGTTAGCCTCTGGGTAGGACACTGAGGTGGGAACATTCCCTGGGCGTCTGTCCTGGTCTGCACAGACGGAGAGAGCTGGTGAACAGGGCCGGCCATTCCCGTTCTTCCTGACTGCACCTGCAGCTTGGCCAGCTGTTCCAGCTCCTGCCCCTTGTCCCCCCACCCTCATAGACTGTCACGTCAAGCTGAGAACAAGCAAACCCGTTCCTTCCTGTGTTGCTTTTATCTTGGCAACAGAAGTGATTGACAAAGTCCACAGGCCTCACGTCCTCTGCCCTTCAGTGCCCTCACCGGGAGAGCACCCCAAGTGGGGATGTCACACCGGACACCTTTGTTGAAACTAGCAGGTTTCTAAGCTGAAAAATAACTGAGCTGCAGCTCCCGCCCCTACGGGACATCCTGGGGGATTTACAGCCACCTTAGTCCTCCTTACAGCAGCTTCCGGATCTCCCTCACCTCCCTGCACCACATTCACCTTCACAATAGCTGTGTGAGGACCAGAGATTCCCCTCAGTCTTGGAATCACCGGCCATGTACAAGCCACCACCTGCTTCAATCACACCCCCCACAGCACACAGCAGATGGACATTCCCACTCTTCCCACACTGCACAGGAGCCTCGCCGTGTTCGGGAAATGGTACAGGCGGGCCTTGAGTTGAGGCAGACGCAAAGCTTGCACAGTTCAGCCCTACTCCAACCTTTGAAGCTTTGGGGCATCACACGTGTTTTAGCCGTGATGACAGGCGATGGCGATGCATGAAGGCTGAGGGCTGGTGGCAGGTCTCTCTTCTACACTCTTTGGATAACTGATGTCTCAATGATATTTGTGAATCCTGGGGTTCGATGAGCACCTCTGCTGGGGTTCCTGTGTCTTAGAAGAAGGAATTGGGAGGGGGCGGGACAGCAGAAGAGGCCGGGAGACCACATGTTCTTCCAGAAGACTCAAGTTCAGTTCCCAGAACCCATGTCTGGGAGCTCTCAAACCCGTTACAAGGGATACAGCGATCCTCTTCTGGCCTCTGTGAGCACCCCACCCATATGATACACATTCACATATGTATACATACATAAAAATAAACATCAAAAAATCCCTTAAAGGGGCTGAAATTCATTTTTTTTGTAGCTCACTGTGAGTGGAGACATGACATTCTAAACTGCCCCAAGTGCTGAGAATATACAGTTACATCACTACCACTCTCTTACCCTTAAGAGTCAATCTAAATTGTCAATTATCTGGACTGGAGAACCCACCCGTCCATGAAGCTGATAAATGGCAGACATGTTAAAACAAGGGGAAGAGCACTGTAGCATTAATGAGATGTGTCCGTATGCACCCAGGCGCCCCTCCCTACTCACTCTAAAGCATGTACCCAGGCGCCCCTACTCAGTCTTAAGCATGTACCCAGGCGCCCCTCCCTACTCAGTCTTAAGCATGTACCCAGGCGCCCCTACTCAGTCTTAAGCATGTACTCAGGCACCCCTCCCTTCTCAGTCTTAAGCATGTACCCAGGCACCCCTCCCTACTCAGTCTTAAGCATGTACCCAGGCGCCGCTCCCTACTCACTCTTATGTATGAATTCCCACTCTGTCTGAAGACCTGTCCCAACTCCACAAAAACACCATGCATTTGCTTATTGGCCTCTGTGGCTATGAAGATTTCAGTCGCCAATTCCACACCCCATACCTCACACACTCCCTGGCCAGGAACTGTCCCCCAGTACTTCACAATGTAACTTGGGTGCACTTGAGGGCTTCACATCGTCCTTGTGTCACTGTACCCTGTAACTGTGTGCACTGGGTCATGGACACTCTTTGTAGCAGCTCATCCCCTGAGTGTGTATCAAAATCTCTACAGCTGTATGTGCTGGCTTTGTTTCCTGTCTACTCACCAGGAATCCATCCCCAAACTCTCTTCCATGTTCTAGAACTCTTCCCCTGTTCCAGCTCCTCAGGTTCCTATTATTTCATCCCTAGGAGCATTTCTTCTAGAACCTTCTAAACAAGGCATGCCCACATGGACAGTGGAAGCTTCCCATATTGAAACTAAAAGGCCTTTTTAGCTGTGTGTAGGAGGAAGTGCGGCCTGAACAGCCAGCACATGCTCGTTGCAAACGTGCCAAAAACATCCGGTTGGTTGAACCTGTATTCTGCCAAAGGACGTAGAGATGGCTGATGCAAGATAGCTCGACATAGAGAGAAAATGAAGATTGGACATGACCGGGGAAGGCCTACTGGGGCCAATGGCTCGTTGGGAGAGGGGTATAGAAGGCAGTCCCATATCCGCAATAAGCAAGTCTGCAGCACCTCGCCTGATGCCTGCTTCCACCTGACTCCCGGTGTCTGTGTGTTGACTCCGTGCCACTCACCCCCTCCAGGCCTGGACCCTGAGTCTCCCCTAGGCTGGACCTGTAGGGAGACTGCAACACTGTGCATCTGGGAATTCCATTTTCTGCTCTCCTGCAAGCTGTTTGTCCCTCGGCCCTTCCTGCAGAAAGCAGAAACGCATGTTTGCTCCATGAGCACAGCACATGAAAGATAAACATTTTGAAATATTTTAAAAATATTATATATCTATAATATTTTCTTGGTTGTAAAAATATGATTTGCAAATTATACTTAATGGACTATTTTAAGGCTTTGCATTTTATTTATTTTTTGTTTCCTACTTTTTGGTGTTTTGGTGACTGTTTTTCCTCTGGAAATTTCACTGTACCTTCTTTCTTGCCCCAATGTTCTGATTTTCTCTCATGATAACTACCACCTGAGGCCACTTTCAATTATTCAGCATTCTCACTGGGCCATTTCAATCTGGAAACATCTGTTTCCCATTCTGGAAGGTTTATTTAATAATTGGATAATTTTCTCATTTATTTCTTCAGCTCATGTCCCCTTTCCCTTCCTGGAGCGGAGCGGGCCTAACTTTTTATTTACTGTGATTTATTTTTCATGTCTCAGGCCACTCTTCTGTTTTGACCATAGCATCTCTTGCTGCTTTGTGGACAGAATACATCCTATTCTTTCTTGAGGATGCTGAGCTCACATTTCCTTTTGCACTATTTAGTTTTTTATAGTTTGCTCTCTTTGCTCAGTTTGGAGTCTTATTGGAATGTCTCCATGGTAATCTGCTAACATTTCAGGGAAATGACAGGACAGTTTCTGTATATGGCTGGGCAGTTTCACGTCACAGAGAGGACTGAGCTTGGCAAAGCTGTTTGTAACTTGGGCCTGTGCTTCTTAGAGAAGCGTTCTACCCTGAGTTCCAGCATTCCTTATGTCTTTCACTTGAGTTAGCCAGTGTCTCCCCTTACATGAAGGTAGATGGGATGTTTAAGCTT
>NW_008334665.1:1957980-1959040 GCF_000622305.1 Nannospalax galili | reverse complement strand
TTAAGGCTTTGCATTTTATTTATTTTTTGTTTCCTACTTTTTGGTGTTTTGGTGACTGTTTTTCCTCTGGAAATTTCACTGTACCTTCTTTCTTGCCCCAATGTTCTGATTTTCTCTCATGATAACTACCACCTGAGGCCACTTTCAATTATTCAGCATTCTCACTGGGCCATTTCAATCTGGAAACATCTGTTTCCCATTCTGGAAGGTTTATTTAATAATTGGATAATTTTCTCATTTATTTCTTCAGCTCGTGTCCCCTTTCCCTTCCTGGAGCGGAGCGGGCCTAACTTTTTATTTACTATGATTTATTTTTCATGTCTCACGCCACTCTTCTGTTTTGACCATAGCATCTCTTGCTGCTTTGTGGACAGAATACACCCTATTCTTTCTTGAGGATGCTGAGCTCACATTTCCTTTTGCACTATTTAGCTTTTTATACTTTGCTCTCTTTGCTCAGTTTGGAGTCTTATTGGAATATCTCCGTGGTAATCTGCTAACATTTCAGGGAAATGACAGGACAGTTTCTGTATATGGCTGGGCAGTTTCACGTCACAGAGAGGACTGAGCTTGGCAAAGCTGTTTGGAACTTGGGCCTGTGCTTCTTAGAGAAGCATTCTACCCTGAGTTCCAGCATTCCTTACGTCTTTCACTTGAGTTAGCTAGTGTCTCCCCTTACATGAAGGTAGATGGGATGTTTAAGCTTAGAAAGCCAGGGGTTTCCATGTTTATGTAAATCATTATCAATTTTCCTATATCTGCTTCATTATAATCTGTAATGTACTTGAGAGCTTCCACAAAGAGCATGGGCTTGCATTATCCAAAGAATAGCCTCAGCTCTCTTCCTCTGACTGGAGAGCAGGCCTCTATCAGGAGTGTGCTGGAATTCAACATCAACTCCTTATAGTTGTCTCCTCATTCTGCCTCACACTGGCCTGTTTCACAAGCACTGGGACAGTCAACTGGGAACATTTAGAAATTCTCCAGGGATAATCTCTGTTCCTTTCAGCTAAGTCAACCATTGATATTAGATTCTATTCTCCTGCTTCTTCTAAATCAA
>NW_008334665.1:1922348-1956715 GCF_000622305.1 Nannospalax galili | reverse complement strand
AGACAGGGTCTCCCTGTAGCCCCAGCTGTCCTGGAACTCACTATGTAGACCAGGCTGGCCTAGAACTCACAAAGATCCGCCTGCCTCTACCTCCCAAGTGCTGGGATTAAAGGCATGTACCACCATGCCCGGCTATCTGGACATACATTTTAAATGCAAAAGTAACAATAAATAAGACCTCTGTCCTGAAGCATACATAGAGCACGGCTTATCATTCATTCTAGCAAAGTTTTGGGCATTCATCCAAAACCAAACAAGCATTCCATTTTTATAAGCCATGATGATCCTGATGAGGATTCCAGACAGGTTTGGACCTGCCTTGACTACCTGCTGTCATGTTTAAAAAATGTTAGCGTAGATTATACTGAGGGGCTGCGTGATTCCGAAAGGCAGGAACTAAGAGCATTTGAGTTTAATGAAGTAATCAGTGGAACTGAGATGCTGCAAAAATGGTCAATGAGACAAGGGGGTATCAATTCTAATTATATTTCTAGAAAGGTTCTATCCTACATACAAGACTGAAGGATATGGATAATACTAACACAATCATTTTAGAATAATATTATTAAGTTTTGAGATTTTTTCCAACATGCATAAAGTGTGTTTTGAGCTTATTCTCTCCTCACTCCTAATTGCCCCCAGATCCACAGATCTACTTCTACCACCTTCCAAATTCATATATATATATGAATATATCTACTTATATATGGAGACAATATATATATATATACATATACATATATATAGAGAGAGAGACAGAGAAAGAGAGAGACAGACAGACAGACAGACAGACAGGGAGAAAGTGTATATATATACTCTAACAATATTATTCAGACACGACTTTGGCAGAATTATTTTCTTAAAGAGATAAATGCTTGATTGTGAACCAGCAACTTCAGGTTTTTGAGCTTGGTGAGCCTTCATGAAACTCAACGAGGTAACACCTCACAGCACAAAGGCTTTGCCCTGCCCATGAGGCTTCCAGGGATGACCATATAGAAGTACTATGCTCAGCCAGTGGTTACTGGTCACACGCCTCCTTGTAGAGTGTGAGGTCTGGTATTGGAGCCATTGGTTAGATGCAGCATGTATGATAAAAGTACCGTGTGCCCAGTCCAGGCCTCCAAGGAAGAACTCAAAATCTCTGATAAGGTATAGGGATAAATTTATAAAAAGAATGCTACTTGATTCTATATGAACCACAGTATTCACAGACGTTTAGTGGCATGAACTATTTTAAATTTTGTATAATAATTTTATGTAATTTGATTGAATTAGCAGCCATATAATCAGTGTTACAAAGAACAATATTTATTTTTTTTAAGAAATATTATGAATATAGTTCTCCAGAGAAAGAGTAAAATATAAATCTTAGTTTTTAAAATATGTATTATTTTTAAAATTTATGTGTATGAGTGTATTGCCTGCATGCATGTAAGTGCACTACAGACAGTTGTCAGCCACCATGTAGGTGCTGGGAACCAAACTGGGGGCCTCTGCAAGAGCAGCCAGTGGTCTTAAC
The DNA here is from genome assembly GCF_000622305.1 of Nannospalax galili. Lineage (NCBI taxonomy): Eukaryota > Metazoa > Chordata > Mammalia > Rodentia > Spalacidae > Nannospalax > Nannospalax galili. The sequence goes on along the minus strand of NW_008334665.1, from coordinate 1,955,193 downwards.
TGCTGAGGATCTCTCCAGCGCCCTACACTTATATTTATTTATTCAGGAATCATTGACATGCGACCTAAGACAGCAATTCTGGAGTTTTCTTCTTAATAATAGTCATAGAAAAATTTCAACATTGAAATTACATTTAGCTATTAGTATTTAAGATATGATAATTAATATTTAAGATATAATATTTAAGGTATGCTAATTAATATTTAATATATGATAATTAATATTAATGCTATTGTAGTTATTACCATTGTTTTTGCTGAAGTCAAAGCAGAAAATCTGCCCTTAAGTTTTAATGTATGCACAAGCTCCTGATGTGGGGCCATTTTCTCATATTTATCAGCATAGTGTACTTAAAATTTTAGAGATCTGATTTTCTTAATAAGAATAATGTTTATGAAAACATTTTCAAACATTGAAATGAGATTAGCTATTGATAAAATTTGATTGCTATTATTATTATTAACACCATGCTTCTCATTATTATAATTTTTTATTTACATAAAACACCAGATTGGCCTTTATGGTTCAAAGGAATTACGAGCTCATTAAATGAATATGACATTTAATTGTGTTCTACACATCGTAGGCAGATCACTTCTTTTGCAGGCTGAATTCAATCCCCTAAAATCCACACTCTACTTTTTTCTCATTATACAGGGCAATAATATTCCCTACTCATTGGGTGACCCTTCCACTGCAGCTGTTTGCAGAATAAAATTAGGAATTGTAATCAAGGCACAGTCAGTAGCCAGGATGCCCTATTTTTTTCTCCAGCACTATACACCAGACCAAGAAGCAGCTCAGCACATACTTGCTAATATATATATTTAAAGGAAAAGTGCTCAAAGAACATGAGATTATCTTGGTTATTTTGAAGTAAGGACTTTAAAAGATATTTGACTTTCTTGAATTCAGCTTCTTAAATTTTGATCACACACGGCGAGGCTACAGTTATCTTCATCCAGGGTTCAACACAGAGATTTACAACTCCTCCCTGAAAGTCACAGCAGAATTGCAAAGGCGGTACACAGACCCCAGAAACTCAGAACTGACTCAGCCAGACTGTCCAGAGAGGCCCTCGGGGGGGAGGCTTCCCCTCCACTGTTTTCTTAGGAAAGAAATCACATACAAAAAGGTGCTGTGAGTGTAAGTTTCGGTCCAAGCTGACAGTTGAGCTGTTGATCTGTCAAGTTAGAATTTGAAACTATTCAGAGACATATTGGTTACTGTCTCACCTTCTATATTTTATTTATTTATTTTTAAAATATTTTATTATTTTTACTATATGTGTATGAGTGTATTGCCTGCACGTATTTGAGTGCACCCATGTCGTGCAATGCCGTGGAAGTCAGTAGAGGCTTCGGATTCCCCTGGACTGGAGTTAAAGACGGTTCGTAGCCACCATGTGGGCGCTGGGAATCGAACCCGGGTCCTCTGCAAGAGCAGTCAGTGCTCTTAACCGCTGAGCCATCTCTCCAGTCCATACCATCTATATTTTAATCAGCTTACTGCTCTGTCAGTGACAATCACAGACCATCACTGCAGAGGAGGTCAAATAAAAATTAAGCATATTTACAAAAATTAAAAAAAATATTTTATTTACTATTTTTATTTTATATGTATGAGTGTATTGCCTGCATGTTTGTGAGTGTACCCATGTTGTGCAATGCCAGAGAGGTCATAAGAGGACTTTGGATTTCCCTGGAACTGGAATTAAGGACAGATCTTAGCCACCATGTAGGTGCTGGGAATCGAAACCTGGCCCTCTCAAGAGCAGTCAGTGCTCTTGACCACTGAGTCCTTTCTCCAGCCCCTACAAAGAAAAATTTTAAATGGAACTGGAGAGATGGCTTAGTGACTAAGAGCACTGGCTGCTCAGAGGACTCAGGCTTGGTTCTCAGCACCCACATTGTGGGTAATGACCATCTCTGATTCCATTTCCAGGGGATCCAATGACCTCGTCTCATCTCTTTGGGCATTGCACACACATGGTACACTTCCATACATGCAGAACAAACACTCATGCACACAAAATAAAATTAATAAATCAAAACAATTTAATTATTTAATTTACAATATTCCAGGTGTGTCAATTCTCAGGGTGTTCAAGGCCAAACATATTTCCTCAAAAATCCAAGACACCATTGTACACTTTAGTCCATTTTCACCCAGGTTCAGGGACTTTTATGCACGACCACAGTAAATTATGTAGCCCTCCCAGTGATGCCCACTGGACAGTGTGCATTGTATTCAAGTTTGTTATACTCAAATTTTAAGATTATAAAGTGTTCACTAATCCTAAAACTAAAGAAAGCTGGCCTCTATGTGCATGTAGTTATTTATTTTGTAGAGGAGACACAGCACAGGGAACAGTCATTGATAGAATTTGTGTCAACGGATTAAAATATGGATAAACCCCCCTCCCCCCGAAGTTTGCCTGCTTTCCAAAGACACATGATCCTATGATGATAACAGCTGGTCATGCTCTCTAGACAACGTGCATGCTCAGGATGTGTCGTCCTTTGGGGTTTTGACTTATGGTACTGCGCCAGCTAGATGCCCATTATTAGAAGGGAATTTTGAAAATGTGGAACAGAGAATATTTTACCCATGACAGACATCATAATAAGTTGCATGACCTTTCCTGTCTTATAGCCTTAACTTCATCTTGTCTATGTAGAGACATCTGTGATTAGTTCTTGGTCCTTCCTCTATTCTGGCTAACCTAGAGAAAAGACTTGGTCTAATTCTGATGATAATCAGGCATGCTAATGAGGGGCAAACTTCAGCAGCTAGCTCAGACATGTTGGAAGGAAAATGTCCAGGTTCTTATGCTAAATAGATGCAGGAGAAAAAGGGAGAAATCAGAAGTAATTCATTGTGTTTGACGACGAAATTAAACACATTGTCAAAACAGGGATTGTAAGTAAAGTGATTATCAGGATATTATCATTATAAAATTGTATGGCTGTGCTCTTTGGATTTCATTTCAATTAGTTTATACTTGAGGAATCCAAGATGGATGCTATGGGATTAGTTAGAATATAAGGATTGAAAGTAGGTAGACATCAATAATAATATATCACAGATCTACAACTCGCCTCAGCTTAAGTTCATCTTGAGGATAAAGTAGCATTTTATAGAGTGTAAGAATATCGCTCACACTAATAAATATGCTGCATTGGTTTGTTTTTGTGAGAAAAAAATACTCTTAGATTTCTTAAAGGTAATACAAACATAAAATTCACCCCACTTTACAATGTGTCAAAATTCACTTAATTTCATAACTTTATTTTGTGGATGGGTTACATTATTTCTTATTTCTCACAGCTGTGACTGGTAGGCTGGGTTCAGCCTGCCTGACTGCGAGCCAAATGTTAGCACATGATTCTAGATGAACTCATCCTAGAGATGGCGCACACAGTATCCTCCTGGCAAAGTTAAACAGGAATGGGTTCCAATCTCTGGGCTTTATCTTCACCTGGTGATAGTGCTGCATTTGGGGTCTTACAAATGCATTCTGCTGAAGGATATTGCTGTAAAGAGAGATAATGCCATGTATGCCTATTCATTGCATTAAAATGTATAAGTCTAAAGCGATAAAGCTTGCAGACATTATTGGCTATTTTATATAAGAAAGAATTCCCTGAGATCAGATCTCAGACATTTAGAAATTAAATTAGAGCACCTCTAAGTTTGACTCTTTGAAGGATTCTTTTTGTTTTCCTACAGTCTTAATCTATAATAAACTTTCTATGTTTTCAAGTGTCCAGTAAAACAGAGAGGAAGTATAAATCGGCACAATTTAATTGTCAAATTCACTATAAGTAATGTAATTTATTTATCTGGATCTTGGTTCCTGAGTCAAATTCTATAAAGAGGAAAGGTGGCCTTTCTGACTTGAAGTTATTTCTTCCTTTTCTGACTCCTCTCTCTCCTAACAATCTCACTTCTTTTTCCTCTTTCATCACTAAACTTTTCCTCTGAGCTTGATTATAGGCTACACCACTAAGACAGAAGGTTCTGGAAAAGTTTAGAGTAGGAAGCTAAAGGCCTTGTCATGACGGCAGCCATCACTGACTGTCCAGACCTGGAGAGGTTCTGGAACATTCTGCCTCTGGCACATCCTGTTGCTCCCATCCTGGATTATTTTTTTCTGTTTGCTCTTTTGCAGTGTAAGAAACTGAAAATAACAGCGATATTTAGATTATCTGGATGTATTCATGTAACCACTCCTGAATCACCCGGGAGTCAGAATGGGGCCTCATTTTCCACCAATAGAGAATGAACAGTTGCTCCCCTTATGGGTGGACATCGAGTCCTAGGAAGTAAACTTGTGAAAAGGAAAACAGACCTAAGGGCCAGAGGTGAATTCATCAGCTATGAGATTCACAACAGTAAAACTTTAAGAACTGGACTGTTTGAGGGGCAGAATGTGAACTGGAAGGGGTGAGCAGAGTGTGAAGGGCTCCACTATCAAGTTTTCCAAGGGCATGAGCACCAGCAAGGCTTCCTCTGAGCAGAATGGGGCAGAGTAACAATACAGCAAGTGTAATGGATGCAGGAGGCCTGGGGCACATGACAAGATCTGGAGTCACCTAGAAGTCATGACTCTGGGCAACCTGTGAGTTAGAGTAGATTTAGCCTCTAGCCATGCCTGTGACAGATTAACCTTTGGTTAATAGAGGTAGGAAGACCCACCCTGAGAGGGTATTACTGTCCTGGGATAAGGTCCTAGACTACAGAAACAGGAGGTAGGGCGCTGAGCAGGAGCAGACATTGCTGCATTCCTCCTGACTGCAGATCAGGTGTGACGAGCTTCTCAAGCTCTGCTTGACTTGACTTGGCTGCCTTGACTTCCTACTATGATAGGCTTAGCCTTGAACAGCAAGCAGAAATAACCCCTTCCTTCCTTATGCTGATATGTCAGGGTGTTCTTTCAAAACCACAGGAAAAGTAACTAGGACAGTCTGTGATCATGCACAGCCAATTCTGAGCTTACACAGACCTGAGGTGCAGCAGCCACCTGTGGGGTTTGAAGCCATTAGCGGGGTAGACAAGGAAAGTCAAGGCTGGGGCTAGAGAACATTTAAGAAGCACCACTACTGTAGGGATAGCAGTAGGGACAGTAAGAGGGGATTTGAAGGGTAGGGAGGGGCCCCAGGGAACAGAATCATCAAGAGAAGCAGGGACACCGTGGTGAAGGAACGTGGGTAAGCACAGAAGGGTGTCCGGCGAGTGTGACCACAGCCTTGTCACTGAGAAGGACAGATGTGCACTGCATGGGAAGAAGCCATGTTCAAGGAGGGGTGGTCACAATGAGGGACATGACTGAGAAGCATGGAGGTGCTCTGGTTGGTGGGATTCCAGGCCCAACAGGCTACACATCCAACCATTACACATGCTGTGCGCACATGAATGAAAGGATTGAATTGAATCCCTGGGTTTGGAAGACCTAGGGAAAGGGTGGATCACCAAACACACAGCAAAACCTGCCCTTCCAGAAGAATTCTGATCTTTCTAAGGCAAACAAACATCATCCTAAGATGACATTAGAATAGTCAATAGATTTGAAATCATTTACTATCTTAAAGTAATGACAGAGTCTTGGGATTGAGTGAATGAGGTTAAAGCAGTCAGTCAAACAATTTGAATACATGAAGTTGGTGGGGGATGGGAAGATGGGCGAGGAGGGGGGGAAGGATATGAATATGATTAAAATACATTGCATAACATTCTTGGATCAACAAAATTAAAAAGTACTTCTCATAATTAATCAAGTGAGGACTCTTTCCTAAAGCTTCCCATGATATTTTCAGGAATAAGTGCTGCTATTTGCCCCTGCAGAGCCTTCCAGACCCTTCTGGATACTCTGGACCTTGGTGCTGCACTCGGTCACAGAATATATCTCCATGGATAGCAGAGGCTCCAGAGGGAAGCTTTCTTCTCTGGGCCAATATTCCAGGATACAACTAATATCCTTCCATTTGTCTGAGTTGAATCTACCTTGCTATTTGCAAAATTTACAAGCCACCATAAAAAGTGCTGTTCTAGATAGACTTCAAGTTCAGAAACATTTTCAGATGTTGAAATTTCAATTTCTATTACCCATAAGAGAAGCGTGTTTTCCAAATGGCTGTCTTTATTGCACTGGCTAAGCTGTTAGTTCTGAAGGAGGAGGAGACAGTGGTGGCTGACTCTGGCCATCACTCTTTTGCACTTAATTGGACTGCTGGGGTGGAGGGCATCCCCAGTGGTCAGCCCTGCTGTGCTGGGAGACTATACCGAATAGATCACCTGATTAATGCAAACGGGTTGCTTAAGCAAGGCTTTGTACTTACTATAAAACACCTTACACAGGAGAATGAGTTATCTTAACATTGCTGTGCCATTTCTAATCTCATTTTCTAATATGATCAGCAGCTGATAAAGCATCAAAGGTAGGAAGAGAAATGATTTTGAGGTCGTATATGGAAGTAGTTTTATCATGGACAGCAGCAATGCAGGATGCTTACACCTTTTAAAAGTGACTGAAGAAATAATTTTAAATCAGAGGCCAATGTCAAATTCCGACTCAATTTCACAGAAAATGAACACAAGCAATGCTAATTCTACAACATCTTCATCTATCAGTGGGGAAGACACAGGGAGAAGAGTCACCTTCCCATTGCGATCGAAGCTGGTGGAGACACTCTGTCTGGCAAGATCCCGATTGAAATCACTCTGTGTGTGACGTCCACTCTTCTTTTCCCACTTGGGCTCCAGGAAGCCTCCACTTCAGGCTGCAGCGGTCACTTCCCTTTGTAGAATTGATTCTCCTTTCTAGTTCTGCAAATCTGCTTCTTGAACTACACAAATGAATAGCCTTTCATCTCTCCTGTCTAAAGATGGGTTTGGTGAGGCAGAGGCCTGGCTGGAATCCAGGCTGACTGATAAAAGTGCTTTGTCATAGAAAATTGTTAGACACATGAATTGTAGTTAAAGTTGGTTAAATGAATGGGAAAAATAGGCATTCCATTTAAATGATGCTCTGTAGTCCTAATAATCTTACCAAGTTTAAAACAGCTGGGACTCTAAGTCACAGCTAACCCCACCAAAAGAGAACTGCTTTCGTTATTCCATTTTTCTAGATTTTAAATATAATTTCTGATAATTATGTGCCTTTGAAATTTGATGCCTTTCTGTTGGGCCAACAAAACCCTCAGGATGGATTGGGACTTGCCTAGTCTCAAATCTCAAATGGTCCATGAGAGCCACAGTTTGAATGCTTTTCTCTGGAACTTATGTTGAATTTTAATTGATATCAGCACAGTGTTTAGAGGTCAACTTAAGAGATGAGATTGTCCCTTAACCCCGAGAAAGGCAGAAAGATGTAAGAGCCAGATGTAGTGGACATCTGCAGGAGACTGGTTTTGTCAGACATGACAGGGCTGTTGCCCACATGAACTGACAGCAGCTATGATAGTGAGCACAAGACCTACAGAAGACCAAGTTCATCATGACACTGTGGAGGGACCGATGAAGATCCACCCCTCGCTCAGGAGCTGTTGAGAACTGACAGCTATGGGGGTAGAGAGACTTGATTTTCTTCTGTGACGTGGCCCATGACAATCTACCCATGCTCCAGTGGATGGTTCTGTACACATGCACATACAGACCACACCAAGTGGACTCAGTGGGTTGAAGAAAGAGCACATGATACTGGAATGGAAAGGATGTGGGGCAGAGAGGATGAATTGTAGGGGAGGGAATGGTTATATTTGATCAAAGTGCATTATATACATGCAAGAAATTCTCAAACAGCAGGAGGGTGGTAGACAACTGCTGCACCTCCACAGGACACAGGATGGTCAGAAATAGACCTGTCTTCAGTATCGGGGCCCAGGTCAGCTCCTTCTGTGCAGTTCTGTTTTTTCTGGTTTCAATGGCTTTTGACCAATCATGTTTTGAAAACAATAACAATTGTCTAGACTTTTGCAAGCAAGAGACCACATTCACATAGCTTTTATGATATCATAATTGAGGTATTTTCTAGAGACATTATAAATCTCTTATCATGTCTAACTTACCAGTTATGTAGGAAAATATACATGTGCTGACAGGACTGTGTAAGATCAGCAAGCATTGAGCTCTTGACATGCTTCCCCCAGAGATAAACGAAGGCAAGCATTCAACTATTTGAGACTATGGGGGATAGACTAAAGGAGAAGGACATTATGTTGCTTCAGCATTGGTAAATCAGGGAGACTGGTGGCTATTGCTCTTTATATCCATCCACAGCTTTAAATATATCCCTAGATGATTCCCTTTTGGAATCTCTTACTACTCTGAGCTGGCTTCTAAAGTCAGATATCATGGGTCCTTCTGAGCTTGGAGTCTTTGGGCTCATACATGGTGTGTGTGTCAGGGAGGGCCACCTGCCTCATCTTTAATTTCCCAGTGTCATGGCAGGGCATAGGGCCTTAGTGGCTACTGCACAGTGGGGCAGTGAAGTCAGTGCTGAAACCACAGGCTTGTCAGAGTGGTGTTTCCTAAAACATGTGGGGAATCTCTGTGGCAGAGGACTAAGTGTAAAGAGAAATAAACACAGGGATTTAATGCACCATAATGCTGAAAGGACTGAGTCAGGGCATGGAGTTTGAATGAGAAACAGCCCCCATAGTCTTGAAAGCTTGCCCTCTCTAGTTGGTAGTACTCTGGGAGGATTTAGGAGGCACAGCATTGCTGGAGGAAGTGCGTCATTGGAGGTGGGATTGGAGAGTTCCATAGCCTGTCCCAGGCTCCCAACTAGTCGCCTCTGCTTGGTGCTTATGGTTGAACACGTGAGAGCTCAGCGTTCAAGTTCATGTAGGCTTGCTTCCTCGTCTGTCCACCATGATGGACTCATCCCCCTGGAACCATAGATCCAACTCTTCCCTGTATAAGTTGCCTTGGTCATGGTGTTTGATCATAGCAACAGAAAACTAACAAAGGGGACTTTGAAGTAATTTCTAAAGCACCACTAGGAGAGATTGGTGGCCTCTTTCCAGATTCACAACTGATTCTTTGTGGGAGACAGGCTTGAGCCTAGGGAGAAAGTCTTATTGACAGCCATACAGCAGGCCAGAGGCAACGACCCAACCGCTGGAGCCACAAGGAACGCTGTGTGACATTTGTTCCCATTGGCAGATCATGAGACTGATACCTAGAGCTCGCCACTCCCTAATCACCACCCTTGGAATCCAGATTGCAAAACTTAGATATTGCAACAGTCAGGGTCACGTGGTTTCCAGGAATCCAGGCTCTATAATCTGAAACCCAGTATGCTAATGAGGCATCCTACCCGCTATTCTGTGATAGGACATTAAGCCTGTTATGCTAATAGGATGCTAAGTCTGTTATGCTAATAAGGTATCCTACCTGCTGTACTGTGATAGGATGCTAAACATGTTATGCTAATGAGGTATCTTACTTGCTGTGCTGTAACTGGACCACTACCCCTATATAAGCTTGTGCCTTCCTGCAATAAACTGGACCTGTGTCCCTGAACCTGGTCTCCTGTGTCTGAATGCGGCTCCGCTGACACAGTCTCCTCACTGGCCCTGGAGTCTGGGACCGGGCAGAAGTGGCGATGACAGGAGGCAGCACAAGGCGAGCAGAAGAGCTGCCTCAGCACCAGGCGAGCAGAAGAGCGGCCCCAGAGGAGGAGCAGCCTCGATGCCTGTGAGAACAAAGGAGCAGCACCCATGAGAACGGAGGAGTGGCCGCCACTGGCGGTGACCACAATTCTTTATGTATTTTTTACTAATTTCTTCTTTGAAAAGTTCATACATATATATAATGCATATTGGTGACACACAATCTGCTCTCTGCTTTACTCAATAAGCATCCCCTTCTATTTTTACCTTCCCTAGCTTAGAAATATTTTTAGAAATTCTTTAGAAATAGAAACATTTAAGGAAGTTAACTAAATTACCTTACATCATACTGGAGTTGTCTCACATGAGATGTGACAGCTTACACACATGTCATGCAGATGCAAAGATTCTTCTGCAGTGAGCAAGACACTGTGATGTGTTTATAGAAATTTCACATCCACTGAACCTGCTTCTGTCTAGGCTTCATGGGTCCAACCAGAACATGCAGAGCCCCACAGCTGGGATGGTCTGGAACATGCAGAGGTCCACCCGAGACTGTTTGGTCAACAACTTTCTCATTCTCTTGTTTTGGGGAACAAAGTGCTACAAGTGGTAAGTGGACATTTGGAAGAACTTTCCAACCACTACATCAAGTGTTCATTGAGAAATACCGAGATAATTAAGCTACATGTCCAAATATACTGCAGACTCAAGTGCAGGTAGCAGACCAGTCCTCTGGGGAGTCCTGGCTCTGATACACATCCTGAAGATATGGAATACTCGTGTTCCATGATCCCTTTCCAGGTAAGGTGTAGCGATGGTGGCCACAGCCTTGAAGCAGTTCGTTCAAGTGTCACTGTGTGTGCCATGCCAACTCACAGGAGAGCTCCAAACTCTAGGGACACAAGCACCATCATCAGCATCTCAATTTCTTCAATTTGACAGTTTAATATATGTTTACAGGGAATTTTGGTCATTTTCACACTGTGAAGAAGTCAAGACACTTGTCCTGGACGTGTCAGGAGCTTGAAGTGTCAGGAGCTTGAAGGCTCGCTCAGCCTCACCGTCTCATCCTTGCCATTCTCAGTGGGGTCCTGCTTCCCCTTTGCCTTGCTTCCCCTCTGACCCCAACTGCCCCAGCCCAGACCTCATCACTTCTAGCTTTGGAAAACAGCCCCTCACCAATTTCTTCCTAAGTTATCCCCTTCAGATTTCCACTCTGAACTCTCTCCCAAGCCTTCCCAGGCAGTTACGAAGAATGAATTCCCAGACCAGTATGCTGTCTCCAGGCTGAGCACCCTCCAGGGACTCCACCTGTGGTGCGGACTCACTACCAAGCTCTCAGAGAGGAAGGCAGAGCCTGTAGAGGGCACCCTGTGTTGGTGGGATGTGCTCCACATTCCCCTCAGCCCTGCCTCTGGTAGGCTGTTCTTTCTACCAGGATAGTTTTCCCAGTGTCCTTCTAGAAAGATCCCCTAGCTGCTCTGTGTACCTGTGATCTGCGCATCGCATCCCCACTGGGGTTTTCTGGATGAGCTATAAACTTGTTTCTGAAGAAGAACAATGGTGGTAATAGCTATTGCTGGTTCCTTAATTTAGCCGGTCTCAGGAAAAGCAGTGAGTGCCCACTCAGAGAGGGGCTGCCACTTTTCAGAAAGCTCTGTCAGCAAATCCACCTTCAGGGAGATGAGCAACTCGATGTAGATGAAGACTTACTTCAATGCTCGCACTGTAATGAGCTTACAGGTTGTGGATGTGATGCTGCTAGTAGAACAGGCTCTGCTGCTCCAAAGTCAGGCATTAAACACAGCAGTGTAGGCTCTGCTGGTGCGAACACGACACCTAGGTGCCTGCTCTACATATGATGTATGCTCACATGACCTCAGTTCCTCTGGCAGCAGAAGCCCTGGTGCTCACAAAATGAGAACACATGAGTGGCTGGGCAGAGGCCTGACGTTGACCTTCAATCCAAGGTCTGAGTTCAGCTCATTTCCACTAAGATAAACAAATAAAACAAAGAAAAGCTGGTCCACTTTACTCTATGGTGTGTGCGTGAGTGTATGTGTGTGTACTGTGTGCATGTGTGTGTGTGTGTGTCTGTATGTGTGAGTGTATGCGTATGTGTGTGTGCGTGTATGCGTATGTGTGTGTCTGCGTATGCGTATGTGTGTGTCTGTGTGTGTATGTGTGTGTATGTGTTTAAGTGTATGCGTATGTGTATGCACGTATGCGTATGTGTGTATGTGCGTGTGTATGTGTGTGTATGCGTATGTGTGTGTGTGTCTGTGTGTGTGAGTGTATGTGTGTGTATGTGTTTGAGTGTATGCGTATGTGTGTGTGCGCGTATGCGTATGTGTGTGTCTGTGTGTGTATGTGTGTGTATGTGTTTAAGTGTATGCGTATGTGTATGCACGTATGCGTATGTGTGTATGTGCATGTGTATGTGTGTGTATGTGTGTGTGTGTGTGTGTATGTGTGTACACTTGGTCAGGGCTGATGTCCTTGACTGTATATGGTACTTTCTTATTTTGTCCTGATATGTGGGAGATCAGAGGCTGTAATGCTTCTAAAAAGAACATTAATCCTGTCACAGGGCCCCAGCCTCATGACCTCATCACCTCCAAGGGCTCTTCTTCAGGTCACAGGATACAAACACACAATAAACATCCATTTCTAAATGTAATTCTTCCTTTATTAACTTTCAATACTATGTTGCTATGCTGCGTGGTGGCACACACCTTTAAACCCAGCACTAGGGAGGCAGAGGCAGGCAGATCTCTGTGAGTTCAAGGCCAGCCTGGTCTACATAGTGAGTTCCAGGACAGCTGGGGCTACAGGGAAACCCTGTCTCAAAAAGACCAAAAAAAAAATTGAACTTGGGTTTAACTCAGCTTAACAGATATGAAATCCTAGGTTTGATACAAATCAAAATAAACTTCAATAAATAGTACAGTTATATTTAATATTAAATTTTCATGTTCTTAAAATATAAAGCTGAACTTTTAAAGACTAAGAATTATAAAATTATCAAAGCAGTCTATATTTTATACAGGTAAAGTTTGGTCTAATAAATTAGTGTATACGTTAGATCAAATATTCAATAGAGTCAAGGAAATAGCCAAGTGATAAAAAGAAAAACAAATATATTTGAAATGGTTATTTGTCAAAAATACCTTGGAAGCTATTTTAAAATTAACAACAACAAAAAATATTTTCTAACTCTGCCTAAGTCCAAATCAAAATTTAAATTAAATTTATGCCCCAAGGGGAAAGGATCAATCACTTCAGGTGGGTAAAGAACCATCCCAGCTCATTGTCCAGAGACCTGAGGGCCTAAAGAGCTCTGGTGAGGGGAGAGGCCAGGATCAGTGACAAACGTGTCCACAGAAATATTTTCTACTTGGTGGACAGCTGATTGCCTGTGCAGCAAGCCGTGATTTGCTACTTATGGGAAGGTCAACTGAGAATTTGCTATTAAAATGCTCATGTAATTGAGTCACTCTTTATAAATTAAAAGTGTAATGATTGTTTTACAAGCTGACCCACGTCCACTCTATTGATCAGTAAATCTACCTCTCAGTGTTTTTGTAAGTTGTAAACAACAGAAAATTCTGGAATATGGTTAACCAAGTTCAGCCCCAAAGGAGTGAAGTCTGAAAGGCTGATGGATTAGCCCAAATCCTCTCAGTGCTATGTATAAAAGTCTGTGGTGCAGTGGGTGCAGAAGATGCTAAGTCATATTAAGCTGTGCTTTTTGAGGGGTACCCAGAAAGGTAGGGCATGCACTGCTCTGGAGAATAAGCCAGACGCTGGCTGTGCATCTGCCGTTATGGCAACTCAGCCCACTCCCAGGGCCATGTCTGTCCTGGTCCTGTCCCCCACCATGTTCCTGCTATGGCCTGGGGCCCTCTGCCCAGGCGGTGGAAGACTAAGTGTCTGTACTTCCCTGTAAGGAAGGCCATGGATAACTTCCCATCAGAGACTGAAGTGCTGCTGTCTTCCTTGCTGGCTGCTTCGGGACATGATGCTGCTTATCTTTGCTCCAGGGGCTTTGGTTAATTTTAGCGTCTTTTCCCAGAGTTTAGAGCCCTACCTAACAGAAACTTTCACCACAGCCAGTCTTTACAAGTCGGAATTTCCCAGTTCTTCATCCAGCTAAAGAACATTTATTCTGTGTACTGTACTGTTGAAGGAAACAGCTAAGCAAAGTGAGAATTAGCTGCAATTTCAAACTCGTTCTAGTTCTTGCACCTTTTAAGTTAAAGGTATGCAGAGGCTAAACTTTCCCTGAGAAATACTGGGATTCGCATTTGTAGATCCAGCATCTGGATTAGGGAAGCTTGGAAAGCCATCTGTCAGGTGAGGTGGCAAACACCTCTTATCCTAACACCGGAGAGGTTAAGGCAGGAGGTTTGCCACAAGTTTGAGGCCATAGTGAGTTCCAGGCCAGCCTGGTTTGTAGTATGACAACTGTTTCATATTTAAAAAAGGGGCTAATGTTTTTCAGGTCACACACAGTGGGTTCAGGGAGAAAAGAAAGGCGCTTGAGCAATATGGCTTCTGAATGATGAAAATCACCTTCCCCGAGAAGCACAGCCTAAGTTAAAGCAAGAACATACTTAACAGTCCATCTCTGGGGCTTTAACTGACTGATCTTGGCAAACGTTATGAAAAGTTTTCTGAATTTGGACCTCTGTCCAAATTGCTGTGGAAAAGGAAGGGAAGAGAAACGGGGTCCCACACGGGAGCATGGCAATGCTGTCCAGAGATTCAGAAAGAATGCTTCTAACACCGATGAAGTCCGTGCCACGCAGCCCCAGGGACAAACATCAAACAGAAGGTTCCACTGTAAGCAAACGACGCAAGGAGAGCCCACCAGCTACCAGCGCATCTTATTCAACAGGGAGTGTAAATTCTGTGAGGCTTCAGATGTTTAGGCTACTTTGGATATCATTTTAAACCTTTGTCTTGTTTTTGATACTGTAATTAATGTTAGAAGAGGTAAATTATTTGCAGTAAGATATTAACTGAAATTCAGTGGCTAGGTACCTGTGACCAAGAAAAATATTATTAAACATAAAAGATAAGGATAGAAATGTTTGAGGCACTTACAATAGCAATTACATAGTGACCTACTTATGTCTGGTTTGTGAACACCTTGATCCAGAATACAGCTATGTGGAAGACCTCAGAACATAGCACACAGGGGACCTTAGTAGTTGTCCTTTAAGTGGGCTCTACCATGCCGTTACAGTGTCATGGGGACTGAGATGTCATGTCAGGTATGGAAGGGAAATTTCTCTCTTCCCATGGGCTCAGCATTTAACTGCCCTTACTAGTTATTAAGACTCTTTCTGGCATTATTATTTTTTATATGCACTGAATTCATTAAGAGAATCTCACTGGTCTCCTCAAACAAAAAAAGTTGAATTATTGGAAAAAGTTAAAAATCCATGATTCTACCTTTTTGGTCAGGATGCTTCCTGGCATCCCATTTCTTCAACAAATAGTTGTTTTCTATGCAGGAATGTCTTTCAACTTGCTATCCTCCCATGTATCCAAAACAATGACTATCCAATGACTATTTGTCTATTGTGGCAGATTGGAGATCTGAACAACTTCCTGTCTACTCACAACTCATCATTTTAACACAACACATACATGGAACTTTGCTACTTCATTGGGCTTTGCTTTAAAATTCTGCCCTTGATAGAAACTTTGCCAATGTCTGAATTGACATGGTGAATATTGTAAAGTCTTTGTAAAAAATATTAGCCATGATCACACATAACTGCTTAGCATACATAGCAGAAGATAAGACAATTTCTAGGTCTTTGGGCAATAAGACAGACACGCACCTTGAAGACTGTTCTCCCCTTATGGGAATTACCAGGATATCAATAGTGTGGTCTGCTGTCTAACTGCCAGTATAAAGCAAATTTCAGATCTGAATATTTTCAAGGGTCATGCCCACATATAAACAAAGATGCTTATATGTTAACAGTTCAAATCCTCCAAGTATATCTAAGTACGTATTTAGATATAAATTCAGTGATTGTAAGATAAACATATATAAACCTATAGTGACAGGTGTGACAGTGCATATGAAAAAAACATGCACATCAATTCTTCAGGAGATTATCCTCAAATCTTCTGTGATTCGACAACATTTTATTTTCTGCTCAAAAGTCTATAAAATGATATTCTCGTCATTTTCCTGATTAGATATGGTGAATAAGTATGCAGAGAGGTAACACATATCCTAATGTGAACACTGCACAGAGCTTCTGGATTTCAAGGAGCTGTGATCCCATGTCAAATGTGAAACTCAAGAAGGACGGAGAACTGTCCCAGTGCTCTGTATTTCAACCCTGACAATCAGGCTGGGGCATCAGCATCGAGTTCCTGCTTCTGCCCTGAGGTCCCAGGTGAGCAAGGAGAGCTATGCACTGGCCAGGGCTTTTACTTCAGAAGATTTGTATACACATATCACACACACACACACACACACACACACACACAACCATGCACAGACATATGCACATGCACACATGGAATCAGCTCTCCACACCTCCAGATTTCCACATCCATGAAATCAATCAAACATTAAACAAAACTACTTGGGAAAAAGCATGTGCACTGAACACGGCTTAAGTACCTAAGAGACTCCATCAGGCTCTACACAAGCACCAGCTCTCTGGTGTGGCCTTGACTGGTGGTACACCAGTTACGTGTCCCCTTCCGGAATCAAACATTCAACGGAAGTAGGGTAAGAGGAGCTGTTTGTTTTGGTTCATGGGTCAGAGGTCAAAATCCATCATGGCAGGGGAGGCACAACACCTGGCAGGCTGGGTCCATGGGAGACGGACGTTGTCTCTGGCCACATCCAAATGGCAGATGAGTATCAGAGACTTTCCCTGGCAGCCAGTTTGGCTCATAATCACCAGGGCTCCCCCCTTGGACCACCAGGTCCTCTCTCCATAAGACTCTACAACCTCCAAACACAATGCCACCAGCTGGGGACCAAGTCTTCAAAGACATGAAGCTTGGGGGAAATTTTCATATTCAAAGTATAGCAGGTGGACTGTGGTGTCTACAGGGAGGTTCTTAGAAACAAGCCCCAAGGGATGGACATAAAGTTCTCTCTCTCTCTCTCTCTCTCTCTCTCTCTCTCTCCATCTCTGTTTTCATGTTTCATGCATAGAGTAAGAGAGAGAGCACGCACCCAGCCTGGCTAACATCTGGGCCTCTCACTCTCTGGCTTCTGGCCTCTCCCTCTGGACGCCAGCTTTCCACAGAGCAGCACAGCCTCTCATTGCCAAGGCTCATTCACCATGGTCTGTGACTATTGCTTTCCAGACCTGCCCATGCTTCCAAACCTGTAGTTCTGACCCCAGGAACCATCACAGTTTTGCCCCAAATGGTTGCAGCGCCCAGTGCCGGCCTGCTTGTCTTCAGGGGTGGCCCCAGAGCCATCCCACTGGCACAGCCTCCCACTCCAGGAGGCTCTGCCTCCTCTTGTTGCCTTGCAGCTCAGGTGATTCCCTTACTTTGTCCCAAGTGATGGTCTAGAATCCTGCTCACCAACATCTTAAAGTCTTGTGGGCAGAAGAAGCTGTGCGTAGAACAATGTTTTGGGGATGAGCCTGTGCTCTTAAAACCCAGGCTGTAGAAACAGCAACTTTTCTGCTTTACCTCTGAAACCAAACCTGACCACGCGTTCTAGAGTTCTGCCTCACCATGGCACAGTGCTGTCCCAGCTGCCTGCCACCACCTGCTGTTGACAGGAAATTACTGAGAAGGTAGCACTGAGTGGCAGCTTTTCCGTCCCAAACATGCAATGCGTCTTCTGTCTCTGAAGTCAATGTAACAAATAAATTGGAAGAATCACTGAGAGTGGAACTAGGCGTCAGGAATCTGCCTTCATAAGCCGCCTGCTAAGGGTGAGCACTGCAATTTCACACCTATCACCTGAGATCCCACAACTGTTCAGGAAGAAAAATGTCAGAATCAGGGTCAGCTCTGGAGGAAATTGGGCCTCATCTCTGGCAAACAGTGACACCTGGAAGTGAGCCTCAAAATAAGCTGTTTGCCACCACACGTTTTCCTGAAGGTGAGCTGCATGGAGTGATTAACGTGCGATTTTAGTAAATTTCAAAAGCTGGGCAACAGCACTTAATGAAGGTTGGTTTACTGCCTCAAAGAGCTTGAAGCACAGGGGTATCTTGAGAAGCAGCGCAGTTTGTCAGATGTTCAAAGACGATGGCAGAGTAGGACCAGGTGGAAGAGGAGACAATGCAAACGGCACTGGTGACACAGTGACCTGTCTGTAAAGGGTCTGTCTGTCTGTCTGTCCTTAGAGATGGACAGGCTGAGGGGTTGTAGTCATGAAGGGGAAACATCTTATCCTTGGGTCTTCTCCATGCCTGTGAGGACGCTGCACATGTGGGACATCATACTACTTCAAAGTGCAGAGCAGAAAGAGGGGAGGGGCTGTAGTCAGACCTATGAGAGGAACTGGAGTGACCCCTGCCAGATGCCTGTCATGTTTAGTGACGGACCAGATATCGCCAAGTCATGCTTAGTAATGGATCTAGATATTACCAAGTCATGTGTAGTAGTGGTGACAAACAGAAAATCTGCAGTTCTTTTAGCCCGGCTTTAAGCGTGACTTGCTTAATGGAAAGTGGAGCTGCGTACAGCTTCTACTGCTGAGATCTCTGGGCAAATGAGACTAGGGTTCCAGGCTGGAGCTTGGTCAAGAAAGAATGTCAGTACCTGTTGACACATCCTAGACTGTCATAGACACCATGACTGAAAGCCAGTTGGGGAAAAGCACTGACTTGGCTTACAGGTTACGGTCTATCCCCGAGAGACGTCAGGACAGACGCTCAGGCAGAGACTTGGGACCAGAATTGGCGCAGAGACCGTGGAGGAACACTGCACACTCCGTTGCTTCTTCTGGCCTTCTCAGTTACTCTCCTTCTATAGCCCAGAGCCACCTGCCTGAGGATGGCACTGCCCACAGTGGTCTGGGCCCTCCTACATCAATTAGTGATCAATAAAACGCCTCACAGACTTGGCCACAGACAAGCCTGATGGAGAAAATTCCTCAACTGAGACTCTCCTTTCCCAAGTATCTGGCTTGTATCAAACTGACAAATCTAACCAGCATATGAAGAGATCAGTTTTTCTGATTCCAAAATATACTTAGAATAAAACATATGGAAAAAGAAGTGGGCGAATAAATAGTCACTGTTCTGGAAACATAGGTGAGAGCTCCTGTGGCCAGATTTCAAGGCTTAGGACAGGGGCAGCGAGTCCCACGCCCAACCTCAGGGCTTTTCAGGGCCTGTCCTTCAATGTCATGGAACGACATGAGTGACTTTATGTTGACCTGTGCCGTGGGGCGGTAGGAGATCACATGGTGTTCAAGATGTCACCCACTGTTGACCTTTCAGCTAGGAGTCACAGAGCCCAGGACTGAAGCCAGCTCAAGGCGATGCCTGGTCGTGGTGTGCACCACCTGGCCTGGCTCTAGCCCAGCTGTCAGGCAGCACTGCACCTCCCTGTAGACCAGTTTCTCCAGCTCACGTGGGTCTGGTGGCACCAGCCTGCCGTCCTCCGCTATGGACTCCTTTGTCCACATTTTCACTTCAAACTCAACTCTTGCTTGTTTCTGGCAAGAAACTTGGTTAGTAAATGAAAGTGTACTTTTTTTTCAAATTAATAAAGGGAAATATCAGGCTTGTATGCAAAAAGAAATGATGAATAATTGATAAAACCACCTTTTACAATGAGTGTTCTTATCTTTGTAATATCTGGCATTTTGCAAAGTCAAATCTGACTTTTCAACACTCTTGGCTAGATAATTTAATTTAACAATTCACAATAACATGAATGATTTTAAGCAAATTTCTAATCAAGAGTGTTCTACTTCATCAGATTGCAACAGAAACTTTCCCTTCTGTCAGCTTTGTTGATGAGGATCCAGCTCTTTGTAATAAACTGTATAAAGGGCAAAGCGTGAGAGAAAACAAGATGGCAGAGCTGTGGAACCCTTTCAACTGGGGCGAAAGCAGAAAACAAATCTACCCTTTGCCCACACACCGAACCTCTGTCCCTGGGATCCACAGGGGTGGGCTTCTAAACTACTGGCACCCATATACTGTAACCCTCTCTGTCTCCTTCGCCAGCAGGGGTGGATTTGTAAACTACCCTTTATCCACACAATGGACCCTCTCTGTCCCCAGGATCGGCTTCTGAGGACGGATAGCCACTACGCTCTGGTGTTGGACATTTAAGGACGGATAGCCACTACGCTCTGGTGTTGGACATTTAAGGATGGAAAGCCACTACGCTCTGGTGTTGGACATTTAAGGACGGATAGCCACTACGCTCTGGTGTTGGACATTTAAGGATGGAAAGCCACTACGCTCTGGTGTTGGACATTTAAGGACGGATAGCCACTACGCTCTGGTGTTGGACATTTAAGGATGGAAAGCCACTACGCTCTGGTGTTGGACATTTAAGGACGGATAGCCACTACGCTCTGGTGTTGGACATTTAAGGACGGATAGCCACTATGCTCTGGTGTTGGACATTTAAGGACGGATAGCCACTATGCTCTGGTGTGGGACATTTACTCACCAAGCCATCACTGCCGTTGATCCTCATTTGAAGCCTAATGGAGCCTGGAACACTGTGGTCCGGTTCCTTCCACGGGCTCCAGAGATTCCTGACAAGCAGAATGCCAATCAGGTTGCTCATGCTTATCAGAGCACAGCAAGCACCTGACCCCGACGTGAAGACCCCCTGTAGCTCACGCCACCCAGAGAGACCGTGGGGTGCAGGGGAGGTTGTGCATCATCCTAGATTCTCATGCTACCCCTGAATAACAACAAAATTTATTTTCACTAGTGTTTCTATTATAGCGAGGGTATAGATGGGCTTGAACACACCTCTCCTCTCCAATGAAAGCTCCAGGTCTTTGCAAGGCTCTTGGCCTCCGTTACAGTAAAACCTACAAATGACCAGTGTTCAGGAAAGAAAGGACAGAGCCATGTTTACACTAAACCTCTCCTTGAGCAGTTTCATCTCACCTCAGTCATCCTCTGTGTGTGCTCAGAAGCAAATGTCTTGCCAGTCCACTAATGTAAACACTAAAGAATTACTTCCAGGTGTGGGAAGGTGGCTCCCTGGGTGACAGCACTTGCTGGACAAGCAGGAGGATCTGAGGTCAAATCCCTGTCACCCACATTAAAAGCTGATATGGCTGCATGCATTTGTAAGCCGAGAGCTGGAGGAGGATGGAGTCAGGAGGCTTGTGGGGCTTGCTAGTCAGCAGGTCCAACAATAATGGTGAGGTATGAGTTAGTGAGAAACTGTCTCAATATGTTCATGGTGATGATAATTAAAGGAGATATCTTGAATTCCAGGGAGAATGGGGACACTGGAAGAGCTGGATGGGGAGAGGGAGGATGGGGGAGGGAGGATGGGGGAGAGGGAGAGATGGAGACAAAGTAAATTGAGCAGTTGAGTGTGACGTCTCTGAAAATGTGATTTTAAAATGGAGCAAGATGAACAGCTCTAGACAGGACACTTCTGGACCATGTACTCCCTTACATGGGTGTGTATCTACATGCATCCATGTGCATATACCACACACAGACACACAGAGACATACAAAGACACATATACACACAGACACACACATGCACATGGACACACAGGCACATACACATACAAGACACACTGACACATGCCACACAAATAGGAACACACATATCTACACACAAACATGCATATCTATACAAAAACACACACATACACATACATATATACACATAGACTCACAGACATACATATCCACATACACACAGACACACATGCACACACATAAACACAGATACACACAGACACATACATGCACATACCTCTACATGCATACATACGGACATACATATCCATGCAGAGACACAGATATGCATACATAGAGACACATACAAACACACATACACATACCCAGTCATGCACATACCCATACACAAACATGCACACACATACACATACCAACAGACACAGTCACACACATACCCCCCCATACAAACACACATAGTCATACACTCAGTCATTCATATACCCACACATAGACACACACAGTCATGCACATACCCACACAGAGACACAGTCACACACACTCATGTATATACCCACACACACATACACGCAGTTACCTCCATGGACACAGACAATCACTACTTAGTGACACGTACTAGACGGTGGGAAGCAGAAGCATTTTCCACCTGAAAAGGCAAGTACCATGTCCGAGTCCAGCTGCTTCTGTGCTCTGAGCACTAAGGACTGTGATTAACCTTGGAGGGAATAAAGGGGGCAGAGGAGGTCCCAGCTTTGGGGCAGGAAGCGTGAGGGGACAGGCTACTGTAAGAGCATCGGTTAGTACAAGTAGCCAGCACCGTCGGTACCACCATGCGGCATTTTCAACATACTGAGTGTTATCTCTTCACAGGAGGAAAATATGAAGATGCGTTTGCCTCTGAGGACCTTTATAATGATGGAATTTTATCTCAAGAGCATCTTCCTGCCAGTTGGCATATTCTAGAAATATCCCTGGTGAGATTAGGGAGAGAAGTGGACGGAAAAGTTGGGCTACAATTTGCATAGAGAAAACATTCAGTTCAGCACCTGGGTGTGCAAACTCCTGCCCAGCTAGATCCTAGCTCTGTCTTTGTACAGCCTAAAGAGTCATGTGCACGTAAATAGTTGAAAAATTATGGAAAAGGGTTATTTTGTGACAAATGAATATCTTGGAAATTCACGTGAGTATTTGTGGCTAGAAGCTGATGGAATGTGACTGCCCTGCGCTTCCTTCCACTCAGGGCTGGGCCTTAGAGCTACAGTAGCTCAGACCAGAACGCACAGCTGAAAGCTCGGCCCCCAGGCCCTCACAGGATGTTCCCTCCAGGACAGCTCATGGGGCGAAAGAAGTTTTTTTTGTTGTTGTTGTTGTTTTTTTTAAAGCAACCTTAGCACCCACCGAGGCTAGCCTGATCTGCTCACCCCTCTCTGCCAAGCAGCATCCTTCCCTGCTTGATTAAGGGATCCCAGTGACTCCAAGCTCAGAGCAGCCTCCAAATTCTTCTCCTTTTCCAGGGACGTCTCTCTTACCTGAGAGAGCGGTTTCTGCACATGTCCCTCTGATAGACAGCAAGACCAGCTCTGTGGGCTCTGACACATGAGCTATACTCAGCATCCAAGGGAGGATACCATCTGCACTGCGGGAGGATGTTCCTTCAGGTGCCCCTGCAGCTTGGTGTCTCAAAGCCCCTATCACAGGAGGCCCCTTTCCTCCCTTTCTGCTCCATCAGCTGAGATCAGATGACAGCGACATTGCAGATGGTCACAGATGCACAGTGGTACCAGTAAGTGATCACAGGCCAGCACTGCAGGAGTTCTACCAAGACTTGTCCTTCAGTTCACAGCTTGGTTCTCACAATGACACCTCAGCGCTCCTCAGTGGCCCTCACCATCCTACCACCCAAAGCCTAGCATAATAGAGTTATGGGCAGAACAGACTTTACTTTAATCATTGAGACAGAGTTTCCTGTAGCACAGGCCGGACTTCAACTTGCTTTGTAGCTTAGGATGACTCCCCTGAAGGCTGGGATTACAGGAGTATGAAATGAAACCTAGTTTGTGGTGGCACTAGTATGCAACCCAGGACTTCCTGAATGTTAGGTAAACTCTCTTCCAACTGAGCCTCACGCCCAACCCTCAACAAAATACCTTGATACACATTCTTATTGCTACGCTGCTCTGAAGTGACCTAACTATGGGTAAAAACTTCATGTGCTCTTAATAGAACTAAAACCTAAATATCTATTTTTGCTGTTTCAGTAGAGGAGCAATTTAACAATTATATTCAATAACTCCAAGTTTTAGACTTTAAAGATTATGACTTAGTTAAAAACTATGATTTTTGGGTGGAGGTGGAAGTCCTTCTTTTCCTATAGCACAAGTTTAGATAATTATTTTTCTGAGGTCTAATTTCATCACAAATCCTTTGAGTTTTAGAATGCAGCGAACTTTGGAAATTATCTCATAGCAATATTGATTGTCAACTCTACAAGATCTAGTAGAATGATCCAGGTGTCAAACCTCCAGGCATGCCTACGTGTAGTTATCCAGACTAAGTCAAGGTAGGTAGAAACCTACCCCACGTGTGACCATTCTGGCTGCCATCTTGGACTCCATACAAAGCAAGCTGAGTACTAGCATTCAAGGCTTGCAGCTTCCTGACTATGGATGCCTTGTGACCAGCTGCCTCCCTCCAGCTCCTGCACCCTTTGCTCTCCTACCATGATGGATCGTAACTTCAAACTGAAAATTGAAAGAACGGCTTCCTCTGTAGGTCGCTCTGTCAGGTATTTCTTTACAACAACACAAATCACTAGCTCACTACGAACAGCCTGTGCACATGACAAACAGTAGCCAAAACTGACGCCCCTGGAAAACCAGAGCTTGTTTACCAATGTATGGTCACACGAAGCTGAGTTCAAACTCAAGAACAGAGTTCAGAATGAGGAGGACGTTAATACAGAAATTAGATGATGGCCCTATGTTTCCATGTGACCCATCACATTCATTAAACATCAGGAGAGCGTTCTCCTGTTTGGTGCAGAGGAGCATATTTTAGCAGTAAAGTTTGCAGGCTTCTCCTGTTGTATGAGGCCAAGCTTTTATAAAGTATGGATGTTTCAACCTAGTTTAGCACAAAGGTATAGAGAAAACCTTGTTTTAGCCCCTTGCACACAAATCCCCTACGTGTAATCTCTTCACACGGATCTGTGGTAAAGAGGATTTATTTTCCATGAACTGGTATTTAATTTAATCTCATTTTACTTCTGCTTTGTGGCATTGCCTAATCCTGACATAGAAGCATACAACAGGACCATGAGGCTTTAAGGCAGCCCGGGACGGATGGAGGAACAGATGTGTCAGGCTGTGGGGCCTTTAACATCTCCTGATGCTGAGCCATACATCATCAAATGTATTGACGACATTGTAAACAGGTCACTGCAAATAGCAAGCAAATTATAGCACCTGACATTTCTTAGACTGCATTACCCTCTTTGCCTGTGTCTTTCTCATTTTGTCAAAGCATGGTATGTTCTGAAAACAATTCTACGTGTCTAAGAAATGCACTGAGTGTGAAGAATAACCGTTTAAACGTTTTTACTGGGATCCATTCATGCTACATAGTGATGAGTTTCATAAAGAATTTTTAAAAATATTATTTATTTGTTATTTTTATTTTATGCGTATGAGTATATTGCCTGCATGTATGTGAGTGCACCTGTGTCATGCAATGCCATGGAGGTCAGTAGAGGGCTTCGGATTCCGCTGGGACTGGAGTCAAGGACGGTTTGTAGCTGCCATGTGGGTGCTGGGACTCGAATCTGGGTCTTCTGCAAGAGCAGTCAGTGCCCTTAACTGCTGAGCCATCTCTCCTGCCCCTAAAAATATATTTATTATTTTTATTTTATGTGTATGAGTGTATTGCCTGCATGTATGTGAGTGCACCTGTGCCATGCAGTGCTACGGAGGTCAAAAGAAGGTGTCAGATTCCTCTGGAGCTGGAGTTAAGGATGGTTCGTAGCCGCTACATGGGTGCTGGGAATTGAACCTGGGTCCTCTGCAAGAGCAGTCAGTGTTCTTAACTGCTGGAGCCATCTCTTCAGTCCCAAGCCTTTAATCTAAGTATATCCTCATTTGACCTATTAACCCTTGTGCATTCCTCTCACCTGATTGTTCTCTCAAAGATAACCTCACAGAACAGGGGTAAACTGTGCACAGGGGTAAATCTCTCCCCATATGCTAAGGCTTATAACTCATTTAACTCCATCCTCAACCCCATAAGGCAGATACTATTTCACCAAAATTTAGAGACAAGACTTAGGTACATTGTATAACTTGCCAAGAACAGAAAGTGATCAGTAACTATAAGGGACGGAAGTGGGGCTTACACGCAGAGCTCTTTTGGAAATGTCGGTACTTGGCCACAAAATCAGAGGTAAACTTGCCATTCTGCCTTAATTCCTCAGAAGAGAAAACTGTCTGAGAAAGCCAAATGGCTTGCTCAAGGTTATGGAGTCTGTGAGCTGCAAGACGAGGCCCCAACCCAAGCCGGCCCGTGGGGGTCAGCTGCACTTCCTGTGCTGTGCTGCTCACCGCTCGCTGGAAGGAAGCTCAGATTCCTAATGTGTTTTGATCAATATAAACAACAGCAGGAAATATTATTCTAACCAAGCAGACCAATCTTCAAGGCACCACACCTGCCGTCATCCTGCATGGTTCTGGACAGGATGCAAACATCCAGATTCAACATGCGCTGAGTTTGGCTCAGTTTTATCGGTTGCCATAGGTCTCTCATGGGATGTGGCAGTGCATTTTCCCTCTTACATAGACTTTACTCTTCTGCATTATCTGAGAGGAGGTGATGACAGCGCAGTAAAAGCAAAGCACATGCCGTCCATGTGCACCGACGTTCAGAAAGCACAGCACACCGCGCATCCCAAAAGTGGTGCTGTGCAGTTTGACTAACTGCTCTTTATTTGCATATAACTTTGCTCAGCTAAGCAATTTCCTCTGATGCCAAACTCAATGCACATGGAAGCACTGAGTCGACACTTAAACACTGCAAGTAATATGTGGCTAACCGGATCCGGCGGTGAAGACAGCATAATTAGTTTCGGTGCTCGCTTTGAGTAAATTTTCTTCCTAAAATTCTGTATGTGTTTTTAAATCGTTACTTTACCAGTATTCATTTAAGAAGCATTCAGCAATTAAATGTGGCATATTTTCCAATAATAAAGTTTGCTAAACAAAACTCAGCAAAGTTTAATGGATTCACATTGCTATGAAAGAAAATGTTTTACTTTGATTAATAGAATTTGACTTCCCATGTTTTTAGTGTTCTCCTGAGTGCACAACTTCAGAGATACAGCACATTTTGTCAGATATCAATAAAGGGAATTGAGGTGAATTTAAGGTTTATAAAAAGTTTAACCCCCACAAAGGACATGAGGTCAGTAGGGGCATGTGTTGGGGGCCTCTAAAAGTAGTTGGGGGGGTTGAGGGGTGGTTATGAGCTAAATAGATTGATACATCTATGAAATTCTCAAAGATTAAATAAAACTGATCTGTTCATGGCCTCCATATTCTTCCATTCTCTAGAAGGAAGCATTTGTACCACACAGTACTTAGTAATGTGCATTTGAATGGCCCGCATGCCTCTGCATATCCTGGAAGTTCATTTGACTCTAGTGCTGGATAATATCTGATCAGATAATGATAGAGCAGAGTGCTCCCAACTGCCACTGAAGGGCATCTTGGTAGCTTCAACGACCTCATAAGTTAAGCTGTCCTGGTATCCTTGTGCAGATTTAGGGTGGACACCCATTTACTGTGCTTTTGAGCAGCTAAGCAGAACAGTTACTTCCAGTAAGATTATGTTTTATTCTCTATTCACTGCTCACCAGTGATCCACAAAGTGCTGGTCCATCTTGTTTCCATGAGCAGAAAGGGAGAGTCCCCGTCACTCCACATCCTCACCAGCATTTGGTCCAGTCAGGTCTAGGTTTGGGCCATTCCATTCCGAGGGTATTACATTTTTATCTCTGACTTTTG
Source organism: Nannospalax galili (assembly GCF_000622305.1). NCBI lineage: Eukaryota > Metazoa > Chordata > Mammalia > Rodentia > Spalacidae > Nannospalax > Nannospalax galili. Next base: position 1,927,867 of record NW_008334665.1, on the reverse strand, counting down.
TTTGTTAATTCTTCTACAGTAGAGTTTATGCTTCTGTGAAATATTGTTCGAAGTTGTAACTTAACTCTGTTTTCAAACCCAGGTAAAGGAAGCCTGACTGCTGTAAAGTAACTGTTTTGTCAACATAAGTTCTAATTGTATTCTAAGACCTTCCCCATATACATTCAGATAAGTGTTGCTCTCATCAAAGATCTTTCTGCACCAGATGGGGTCTATAGAGATCCACAACTGGTCAAAATGCAAAGAACAATGGTCTGTGGGGTGCCCAGACCAACTGGTCCATCTAAAATGCAATTGCTATACCTAAGTCTCAGGAATCAGAAAGAAAGGGGCAGAACGATTATAAGGACCAGAGGACCAGGACCTCTGCTTTTTGACTGTACATTCTCGACATAACAAGGGAGCTGAACCCATGAAAATTTAATAATGTGGTTTCCTAAAACAAGACTTGTGTAATGACAATACCAGTTGGCATGTCAGGACAAATAGGAGAAATGTCACGAGGTCCCACCTCTAGATGGAGGATGACAGACATCAATGGCTACTGAGGGTTGGAGAATGAGTTCTCCCCAGAGATGGAAGGAATTCCAAGTGCTCAGCCCTAAACACATTTGAATAAGAGAAACACCAAATAGACTCGTTATATGTATGTATGTGTGGCAATCCTAATTATAAAAGAAAAGATCATAAACTTGAAGGGAGTGGGCCTGTGGGGGGAGAAGGGTGGACATGATGTAAATACAGCACTCATGGTTGAAAGTCTCAAAATTTTTTTTAGAAATGTAAAAGCGTTCTGTCAAAACAGTGTGATTACACACTGTCATCTGGATGAAATTCAAGGATCTATTGGAAAAGCCAAATCTAGCATAACAGGGTGAGATGCTGTTGAGATGGACATGGCCCCAGTGACCAGCAATGTGGGTTCCCTCAGGAACTGAACGATGAGCTCAGTGACATTCTTAGAGTTTTATTTTCTGTGTTGGTCTCTACATGAGATGCAGTGAAATAAGGCTTTTACTCAATTCAGTTACTTGTTACAGGCCTTTTGATCAGTTATGTTTTAAAAAATATTTATTATTTTTATTTTATGTGTATGAAAGTATACACTGCATGGATGCACGTGCACCCATGTTGTGCAATGCCTGTGGCGCTCAGAAGAGGGCATCAGACCCCCTGGAACTGCAGTTAGGTTAGTTAGCTGTCATGTGGGTGCTGGGAATAGAACCCAATGCCAAAGCAGCCAGTGTTCTTAAACACTGAGCCAGTGCTCCAGCCCAGTTACGTAAACTTTGTAGATGTTTTATTTTAAATTTTAAGGTAGGAATGTGAGGTTGAGTGATAGATACATGAAAATGGAAGTTAAAAAGAACAGAAATGACAGCTGGTGTGACACTACTTTTTGCTCTGCTATCAACATTATAATGATAATAAAGTGTTGAATGGATAACTTAAAATTTATTTTACGTGTTACATTTTAAAAATGAAAACATAAAATAATTATATTCTTATATTAGAAAAAACAAAATAGGTGTTGAGAAAAAGTAAAATATTTGATAAGTATGAAATGAATTAGAAAGAACAAAATGATTTGAATGAAATTAATTAATGTTTAATCATGGATACCAAAGGGAAAGATAGAAAACATTAAAATGCAACTTATAAAGCCTGAGCCACAACCCACATATGGGCAAATATAATTAGACATTTAGGTTGGAAAATCCATCAAAGATACCCGCAAGTGAAACGTGCACCCCGAAACTGCTCCCCACTATGAAGCCCTCCCAGCAGCCAGCATCTAACCCAGGCACGGCAATGCTCCGAAGCTGGAGAGAGGTTGGGAGAACATCAGTTAACCCTCAGATAAATGCCTTGAAGGCTTCCAGTCCATATTTTGGTTACATAACTTGTGCTAATTCATTTCTTTTATAGAATACATTATTGATTTTTGAGAAAAAGTATTTTAAAAATGTCGAGTTGGAGAAGAGAATCAAATAGTGAAAGTGTTCAGGGGCTCTGATGTTTTTTAAATGTTCTGAGACCATCGTCCTAAGTGGGTCTGTGATGATTTCAGATGCCTAACAGAAAGCAATTCTGTAAAACTTCATGTGCTTATATCCAGGCCGTTTGTTCTCTAGCCTTAGAGTCCGTGAAGACAGGGATGCCTACCTTACAGAGATACAGAAAAGTCTGAGGACCTGGGAAATGAGCTGCCCAGCTGGGTATGTATTCCCCCCCAGGTGTCAATATTTCTCTCAGGTGTTCTGTTCCTCCTTGGCAACAGGTGGGAACGGACACCCCTGCAGTTCAGCCCTGAATTGCAAAGCTTGTGAAGATCAGATTAAACTCCACAGTTGTTGATCCCACTAACTAAATTTTCCTTTGCCATTTATTTATTTCAGATAGAGAAACAAACATGCAATGGCCCCAAAAATTCTATGAGGAAACTTTACTCAGAAATAAATCTTAACTGAAACCTAAGATTTGTACAAAGTTGAAGTTTGTTTTCCCTGGAGGTGGGGCTTTAACAGTGTGCTGTTCACATTTCTTCAGGCTATCCACAGAGCTGGACGCTCTCCTATACTGTTGGGGACTATGTACTGGCCCTAACCTCAGATATTAGCTGACTATATATGCTTATTTTATTTTAGTTTTTGTCTTTTTGAAACAGGGTGTCCCTGCAATCACAACTGTCCTGGAACTCACCATGTAGCCCAGGCTGGCCTGAATTTCATAAAGATCCATCTGCCTCTGCCTTCTGAGTGCTGGGATTAAAGGCGTGAGCCACCACACCCAGTTATGACTATATGCTTCTAACTTTCACATGGTTAAGTAATGATTAAACAAGCCAAGTTTGGGATGCCATGATGTGGCACATTATTACCAGGCATTCCCTCATCTGATTTTCTCTGTGTAATTCATTCTTAGTAACTGGAATCAGACATATCAATAACTACATTCCTAATCACAAGCTAATGGCAAAGGACCACTGAAGGAGACAGAACATGAGCCTGTGGCATCCCCTAAAACACACAGGACCTCCCTGGAAGGTAAATGCAGCAAAGCAAATTTTATAGCCCTTTTTATTTGTTCAGAATGCCACGTAGCCCATCATTGTAGCCTGTACCCAGTATATACAGCCACAAATGGCATATCTCATACACTGCTTTTCAGAACCTGATCTCAACACACTATGTGTATTACAAATGTATTGCATTCCTTAATAGGGCTCTGAAGTTTCAATTATTAAAGTCACATGTGGTTCAACTAAAATGACAATGTTTTGTTTACTGACAAAATTTAATTCATTGCCATTAAGACTAAACAAAGTTTTAAAAAATATTGTTATTGGGTCTCAGGCAAGTATTTTTGAATGTTTCCCAGTCACAAGTGACTAGTGTCCAGCCATATTGGATGACATAGTCTATCAGATAAATATGAAAGTGTGTATGAAAATTCTTTCTCTCAGGTTGGAGAGATGACTCAGCGTTCAAGAGCCCTGGCTGCTCTGACAGAGGACCCAGGTTTTGTTCTCAGCACGCATCTGATGGTCAACTCCAGTTCCAAGGGACCAGAAAGCCTCTACTGGTCTCCACAGGCAGGGCACACATGGGTGCATGTAAATACATGCAGGAAAAATTTAGACATATAAATAAAAATGAACAAATAAGCATACTAGAAAGTCCTTTCTTTGAATGGCAACAGACATTCTGTTTATAAGACAGAAATATTGGGAAAAGAAAACTCACTGCTCAAATACCTGAAACCAATGCAGAAGTCTTAAGTTCACACATGAAACCGAGATTGTTATTATGAGAAGGTTTTTTTCTCATCTTTCTGAGTCTGACTTAGTTTTCTTTGACATAGTTATTTATCAGTGAATGTAATTCCATTCTTCTTCACAGCAGAATACAATCCTAATATACGTATACATCATATTTTCTCTATCCAATCACCTGTTGATGGACGTGTGGAACAGGTCCATAACTTGGGTATTGTGAACAGAGAGAAATAACCCTGGAAAGGCAGATCCTGCTGCAGCCTGCTGACCTTGAGCCCTTCAAGTCAGCGCAGAAGGCACGTCCGAGTTCAGGGTTGTGAGAAGCCTCCATGTTGGTTCAACCAGAGGTTGCCTTCTCGCCAGCGGTGTGCGCGGCTCAAACCCACACTCTCCAGACTTCTCTTCCGTGTTACTGATGGCAGCATTCATTCTGGGTGGAGCCGGATGGACTCTTACAGCAGGCTTAGTCTGCATTTCTCCGATGGCTGAAGATTTTGAACAACTTTTCCAACTTTTATTGGTTGAGTGATTTGCTCTGTTTGGGAAGTCTTACAGATTCTGGATACCAACCCTCATTTAGATGTAGAGACGGCACAGATTTTCTCCCATCCTGCGTGGGCTGCGTCTTCCCACTGCTGATTTCTTCCTACCCGGTATAGACTTTTACTCTCCTTGGATTTTACCTGTCAATTCCTGGAGTTATTTTGGTCCTTTTCAGAAAGTCCTTTAAGAAACCTGTATCTTGAAGTGTTTTCACTATATTTTCTTCTAGCAGTTTCAGAGTTTTTAGGTCCCATATTCGGATCCTTGGTTCACTTTGTCCAGTTCTTCTGTAGAGCAAGGTAGGGCTCTATGTGCAGGTTTTACGTGTGTATGCCTAGCTTTCCCCAGCACCATTTTTTGAAGAGGTTGTTTTATCTGCACGCACGTTTCTGTCATCTTTGTCAAAGATTAGAGAACTACCTGTGTGGTGCTGTTCTGTGTGCTGTGTTCTATTTGGTGGGTCTGCCTGCCTGTCTTCGTGCCAATCCCACCGGAATCTTCATGGTCTTTGCCAGTTTGGTTGACTCTTGGATGGGGTTCATGGGGTTGGAATCAGGGACCAGCCATGACAGTGCTGCTTGGGCTGCTGGTGCTGCTGCGGCTTCTGTGGAAATCTTAAGATTGTCCTTCCTGCTTCTGTGAAGAATGTCATCAGCCATGTCCATAGAACTCCACCACCCTTCATGAGGAAAGTCCCCAAGAAGCTAGGACTAGAAAGAGCCTTCCTTCACATAATAAAAGCTGCTAGCCACAAACTTTTAGGCAACATTATACAAAATGGCTAAGGCCTAAGGTATTTAGTCAAAAACCAGGAACAAGCTAAGGGTGTCTAAATCACCTGTTCTTATTCACTCCAGTGCTTGAAATCCAAGCTAGAGTAATATCAAAAGATAAAGGAACATACTTAGGAACATACATGTACAAATAATCAAAAAATGAAAGTTAAAGCCAGGTGTGCTGTTTTAATTCCAGCACTCTGGAAGTAGAGGCTGGTAGATCTCTTTGAGATCAAGGCCAGTCTGGTCTACAGAGTGAATTCTGGGTCACCTGGGGCTCCAGGGAGTCTCTGTCTCAAAATAGCCAAAACAAAGTTAAAATTAAAAGTAATAACTTATATATATATATATATATATGTATATCTGTAGTGAAATTGCTGAGAAAGAAAAAATTTTTTAAAGCACCTAGAAGTCACAATAGC
>NW_008334665.1:1912873-1922321 GCF_000622305.1 Nannospalax galili | reverse complement strand
ACTTATATATATATATGTATATCTGTAGTGAAATTGCTGAGAAAGAAAAAAATTTTTAAAGCACCTAGAAGTCACAATAGCTTCAAAAGTTAAAAATCTCCAATAGCTTAAGAAGCTAACTTAGATAAAATCCCGATGATAAAAACTCTAGATCAATAAAGAAGTAAACAACAAAAGCCAGTAGGAGACAGAAAAATCTCTGATGCTTTTGGATGTCAGAATCAATAGTGTGGAATGGACTGTTATTGAAAGTGATCTACAGATTCAACAGGAAGTCGTTAGGAGGTTTCCCCTGACGCAAGGCCAACAGTCCTTCTCAACCTGCGCCTCTACAAACGCATTCCTTTTAGATGGAAACTACTTTTCTACACAGTCACCTAAGAGGAGTTGTATCAGGAAGAGAAAGGAGAGTTCAGGCAAAAGTAAATGAAGAGATGAAGAAATCAAGTTTACACTTCAGAAACAATCCAGAGCATGGTCACCAGATCCACCCTGGAAGTACATGTGTGTTCCCAATCTCTCCTCCTTTGTAACACCAGCTTGGATTCCTGCAGTGTCTGGGTACTCTCTCCTCAAAGTTGTATGACTTGTTGACTTGTATGACTGTTCTCCCTGTCATATGCAAAGCGCCTGGCAGTTATGTCAGGCAGTTGTCTTCCCCTGGTGCTGCAGGTCAGGAGCTGAGCGTTAGGCTCCCACCGATGTGTACAGCATCATGGCTCTATCTAGGAGAGACAGACCTTCACTACACCCCATCTGTTACTGCAAGCACCCACACACATTTTAACTACTGGACTCCCACATGAACACTTGCTCATCTGACCACAGCGCTGAGGTCTCCACTACTCTGTGTGCTAACCTTCCAGCCTCATGGGAATCACTAATCCATTGCATCCAGTCTAACAGCTCAGCTCTGAACTTGTCTACGCAATTGTCCTAGTCCACATGCCCATTGAACGTCTACTGATGGCAAGTCCTAAGTCAGGCTCCTTCACAGGTGTGGGGCTACAGGATCAACAGTTACCCTTTGCTCTCCTTGAATTAATCTTTAATAGAAAATCCTTAGTAGTATTTGACTATCAAATAACAAGTATTCAATAACTGCTGGATATGGCTTAATATATGCTAATAATCACACAACTCCGTGGAGTAGGAGTCCCACTAGATTTCACTAAACCATCCTCAAATTAGCCTATTTTTCCTATTCAAATAAACTGGTAGAATATTTACAGCTAAGTTTGCTTGTCCTGATGCCCTGATATTTATGTGCCAAGCTTCTAATTTTCCATCTCTTTTTTTCTCCTTCTTTTTCTTGGCTCACAATCTAATTTGCTTGAGTAACTTCATTTATAAGACAAATCATCTGAATCTCAGTTTAATAAAAATGCCCATTATGCACGAGCCTCTCGTTGCTTACATCAAATACTCCAGTGCAATTGTCTGCATGTTTTTACATAAATTACATTTCGAGCCTTACACCAGATTTTGTGTTCTCTGCATAATGGAATAATCATTATTCCTCATTAGAATATCATAGTTTAATGCTACCAAAGATGTAGATAACCTTTTCAAGTAAGAGGAAAAACAATAATTCATGCTTAGGTTAACTCTTCTTAGGAGAAGGCTGACCAAAGATAGTTTTCATGTAATCATTTTTGGTCGCAAGCAACTTCGTAGTGCTTGAAAAGGCAGCCATAAGGTGTGTGTGTGTGTGTGTGTGTGTGTGTGTGTGTGTGTGTGTGTGCCTTTGAATTAGGGAACTGTTTTCCAACTAAAATAAAATATTAAGTCAAGCTAATAGAGTTGAAATGTACCCTTCTCCCAAAGAACAGGTAAAATGTTCTTGCTCCTCTCTCATGTGCAGTAACCACAGGGCATGCACAGGGGTTTAGTAAGCACTTCAAATATGGTTGACAGGATTCAGAAAATTTAAATAAACACAGTGGCTGATGGCGTCTGCATTATATAGAGATGCTAGTTAACTGGGATACCAAGTTACAATGTACTCTATCTCACTGAAATGGGAAGTAGTCTTAAGGATCCAGAACATTCTCTTGTAATATACATTTTGGCTATAGTGCAAGGTGAGAATCTATAAGACCCCAGCTGGAGTATGATGCCTGTAAGATGACCCCATCGCTACCTCTGTCCTTGTGTTTAGGACCATCTGAAATCTTCCTCCCCCAGCGATCCACCACCTCACTATTACTGATTGGGTATAGCCACTTTGATGAAGTTTTAAGAGAGTATGGCTTCCTTTCTCTCATACCACATTCTCTAGACAAAGTATACTGCAGGTCTGTGTTACTCTGCATTACAGCTGTCTATGTGGCAAAGAAGAGAGAGCTTGACAGCCATGGGCATGAGCAGTTGGCTGAGAAATTTCCTATTCCCAACTGAAAGAACCCAGGAAGTCACCAATGTCTACCATCTTCAACTCTGTGATTTAGTGGAGTTTGCGGTATAGCAATAAATGACTTTCATGTTATTATCTGGCTACTGTGGGAAGAACTAAAATAACAGAATTGTTCAGAGATTCAACAAAGAGAAATAGAGAATTCCCAAACCATGTGACTCTGAAACACTTTTTATGAAGTTTCATGCAATATTTGGCATGTTTACACCCATGTTTACACAAACCTTTTTCTCTACCAGATTTTCATATTTAAGTGTGCATCTTGTGTGTGTAGCAAACCTAACAAGATCTCTAGAATAAGAGACCAAAAACAGATGCAAGATATCTTTATTTAACATGTTTAGTTCAGAAGAGGGGGAGAAAGGGAGAGAGGAGAGAGAGAGAGAGAGAGAGAGAGCAGATGAAAGTGGGGCATCATGGGTATTTTCAGCAGGATTTGGGGCACAGCAGAGTTCCTGGTGGAGGAGTGAAGCATTAGTTTCTCAAGGTTTATAAGAAAAAAGAGGGAAAAATTTATCACAACACTCTACAACAGTATGAGTGTATGTCCTGAAATCTTATTAAACCTAGAGCTTTCTAATGCCTGAGGACCTTCAGATGCCATGTATTAGAGCCTTGACTATAACAGCCATTCTCTGGGAATTCTGAGTTATTCAGAACCCAGTAGATGCTTCTTCATTTTTAAAAACTAATTCATCTGAGCCTGAACGTTAGCATGGTCTCTTCACTCCTATAACCGAAGCAGTGAGATGCTCCTCAGATTTCTAGATGCTTCCCTTCTTGAGTTTAAAAATCACAGTTTTGGGTCTGGGCCCAGATCACAGAAGATGAAGCTCCTCACAGCTTCTCTGATGTCACTGGTAGTACCCATCTTTCTACTCTCCAGAAGTTCAAACGTGAAGAGTATTTTCTAAGAACAATCACCACCTGGGAACCGGTGCTGATAGCTTATTGGTTGAGACCCGTTGATTTCTGCACTGCTGAGCCAATCAGCATAAAGGGCAGGATGAGGGGGGCGGCTGGGTGAAAATTTCTACCGGACGCGAAGCAAAGGACAGGAGTTCTATACTCTGACTGAGGTTAAACCTTCATTGTTTCTAATGTCTTACCTGACACATTGCCAGCTTATTACTAGTCCTGTTTAAGGATTAAAATAGAATCTGGGATCTGAGGGGCTATAGGTGCCGTGCCCAAGGACGCACACCTTTAACTTGAGAGCACTCAACTGACCTCCACAGCGCTTCTGGTCTCTAGACTCTAGCTTCCTATTGTACCTGTGATAGGTTTGAAAGGTTAGCATGTCTTTGAGCAACTAAAAGTCGTAAGTTGGCCCCTCCCAATAAAGATGGTGTTTTAATTTCATTTATTTTTTATTGCGTGTATTGCCTGCATGTGCACCCGTGTCATGCAATGCCTGTGGAGGTCAGCCTGGAACTGGAGCTATGGACAGTTGTTAGCTGCCATGTGGGTGCTGGGAACTGAACTCAAGGCCTCCACAAGAGAAGCCAGTGCTCTTACCCACTGAGACATCTCTCCAGGCCCAAAGATATTCTTGTAATTACAGCTGGGCTTCCAGATGTATGGGTTCTATGTCTGTGGATTTAAACAACCTTGAACTGATGTGCATATCCCAGTAAGTTCTAAAGAACAAACTCTGAATTTGAGTGCACTGAATCCTTGCAAATGAGGTACCCTGCAGGCAAACCCTGTAGAAACCCGCTCTCACAGAAATGCAGCCTCCCTCCAGCACTCCCTGTTGAGGACTGTGCATTCCTCATATACCCGGCCTGGTCGGGTCTGTACTGAATATATATAGGTTTTCTTTGCCCTGATTGTGATTATCCCCAGAAGAACATTCCTTCAAATCTTTATGTGGCATTTACATGCTGTCAAAGCATTATGTCGCTGAGAGATGACCTGACGTGTAGGGGAGAACACAGGCATTCCACACAAATGCCATATCATATTCCAAATGAGGTGTGGGCACCCACAGGTTGGCATTTACAGGGGGATCCTAGAAGGAACTCCTTTGGGTATTAGGGAACAAATACACAGTGAGGTCTGGCCAGGTGGCTAGATTCTCAAATCCACTTTTATAAGAGTAAGTCTACCAGGTGAGAAGGTAGAATGGTAGACTACAGGCCACTGGGCTCCAAGAACTGGGTGAGCCATTCCACAAGCAGACTGGTGGAGACCAGGAAGAGGAAAGAAGGGGGGCAGGTGGGGCTGTAAGCTGGGCCGGCAGGAAGTCACACATCCCAAACTTCATAGATGCTGATAGTGATGAATATGCTACTTCTCAGTCACATTCTTACGTACCTGGTATCACACATTTAATTTACGATTAAAGTACTTGAAATAATTATAGATAATTTTCAGAGAAACTTCCTATACTGGGGTCTTTCTTTATCCTTCATCATTTTAAATGTGTTATATTCCTTTTGACTTGAGCCCTGGGCATGTGTCAGTGGCTTCTCCTTTTGAACTTTTGTAGGCAAATTCTGCCAAGAACAGTATTATCTGAGGAGTTGTATAAGACCTTGACCATCAAGAAAGATCACCCCTGGAAAGTGATTTTTAATTACTTCTTGCTGGAGAAAACTGAGCTCAAGTCACTGAGGTGATATGACAATGTCAACCAGTTAAATAAATCATTTATATTTAATTAACTCCACGGAAGGATTACATCCCTAGGACAGGGACAGGGATGATTCAGTTAGCCGAAAGTTGTCTTTGCCATTTTTCCTGGGTTACTTTTAACCACCTTGAACTTAGTTTACTTGAATCCTGTTTATTCCATTAATAGACATCTATGTCAACAAAAATAAAGACATCTAATTCCAACAGTGAATATTGATTTGTGAACATTATACATAGGGAAATGATAAAAATATGGTGACTATGCATCAATCCTGTGAAAAACATTTAGATTTTTGTGGAAAGTGTACCAGGAAAGTAAGTATATAAAATCATCACATAATTATGCCGGCCCTATTAATGATTGCAGAAACTTAAAGCCAGACTAACCTAATAAAGCAAAATTCTTATACATACTATGTTTTTAACTTCTTTTTTCGGTCAAGATAATATTAGTTAGAAAAGTAATTGTGAAATCATGTTTTTAGACAGGAGAATGCAAACTCCCATCCTGGTCATGATGATAACCAGAAAGGATAGAACAGTGTGTGTGCAGAGACGCTGTCTGGTTTCCTAACCCAGCGGCAGGGAGGGGAAGGCCACTTCAGGCTCTTCCTTCTCCAGGAACCACCATCACCACACCTCTACCTGCTTTGAGGCCATGAAACACAAAGTCTGAACCCATGGGAGCAGAAGGGTTTCTCTGCTGAGGGGCCTTTCAGAGCCTCGTTGGCAGGGACATATGCACACAGCCTGGACTACTGGTTAGACATAAGGATCTCACTCTGTGCAGGATTGCACATTTGCTAGGAGACAGAGTATGATTTGATATTTACATCTTTTCCCAAGCTGGAAACGGGTGGTCTGAAGCTTTCTGGACGTGCTGGGCATCATACTTTATGTCTCCTGTTCATATTATCTGAACAGCGTTCAATTGGGCCTCCTGCTTCTTGTGTCCATATGCCGAAATAGAATATTTGCATATTAGATATTCCGACATGTGATTGAAGAAAGAATGCAAAGAGTTGAGGAACCGGCCATTTGCTTTCTAATATGGACTCTAAAAATAAGCAGGAAGCCTTTAAACACGAAAGAGGCTTCCTGTGACTCAGTGGTGTTCGAACTTGGAATTTATTTTAAATGCATACAGACTCCGATGCCATATACTGGATACATTTGAACAGATGTGCAGGGAGCTGGTTTCTGATTTCTGAGCACTTACATACTAATGCTCAACATCAATTTTATGACTTCTTGTTAAGTATGAGCAAAGTTAAATGTTGCTGTGATATCAACTCAATTCATGCTTTTCTTTTTAATTTTTTTAGTATTTTTATCCAAATAACTTCAAACACAGAGCAAAAAAGTGTTATTTTATTGAATTAGTGAGCATTATTTAAATGGCTTATTGATTATTTGGCATACAATTTTTTGATATGTCTCAGTCCAGGTAAAATGATTTTCAGTTCCTTGTATGATCTAGTGATGACATGATTTTCAGGTATAGTCACAGAAGTCTGAATGTCAGTCTCTACAGTAATTCTGTGACTCCGAAGGTTATAAATCCTCTGCTTATATATCCGTCATTTGTATGAATTTGAATTGTCTTGGTGTTTTTGTCAGTGTCAATCACTCTGAAGAATAAGACCAAAGGTAACCGTAGCGACGACGAGTTGCGCCTCACTGACTAACGCCAATTAGCTTGGCTCTGTATCTCAGTTCAAGTATTTCACTGACAAGATCTGTCTCTCTGGCCTGGACTTGCTCTACTCCTGACTTCCAAAACGCTGCATTTCCCAAAGAAACACAGTAATGAAGACCTCTGTTTATCTTGTAGTTGACGCTAGCTTAGAGATAAAAGGAGTATCATGTGGAAGCACAAAAAATCTAAACAGCTAAAAGCAGCCAACAGCAAGGCCTTAAGTCAAGTTATACCACAGAGCCATGAACAACAGTGCTGTGGTATTGGCACAAACCAGGCATGTGAGATGTAGAACATGACAGAGGACCCAGGAATAAACCCATATAACTATAGCCACTAAAGTGTTCACAAAGATGACAGCAGAGTGTGGAAAAGAGACAGTTTTGTTGACAAATGGCATTGAAGAAAACCTAGATATCTACATGTAGAAAACAAAACTAGATCCTTATCTCCACCCTGCACAAAGATCCATTCCAAATGGGTCAAAGACTTCAATGAAAGACCCGGAATTCTGGAGGTACAGGGGAGAAACCCTGGAAAGAACACTTCAAAATGTAGGCCCGGGGAAGAATTCTGTAAGGGGAACAGAGGCCGAGGAAATAAGCCCTAGAATTGGCCATCAGATTCCATGAAATCAGAAGAGTAAAGAGGGACCTTCACAGCGGGAGACATTTGCCAACTGTACGTCCGTCAGGGGTTGTTGTCTGTTCTGCACACAGTAAACACACGACATGAAAGAATCCAGTCAATGAGCAGGGAGACACAATGAACAGACACTTCTTAAACTCAATGTGTAAAGAACAATAAATATATGAAGACATATTCCATGTCCCCAGCCATCAGGGAAATGCAAATAAAAACTACATTGGAATTCCATCTCACTCAGAATGGCAGTCATTAGGAATCAAATAGCAAAGAATGCTGGTTAGAGTGTGGGTCAGGTGGGGGAAGGACCACTTCTCCGCTGCTGGTGGGAATGTAACCAGAGAAGTTACTCTGAACATCATCACTTCTCTAAAAAGTGAAAATAGAACTGCCATAGAAATAAGCCAGACACAGAAAGATATTGAGAAACTTAGATTACATGTGATTTCGTGTAATGTTCCATGAAGACAAGGGACTGCTTGCGACAATGGAAGGGCCTGCTGAGGCTCAGCGGGGAACCAAGAGTGAGAATACGCAAAGGAGATCAAAAGTCTGAACAAAAATGACATTATTAAATCCATCGCTTGGATGTACAATAATAGAATAAAATATTGTGTAAAAAATAAAACACCAAAGCAGGCATCAGATCACTGCCTTGATCATCTATCTCTCAACCACCCATCTCTCTGTATTATCATCTATCATCAATCTGTCATCTATCCATCTCTCTATAATCCTTCATCTATCATCTGTATAGCCTACATGTATCTATTAATCAATAAATCAATCAGTATAACACACACACATATACCTTCCTTCTCTAGGAAAGAAAGACTCGCACACACACAAATTGTGAATGCCAATATTGTTTACACTATAAATTAGACCAGATAGCCAGATAAGGAAAGTAACATCACTGTTTTCCTGTAGTGATCCAATCTCATAGACTAGATAATGGGAAAGTCATCAAGTCCAACATGAGATGACGGATGTCATTCTAATCACTGTTATATAAATTAATAACAAAGAGTCCAGAAATGTATTTTTGAGAAACGAAATAGCACTAATGGAGCCTCAATTAGCAAACGAAGGTACTACAGGCAGAAAGAGAGCGAGAACATGAAACTCCAAGGCTTTCAGTCCCAGAGTAGTGTCCTGGCATGACGCAGGGGACCTTGGGTACATTGTGCTCACGTCAAACTGCAGCCTTACAGCCAGACGCCAGCCACAGGCTGTCGTCGTCATAAGAATCTCTTTAATACAGCCGTACTGTGGGAGCTGGAGAGATGGCTCAGGGGCTGCTCTTGCAGTGGATCTGAGTTCGAATCCCAGCACCCACATAGCAGCTAACGATCATCTCTAACTCCAGTTCCGGGGATACATTGCCCACTTTTGGCCTCCACAGGCATTGCATGACACACGTGCATCTACCTATATGTAAGCAATACACTTGTACACATAAAATTAAAATAATAAATAAAATATCAATACAGGCATGATTTTATTCTTCTTAAAATGGACATATAACCTTTGAAACATGAAGAATAGCCAGTAAGATAATTTCCAGTGTGTCAAAAATTCAATTGTGTAAAGAAAAGTGACATTATCATAGCAAAGAAAGACATGAATGTAGGAGAGGAAGTGCCAGGCCTAAGCACAGGCTGCACCAAGAGGACACAGCTTCCGCTTTGAGAGCACAGCCCGTGTTTCCGCAAAATAGCCAACCTTCAATCTGTCCGGATGAGGGGATCCTGCCCGGATGAGGGGATCTATCAGGAAGTGACACACCAACTTATGGGATGCTGGGGGCAGGGGGAGAGGTATATAAGGCTTGCACTTCCCAGCAATAAACGAGTCTGCAGCACCTCACCTAGTGCCTGCCCTCACCCGACTCCTGGTGTCTGTGTGTTGACTCCACACCCCTCACCCCCACCTCAGCCAGAACCCTCGTTCCCTGAAGTCCCTCGTGGGCTGGACCCGTGAGGAAACCTGCAACAATGAACATGTTTAAAATGAACCAACTGGACGTAATTTGGCCCGAATCACAC
>NW_008334665.1:1911588-1912525 GCF_000622305.1 Nannospalax galili | reverse complement strand
AAACCATGATGGAGGGGTGAGACAATGTGAGAGATAAATAATGCCTAGCTAGTTTTAAAAACCAGAGGGAACCATATTAGTCCAAAAACCTACTGACAAATTATACATACCAGATCAAGAAATGTATCTCTAGGTAAGGTTTATCTGAGAACAATTGGTCTTTGCCCAAAATTTATCTACATAGCACATGATAATTAAGAGTACCAGACTGGTGGAACTAACCTCATTGGATTTAACAGCCATACTTTAAGGCCTATACTAATGTGGTCAGAGGGACTTAAAAGACAGCATTTGCCCCTTGCTTTCCAAGGTCAACCAAGTTCCAGGGAATTATGGAACATCTCTCAAAATGTCCTGTCACTGTGGTGAGTCACCTGTCCTCTTGTTCAGGGGGACATGGAGACCCCACAAGATGGATGTGAACCAGCATCCAGTCTACAAAGAGGAGGGTCAACTCAGAGGAAACATCTCATTCATGCTTGCAAGTGAAGCCAGACATGGTCAAGCAGGACCTTTGACTTATCTTCACATAGATGGAACTGGTAAAAGAAAGGAGCCAGGAGCACCTTCCAAGCCTATGTGACCCCTGAGGAACAGCTGTTCAAATGACCTTAAGAGCAAAAATAAATCGATTTTTTTGGGCCAACTGTATGGTCTTAAACACCCACAAGGAAAGTGTAACAAAAGAGTAAAGTCATCAGTATACTTCTTTAAGAGTTCAGGGATTACACCTCCCAGACTTTAGGCTTAAGTCTATATCAAAAGTTATTTAAGCAGGGCGTGGTATCACACTCCTTTAATCCCAGCACTCAGGAGGCAGAGACAGGCAGATCTCTGTGAGTTTGAGGCCAGCTTGGTCTCCATTAGCCAATCCAGGTCAGCTGAGGCTACAGGGAGACCTTGTCTCAAAAAGATCAGAAAAAAAAAAAAGGTATTT
>NW_008334665.1:1904377-1911115 GCF_000622305.1 Nannospalax galili | reverse complement strand
TCGAAAATATTTGGGAGCTTTTATCTAATCCTTAAATGATTTTAGGGTTACCTCTTCAGAGGGGGGAATGTTAGAGCAGTCAAAATCTCCATAAAAATAAATAAACGAAAGAAGAAAAAAAAATAAAATGAATTACTCTGCAAACATTCAAGTGATTATTGCTCGAGTGATAGAAGTAGCAGCTTCTCTCTTCCCGTAGGAAATTTGTGGAAAAGCATGCTGTGCGTTGTACCTTGTCAGAGTTTGATTAATGCTGTGATTGATGGAAAATTCTGCAATTATCTCCCCTGCAATTCCTTCACTCTGGCCCTCAAAGGGCATTTTAGAAATATTAAGCGTAATTTCTAAGGACTGAGTAAAAAATAAAATCTATCAACATATAACCAAGCTAGAATCAAAACACCCACCTTCAGAAAAGCTCCATTCTCTACAGTTCTCTCAGGGTACCTAAGCACGCAACGCTAATCAAAGACAATTTTCCCTGGTAATATGTTCGACTGCAGCTCACGCTGAGGACATCTGAAATTCATGTCTAGCATCTAAATGTTGGTATCTGTCCACCTTCAAGTCACGGACAGAGCAGTGTGAATTGTGTCAATCAAAGCCAAGTCCTCCTCTCTTCAATAATCATCAGCATAAGAGAAAAACATGGAGAAACCCACAGCTGGGGAGGCCAATGGATTAGGCATCTTACCACTCTAGTGCAGACCCCACTCATGGGCACCATCCGAGAGTACAGACTGGCTGCAAATCCTTGCCTTTAAATCTGACCTGCCCCTGTGGATCTGCGGGATCTTGGCATAACTGTTTAGTCTCTGAGTGCCCGTGTCCCCATTATAAAACAGAATAGTAGCTTTTTCTTAAGTTCATTGAGACTAAAATCTAGTACTTTTAATGAACAGGAAATGGCCCCCATAAGCTCCCCAAACTGTAAAATTGCATGTTTGAATCATATGATGTAAAATATTGGTCCTCAGGGCAAAGGAATAAGAGTAGCTTTAGTGAGCTCATCTGTAACCCCATAGTTGAGAGGTAGCACAGGAGTTCAGGCCATCCTCGGCTACACAATGAGTTTGATGCCAAACTGAGCCACAGGAGATACTGAATCAAACAAAAACCCCACATAGTGATTCACAAAGGACTCCACCTCCCACTTCAGATAGGAATAGAGAATATCACGGGTTATGGGTCTTTTACCAACAAGCTGATGATCAGAAGTCTACGTACCACACTGATGTGTTGACTTACAGAAGAGTGGAACTTGTGATGTGGGTGAATTGGCAGTTAGAAAGTTGTGCAGATGCTAACAGAGCCAGGGAGGTAGTAGATGGCTAATTAAAACCATGCACTTCATTTAACTCTTTTTTAAACTGGCTCCTGTGTTCAGGGCAGTCATTGTTGAAATAAATTAGAAGCTACCAGAGGAAGCCTCAGAGCTAACAGGGAGCCTCAGTGTTGGGAGCCTCAGGATGGTTCCTTACTGAGCGGAAAGTCATTCTTGCAAATCTGCTGTTCCCCGAGATTAAGAAGATGGTCCTAATTTGTAAATCCTCAACAGTTACGTCATATGAGCATCCCGTTGGCACACATGGCTTCATGCACAGCCTAGAAGCTACAAACCATCCTTATTAGCAACTGTACACATATTTTAATATAATTGTATAAATAAATATTCTCACTTACCCACTACCCAGGTGGATGTGGTGTCTCTAAAGGCATTCCTCTTGACAGAGGAGATGCTCTTTCTGAGGGCCCAGCAGGCTGTTACACTTGAGAAGCGTCTCAGAACATTCTGGAGTGCTGGTAGTTTGGGTGTGCACACCCTGGCCATAGTCACTAATGCACTATTACAAGGAAGGGAAGCTGGCATTCAAGGCTGGGGTGTGGTTTGTGCCTGGCTCTGGTCTGACCCTGAAACTGAAGGTAAAGTCACCGTGCGCCGACCCAGCCAGCTGCCAGGCACTTCTCATTGTCCAGGTTTCACTGACAGGATGCCGTGCAGATAATATGTTTTAAGCATGAAAATCAATTATTCACTTAAAAAACTGGTGACTTGTATAAAAACACAGAGAATGAAAGCCCAAGAATGTTCCAGGATCCCAAGGCCAAGTCAGTCCTGCTTTCTGAGGAATGAGGAATCCCACAATGATTCAGGAAAATCAATCTCTGTAGTTGGCAAAGTTGGTAAGTGTGCTTTAAGGATAATGTCCCCTTCCTTCATCAAACTCTGTCTCGACATCAGAGTTTCCCCTCTCTGTGTGCTCACTCACAGAGAGGAGAAACTCATGTCCCTTAAATCTTGAATACTCATGTGACATTCTCTGATGCATTGTTGATTTGTAGCATTGAGCATAAGCTGCTTTGCAGCATTTTGGGACCGGCCTTCAACCTAACCTATGCTGGTTGTGGAGATGACATTCCTTTTCAGGAATAGTTGGAGGTGTGCTGGAGTTCTGGTTTTCTCCTGGAAAACGTGAGCAGTAAGCAGCTTTCAGAAGGTTTGCTCACAGTCACATCAAGGAATCATGACTGAGCACTTGGAGACAGACACAGAGCACTGTCATTGAAAAGAAAAGAGAGGATATGCCCTGTGTGTGTGCATGCGTGTGCCTGTGTAAAAGTGTATGGGTGTGAGCTCAGATATGTGCCTCTGTGTATGCCTGGGTGTGTGCATGTGTGCCTGTGTATGCTCTCATGTGTGTACCTGTGTGTACATGAGTATGCCTGTGTAAGTGTGCACAGGTGTGTTCACATGTGTGCTGTGTATATGCCTTTATATATGCATGCATGTGCCTGGGTACATATGCATGAATATTTATTTTATGTGTGTGCCTATTTATAGGCCTCTGTGCATGTGCATGGGCTCAGTGAATGCAGGCATGCTCGTGTGATTGTGTCTATGTATGGATGTTGCTGTATGTGCACTTCATCTGTGTATATGCATGTGAACATGTATGTATGTGTACGTAGTGCATGTGTGCACATATGTGTCTAAACTACATTCCCAGGGGACTATTGTCGCTACTTCACAGACAGATTTACCCTTTGTCCCCTCAGTGCAGAGTGACGTAAAGACAACCTGCTTCACCCCTGCTAATAAGGGAAAACATCCCCGTCTAAGCTGTGCATTGCACCACAGGAAGTTTTCAGTAACTTGTGTTTTATCTCCTTAAAACCAAACAATTGAACTATATTCTTCAGCACCAGCTCCTTCCTATTAACATAAGTGACATCGACAAATTGAGTTGTGAACACTGGCATGATGTGAGACATTGAATTAAGGATGTAAGTCTCAGGGCATTACCACAGAAACCTCAAAATATTGAAATTGCATATAATTTTAAAGATGATTTTGGCAGAGGAGGATAAGTTTCCAATGATGTGAAATTTGACTCTGATAACCCAGAAAAAAGTAAGCCACTGTTGGAGGCTGCTCTCACCCTGGGCCTCTGTCAATGCCCTCCATTCTCTCCCCCGACCACAGCCATGGTGGTGCTGAGTGCAGGGGGTGGGAACAGAGCCGGAGCAGCCCTAGCTCCACTACGTAGCAGAACAGCCAGGCCAGCATGGGAAGGGCTCTTGGCACTGTTTTCAGGCCTAAGCTGGAACATAAAGTCTGAGGGAGTCTACCTGTGAAGTGTCAGGAATTTAACCTTTGCTAATAGTGGCAGGATGGTTCATTTGCATACATTTTGTTTGCAACCATCGCTCATTTGCATATAGGTAATTTACTCTTTAGTAATTCAGTTAGACTTACAATTTGGGCTTATATTCCTCCTATTTTCCTCGTTTCTCGCACATTTCTTTGGGCTATTGTCTGGACAACCTTACATCTCATTGAGAAGCAAGGCTGATCCTTCCTGACAATTTTAAAAAACTTCATGACATTTACAAAAATAAATAAAATTAATTAATAGCATTTAGATGTTATTTAGAAAGTGAGAAAACAACCGATTTTCATTGAGAGGGAACATGAAAGGACTCTGGGGATTGTATCTTGAGAGGATGGTGAGTAGAGGTTGATGAGGATGGCAGGAAGGGCCTGGGGTGGCTTGTCAGGCCATGTACACATCACAGGGTATGTCCATGGACATCGAGATGAACCTGGCATAGAGCGACTGCAGCGATGGTCTCCAGATGGCACCACAAGCAGAGGTGGGGAGACAGAACCACTAGGTTTTCAGTGGAGACAGCGGTGCCATTCTGTTGGGTAAAGGCTTAACCACTCCAGGTCCCTTGTCCATGTCATTTAGTGCTGATGACCTGCTGAGGAATTATGGGAGGTTCATATTTCTGTTTAATAAAACTATCCCTCTAGGCATACCCCTTCATTGTCAAGAAGGTGTGCAGGGCCCAGCACGCAGGCCACCTGTACAGGACAGGAGTGCTCAGAACCTGGTGCTTGATATGTATCCACAGAGAACCTGTGTTAATGTGACTTCTTTTCAAAATTTTTATTGAGTGACTCAGATGAAGCTCTGTGCCATTTGTATTTTCCAGAAAAATTAATTAATACTAATACTAATAATAGTGAACACAGATATGCCGGGAGAATCCTCAGCTAGTAAGCTTTCTGTGTAAGCATCAGGACCTGTTTGAGCTCCAATACAAACATAAAAAATCAGGTATAGTGGGTCAAGTTTGTAATTACAGCACTGGGATGGTGGGGAAGGAAAACCCCTGGGCTTGCTGGCCAGCCAGGCTCTCAAAAACAGTGGTGAGCTGCAAGTTCTGTGAGAAACCTTTGTCTCAAAAATAAGGTGGAACATAGCCGAAGAGGGGCGGAAATATCATAAGAGCCAGGGGTGACCACAAGGAGACAGTTTCCCAGGCCTTGGGAAACTTGCTCATATGAACTTACAGCAACGATTGTAACAGCACACACAAGACGCATGCAAATGCAAACGAGACAAAAATCCAGCATAGACGCCTGGTATGGTGGCACATGCTTTTAAAAATTCCAGGCCTTGGGAGGCAGAGGCAAGCAGATCTCTCTGAGACTGAAGCCAGCCTGGTCCACATAGTAACTTACAGGGGGGCTGGAACTAGGGAGACCCCATCAAAACAAACAAAGACCAACATAGAACTGAGGAGATGTAGCTATTAGCAGATGGTCACTGCTGGGTGAGGGAGAGCCGACACTAGATAGAACAGGCTCCAGTGGATGGACTCACAGCAAGTCCATCGGGAGACACAACTTGACATAATGGGCCTTAACATATATGATAGAATACATGAAATCCAGTGGGGGTATAAGGCGGTTTAGATACAGGAGGGGGGTCTAAATATGACTAAGATGTATTGTAAAGAAATACACAAAAATTCAGTAAAAGTGTATAATTAACAAACAAGTTGGAGATAGCTGAGGAAGAAAACTTGTTAAGCTCTGGCCGAAGACACGCGCGCACGCGCGAGCACACACACGCACACACACACAACATACAGTAACACCTGAATACCCGCCCCCCACATGCGAGTGGCACAAAATACATATACACATGTGCACACACATTCATATGCAACAAGCACAAACGTAAATACACACATAAACACGAACACAGATAAAGAAACACAGCACACCAGTACTCAATAAACAAGGGACTTGCTTGACTCGAGCGGGGTCTGCTTCTGTGAAGAGGAAGGGAATGTCAGGAAGCTCACTACAATCCTCCTAAGGACTACGACTAACGCGGGGCCAAGCAACAGATAGATGCTCCTGCAGGACAACTGCCATCAGTCTCCTAGTTTGTTCATCCAGGCCCGGTCCTGGTAGCTGGACGTTTTTGAGAAAGCATCAGGTTCACATGCTCTAGATACGCAGTGTCCAGTGTCTGAGTCCAGTGGTTGTGCTCATCGTTCCTCCAGGCACCTCAACACACACGCACACTGATGCTTTTAGCCCTTATATGGAAATGGGTCAAGTAGGCCACACTCAAGTAAGGAAAGACGCAAGAGTAGTTTTTCATGCATGTCCAACTTACTGCTTTTAACGTGGAAGATGTGCTGACAGAAGACGGTAACTAAACCTGCACGTGAAGCAAACATCATGTCTCGTCACCTCACACACGTCTCACCGTGACTGAGACAGAGGTACCTTCAGCACAACACTGTTCAAATCCTTAGTGTGTACTTCATGCGCAGGGTAGAGTCTCATGGCATCTCACATGTGTAGAAATTCTACAATGCCAAGATGTGTCTGCCTAAGTTGTTCTAAAATAGAACAAAAGAGTAAAGATACAGGAACCCTGGGTTGTCCAGCTTGGTTCAAACCTGGGCTATCCCACTGTCCACACAGAACCACAGTTCAGTCTTCAAACACAGTAGGAGATACCTTATTCCGGAACCAACATCAGGTAAGCGGGTTCCAGCAAAGTGGGGGCTCTCTGCTATCGGCTTCTACTGCACTGTGATGACATTCTTGGCCTCTCCAGTGGTGGGAGCTAGTGGTCTTTAGTACACTGCAAAAGGTAGTCCTGGGGATGTTAGTGCCGAGGATGTTAGGTGCGAGAGTGTGATGGGCAAGGAACGACCGTTAAACGGGATAAAGATAACCCGAGACAAGCTGTAACTGCACTCCGGCCCTGCAGCGTGTTCACCTCGTGCAATCATTCACCAGCTTTGCAGAAGGCTCTTCTCAGGGACATTCATTTATGCCCCAAAGCATCATGGTTCGTTACATTTCCCTGGAGTCAACGTCCTCACCTATAAAGCCACAACTCTTTTCAGAGCAGGTACTGG